>NW_027507758.1:10503159-10965659 GCF_037356315.1 Lithobates pipiens | reverse complement strand
TATTTTTGCTGATGGGTAATCTATTGTTGCTGGTGGTCTTATGTTGCTGGAATGGATCTACTGTTTTCTGGAGAGGTCTATTTTTACTGGCTGCTGGAGGATCTATTGATGCTGGCTGCTGGGAGATCTGTTGTTGCTGTTGGGGGGGTCCTAATGTTGCTTGGCTGGATATGTTGTTACTGGGTGTGATATTTTGTTGTGGGTAGTTCACTGTTGCTGCAGGGAATCTATTGTTGTTGGGGTGGAGTCCATTGTTGCTGGGGGAGTTTATTGTTGTGCAGGGATCTATTGCTGGGATTCTGTTGTTGTGTGGGGATCCATAGCTGGGATTCTGTTGTTGTGTGGGGATCCATTACTGGGATTCTGTTGTTGTGTGGGGAGCTATTGCTGGGATTCTGTTGTTGTGTGGGGATCTATTGCTGGGATTCTATTGTTGTGTGGGGATCTATTGCTGGGATTCTATTGTTGTGCGGGGACCTATTGCTGGGATTCTATTGTTGTGTGGGGATCTATTGATGGGATTCTATTGTTGTGTGGGGATCTATTGCTGGGATTCTATTGTTGTGTGGAGATCTATTGCTGGGATTCTATTGTTGTGCGGGGACCTATTGCTGGGATTCTGTTGTTGTGTGGGGATCTATTGCTGGGATTCTATTGTTGTGTGGGGATCTATTGCTGGGATTCTGTTGTTGTGTGGGGATCTATTGCTGAATTCTATTGTTGTGTGGGGACCTAGTGCCGGTATTCTATTGTTGTGTGGGGACCTATTGCTGGGATTCTATTGTTGTGCGGGGACCTATTGCTGGGATTCTATTGTTGTGTGGGGATCTATTGCTGGGATTCTATTGTTGTGTGGGGATCTATTGCTGGGATTCTGTTGTTGTGTGGGGATCTATTGCTGGGATTCTATTGTTGTGTGGGGATCTATTGCTGGGATTCTGTTGTTGTGTGGGGATCTATTGCTGGGATTCTATTGTTATGCGGAGATATAGTGATGGGATTCTATTGTGCGGGGACCTATTGCTGGGATTCTATTGTTGAGTGGGGATCGATTGATGGGATTCTATTGTTGTGTGGGGATCTATTGATGGGATTCTATTGTTGTTTGGGGATCTATTGCTGGGATTCTATTGTTGTGTGGGGACTTATTGCTGGGATTCTATTGTTGTGCGGGGACCTATTGCTGGGATTCTATTGTTGTGCGGGGATCTATTGCTGGGATTCTATTGTTGTGTGGGGATTTTTTGCTGGGATTCTGTTGTTGTGTGGGGATCTATTGCTGGGATTCTATTGTTATGCGGAGATCTAGTGATGGGATTCTATTGTGCGGGGACCTATTGCTGGGATTCTATTGTTGTGCGGGATCTATTGCTGGGATTCTATTGTTGTGTGGGGATCTATTGCTGGGATTCTGTTGTTGTGTGGGGATCTATTGCTGGGATTCTATTGTTATGCGGAGATCTAGTGATGGGATTCTATTGTGCGGGGACCTATTGCTGGAAATCTATTGTTGTGTGGGGATCTATTGCTGGGATTCTGTTGTTGTGTGGGGATCTATTGCTGAATTCTATTGTTGTGTGGGGACCTAGTGCCGGTATTCTATTGTTGTGTGGGGACCTATTGCTGGGATTCTATTGTTGTGCGGGGACCTATTGCTGGGATTCTATTGTTGTGTGGGGATCTATTGCTGGGATTCTGTTGTTGTGTGGGGATCTATTGCTGGGATTCTATTGTTGTGTGGGGATCTATTGCTGGGATTCTGTTGTTGTGTGGGGATCTATTGCTGGGATTCTATTGTTGTGCGGGGACCTATTGCTGGGATTCTATTGTTGTGTGGGGATCTATTGATGGGATTCTATTGTTGTTTGGGGATCTATTGCTGGGATTCTATTGTTGTGTGGGGACTTATTGCTGGGATTCTATTGTTGTGCGGGGACCTATTGCTGGGATTCTATTGTTGTGCGGGGATCTATTGCTGGGATTATATTGTTGGGTGGGGATCTATTGCTGGGATTCTGTTGTTGTGTGGGGATCTATTGCTGGGATTCTATTGTTATGCGGAGATCTAGTGATGGGATTCTATTGTGCAGGGACCTATTGCTGGGATTCTATTGTTGTGCGGGGATCTATTGCTGGGATTCTATTGTTGTGTGGGGATCTATTGCTGGGATTCTGTTGTTGTGTGAGGATCTATTGCTGGGATTCTATTGTTATGCGGAGATCTAGTGATGGGATTCTATTGTGCGGGGACCTATTGCTGGAAATCTATTGTTGTGTGGGGATCTATTGATGGGATTCTATTGTTGTGTGGGGATCTATTGATGGGATTCTATTTTTGTGTGGGGATCTATTGATGGGATTCTATTGTTGTTTGGGGATCTATTGCCGGGATTCTATTGTTGTGCGGGGACCTATTGCTGGGATTCTATTGTTGTGTGGGGACCTATTGCCGGGATTCTATTGTTGTGCGGGGACCTATTGCTGGGATTCTATTGTTGTGTGGGGATCTATTGCTGGGATTCTATTGTTGTGCTGGGATCTATTGCTGGGATTCTATTGTTGTGTGGGGATCTATTGCTGGGATTCTATTGTTGTGCTGGGATCTATTGCTGGGTTCTATTGTTGTGCGGGGACCTATTGCTGGGATTCTATTGTTGTGTGGGGACCTATTGCTGGGATTCTATTGTTGTGCTGGGATCTATTGCTGGGATTCTATTGTGTGGGGATCTATTGCTGGGGTTCTATTGTTGTGCGGGGATCTATTGCTGGGATTCTATTGTTGTGTGGGGATCTATTGCTGGGATTCTATTGTTGCTGGCTGCAGGGGATCTATTTTACTGCTTTTCTGTTTATCAGCAATATGTTCCCTTCAAATGATATAGCACCACAAAACAATACTTGGTTCTGTATTCTCTAAAAGGGGCAGTACTGGTAGGTGGGTAGGGCGTGGAATCAAGGGATGGTGGTCAGAGGTGGGTAGGGGGCAGAGAAAAGAGGTGACTCAGACGGGGGGGGAGTTCCTGCACCTATTCTCTGAGAAAAAAAGCCCTGTGTGTGTGTATATATACAGTGGGGATCGAAAGTTTGGGCACCCCAGGTAAAAATGTGTATTAATGTGCATAACGGAGCCAAGGAAAGATGGAAAAATCTCCAAATGGCATCAAATTACAGAGTAGACATTCTTATAATATGTCAAAAAAAGTTAGATTTTATTTCCATCATTTACACTTTCAAAATTTCAGAAAACGAAAAAATGGCGTCTGCAAAAGTTTGGACACCCTGCAGAATTTATAGCATGCACTGCCCCCTTTGCAAAGCTGAGACCTGCCAGTGTCATGGATTGTTCTCAATCATCGTCTGGGAAGACCAGGTGATGTCAATCTCAAAGGTTTTAAATGGCCAGACTCATCTGACCTTGCCCCAACAATCAGCACCATGGGTTCTTCTAAGCAGTCGTCTAGAAAACTGAAACTGAAAATAGTTGACGCTCACAAAGCTGGAGAAGGCTATAAGAAGATAGCAAAGCGTTTTCAGATGTCAATATCCTCTGTTCGGAATGTAAATAAGAAATGGCAGTCATCAGGAACAGTGGAAGTTAAAGCAAGATCTGGAAGACCAAGAAAAATATCAGACAGAACAGCTCGCAGGATTGTGAGAAAAAGCAATTCAAAACCCACGTTTGACTGCACGATCCCTCCAGAAAGATCTGGCAGACACTGGAGTTGTGGTCCACTATTCCACTATAAAGAGATACTTGTACAAATATGGTCTTCATGGAAGAGTCATCAGAGGAAAACCTCTTCTACGTCCTCACCACAAAAATCAGCGTTTGAACTTTGCAAATGAACATATAGACAAGCCTGAGGCATTTTGGAAACAAGTTCTGTGGACCGATGAGGTTAAAATAGAACTTTTTGGCAGAAATTAGCAAAAGTACGTTTGGAGAAGAAAAGGCACAGAATTGAATGAAAAGAACCTCTGTCCAACTGTTAAGCATGGGGGTGGATCAATCATACTTTGGGGTTGTATTGCAGCCAGTGGCACAGGGAACATTTCACGAGTAGAAGGAAAAATGGATTTAATAAATTTTCAGCAAATTTTGGATGGTAACTTGATGCCATCTGTGAAAAAGCTGAAGTTAAAGAGAGGATGGCTTCTACAAATGGATAATGATCCTAAACACACCTCAAAATCCATGGAGGATTACATCAAGAGGCATAAACTAAAGGTTTTGCCATGGCCTTCACAATCTCCTGACCTCAACATTATTGAAAATCTATGGATAGACCTTTAAAAGAGCAGTGCGTGACAGACAGCCCAGAAATCTCAAAGAACTGGAACACTTTTGTAAGGAAGAATGGGCAAAGATACCTCAAACAAGAATTGAAAGACTCTTGGCTGGCTACAAAAAGCGTTTACAAGCTGTGATACTTGCCAAAGGGGGCAGTTCAAGATATTAACTCTGCAGGGTGCCCAAACCTTTGCAGACACCATTTTTTGGTTTTCTGTAATTTCGAAAGTGTAAATGATGGAAATAAAATCTAACTTTTTTTTTTGGACATATTATAAGAATGTCTAATCTGTAATTTGATGCCATTTGGAGATTTTTCCATCTTTCCTTGGCTTCGTTATGCACATTAACCACTTGGGGACCGCCCAACGGGGATGTACGTGATTTTTTTGAAGAGGGATATCTCGGTAACGGCAGCAGCTGCTGCCACAACCGAGATGTCCATCTCTTCAGGCGGCGGTCCTCTGTACGATAACGGTGGTCTCCGCGGCGGATTCGCCGCGAGATCACCGCTATCGGCGGCGGGAGAGGTGCTCCCCCCCTCCCGCCGCCCTCCCGCACCTTCCGCCGCTTACCGGAGCCGTCGGTAGCGGCGGAGGCGATCGGGTCCTTCCATCTGCTGGGCATAGAGACAAGTGAGGCTAAGATGGCCCCCACTCGTCTCTATACCATAGCAGGGCGGAAGCGACGTCAAAACGTCACTTCCGCCCATACCTCTTAAAGGTATATTTTTTTTTAAATGTCAGATTTTCTTTTTTTTTTTTTTTTTGCATTTTAGCCCAAATATGAGATCTGAGGACTTTTTGACCCCAGATCTCATATATAAGAGAACCTGTCATGCTTTTTTCTATTACAAGGGATGTTTACATTCCTTGTAATAGGAATAAAAGTGATCCATTTTTTTTTTTTTTTTTAAAACAGTGTAAAAATAAATAAAATCAATTAAAATAAATAAGAAGAAAAAAAAAATTTTTTTTTAAAAACACCCCGTCACGACGAGCTTGCGCACAGAAGCGGGCGCATACGTGAGTAGCGCCCGCATATGAAAACGGTGGTCAAACCACACATGTGAGGTACCGCCGCGATCGGTAGAGCGAGAGCAATAATTCTAGCCCTAGACCTCCTCTGTAACGCAAAAAATGCAACCTATAGAATTTTTTAAATGTCGCTTATGGAGATTTTTGAGGCTAAAAGTTTGACGCCATTCCACGAGCGGGCGCAATTTTGAAGCGTGACATGTTGGGTATCAATTTACTTGGCATACCATTATCTTTCACAATATTAAAAAAAATTGGGCTAATTTTACTGTTGTCTTATTTTTTTATTCAAAAAAGTGCATTTTTTTAAAAAAAAGTGCGCTTGTAAGACCGCTGCGCAAATACGGTGTAAAAAAAAGTATTTCAATGACCGCCATTTTATTCTCTAGGGTGTTAGAAAAAAAACAATATAAAATGTTTGGGAGTTCTAAGTAATTTTCTAGCAAAAAAAACAGTTTTAAACATGAAAACACCAAATCTGAAAAAGAGGCCTGGTCCTTAAGTGGTTAATACACATTTTTACCTGGGGTGCCCAAACTTTCGATCCCCACTGTATATATATACGGGTGTGTATGTGTATATATATGTGTGTGTATATATGTTTGTGTGTGTGTGTGTGTATATATATAAATATATATAGTATAATTAGTTATAGATTGGTAACATTGATCAAAAAACATTATAGCTCCCCTTTGTGCTGAAATGCTGGATGAAAGAGAATCAATGTTTTCTCATCCTTCCTATATTACACTGTAACTGATAACAATTCAATACATTGTTGCAAAGTGTTTTCCAAAAAACTCACGTCGGTAATTAATCCCAATTCGTTGGATTTGTACTTAAGTGCCCTTTCAATTCCCCGCAGACACACGGCAATGGAAGCCGCCCGATATAATCGGAGTGATGAAACGACTAGAGTACAGTAAATGGTTGTATCAGTTATTCTTCGCCGTTCTTTATTTCCGGGGCGGTAATCACGCTCCGTATTGCGGGGAACTGAACTCGTTTTATGACCCTTCAATAATAAAGCGCTCCGAAGTTCAGGACGGCGGTTTTGCGAATGCCAAAATATTCATCAGCCTCGTAAAGCCAAATCGTCTGTATTTATTGGGTCTACTTAACAGACTTCCTCGCTGCTCCCGTTAATTAGAACCTCCATCAACCGCGCATTTCCAGCCGGAAGGGTAAGGGGGGTCGTCTTGGTGGAGGCGACAGATGACGGTCGGCGATGGCTGACAGCGGGTTGATCACAAACATATGTTTTGTTCTGCAGTGAACACGGTTATTGAGCTTCATGAGTTCTGTGCCATCAAATTCCTGAGTGCCGGAGATCCACGCGGCGTCCTAAACCGCGGTACGGCATAAGATGGTTATATCGCTAAGCAGATGCATCGTTACTTCAAAACAGATGGCAAAAAATAATACCGAAGTCTGGAGGGAGCGATGCCGGAGAAGCGACACGGGGACACTAAAGCCGGCTTCGCACTGCTGCAATTCGCACCGCAGGTGCCCATCGCATGCGATCTCTGAGCAATGCCAGTTCAGCCATACAGTTGTATAGAGTTGTATGGCTGAACTCGCAATGGATCCGCACAGAAAATAGTGCAGGGGACTTTTTCCCCCCCCCCCCAGCACTAGAATCGGATCGCATGGTTGATCTCAACTATGCGATCCGATTCCTGTGCGAGTTCACAGCGATCTGTGAACTAAACTGGGGGGGGGGGGGGGGTGGGGTGTCAGCAACTTTGTTAATGACGCCCGCAGTGGTTCGCACAAGGCAGTGCAGGGGGGGGGGGGGGGGAGCGATGCAGGAAGCGGCGCTGTAATCGCGGTGGTTCCCGCATCGCACTCGGGCTTTTGGAGACATAATGGGGGCGATTTACTAAAGCAGCACAGGCTGCTCATTTAGTAAAGTAAATATCCAATCGCGTGCAAGGAAAATGAACCACTTGCCATCCGACGCACGAATTAAAACATTTTGGACAGCAAATGGTTACACCAGGAAGGCCACACCCCCCTCCCTCCTCCACCCCCTTCCCTCCCCTGCCCGTGGTGGTTCCCAGTCTGTATGGATTGCCACAGAGGAGATGGAGGAACGTCCTTTCCCCCATCTCCTCTTTGACTTATGAAGGCAACAATGATTTTGGAACTTATGGTTTCAGAGACATCATTTCCTGGCTGTTAAAGTGTCTGTAAACCCTTCCATATGCCCAGTGAAGTGACTGGACACAGAGAGGAATAGACACGGGGCAATTCCTTTAGTTCCAAACAATTTAAACAAATTCATTAATATCCGAATTTCACAATTTTTTTACCAATATAATGAGATTCAAAAATTCGAGAATTCGGAAATTCGAACATTTTTGCAAACTCAAGAATTCGGAAATCCGGAAACCCAAAATAAGAACGAAAATCCGAAAATTCAAAAACTCGAAAAATACAAAAATCTGAAATAATAACTAACTAATAATAACTTAACTATTGCTAACCATTAAATGACAGGTATTGGGATTTCCTTTCAAATCTGGCTGTTAGTAAACGTAACAAATACAAATTTATCCGAAGTTATGAATGATCCGAAATAACGCACGCCGGATCATTCGTAACTTCGGATAAATTCGTATTCGTTACATTCCCTAGCAGCAAAATTTGAAAAAGTAAATTTAAAGTGGTGTTCCACTACAAATACAGCAGCTGCTGACTTTTAATAATCGGACACTTACCTGTCCCAGGGTCCAGCGATGCGCGGGGAGGGGGGGGAAATCGAAACCCCGTTCTTCTCCCCTCCCCCTCCGCTCGGCATTGTAACTGTGGGCGCCCGGCTGTGGCGCATGCGCGAGCGGCGCCGCGCGCCGTGATTGGCCGCTCAATCATCTGGGACCTGTCACGTGTCCCAAATGATTGACAAGAGGGAGGGGGCAGAGCTGATCTTCCTTCCTGCGCCGAGGGGAAGCGACGTTAAGAGCTCAAGCGCTGAAGGAGGCAGATTACGAGGGACCCCCTAGCAACAGCCATTTAGAGGTAAGACAACAGTAAAATTAGCCCAATTTTTTTTTTTTATATTGTGAAAGATAATGGTACGCCGAGTAAATTGATACCCAACATGTTACGCTTCAAAATTGCGCCCGCTCGTGGAATGGCGTCAAACATTTAGCCTCAACAATCTCCATAAGCGACATTTAAAAAATTCTACAGGTTGCATTTTTTGCGTTACAGAGGAGGTCTAGGGCTATAATTATTGCTCTCGCTCTACCGATCGCGGCGATACCTCACATGTGTGGTTTGACCACCGTTTTCATATGCGGGCGCTACTCACATATGCGCTCGCTTCTGTGCGCGAGCTTGTCGTGACGGGGGTGTTTTTAAAAACCTTTTTTTTTTTTTCTTATTTATTTTAATTGATTTTATTTATTTTTACACTGTTTTAAAAAAAAAAATGGATCACTTTTATTCCTATTACAAGGAATGTAAACATAGTAATATAATTAAGTTTGCATACCCCGGCAAAAATTGTGACATTTTTTATCGGTCTACCTGATCTTGGCTTGGTATTAAAAGATCCCCACATTTTTCCACATCTTAATAAGGGATTGAACAGTACTGACTGACATATTCAAAGGCTTTGGATATCTTTTTATATCCTTTTCCATCTTTGTAAAGTTCCATTACCTTGTTACGCAGGTCTTTTGACTGTTCTTTTCAACCTCGTCATGGCTTAGTGTCTAGCCTGCTCTGTGCATCCATGTGAGAAGCTAACAAACTCATTGACTATTTATACCCAGACACCAATTGTGATTTAAAAAAAGCCACAAATGTGGGAAATTAACCTTTTTAATTGCCATTTTAACCTGTGTGGTGTGCCACCTTCTGTATCTGTACCAAGGCCAAACATTCCGGGGTATGTAAACTTTTGATCAGGCCCATTTGGGTGGATTTCTGTTATCGTTACGATTTTTAAAAAGGATCCAAAAAAACAATGTGATAATAAATGGCTTCATGTGATCGCTATCCTTGAATAAAAGACAGTTTTTTTTTTTTGCATGATCAGTCACATTTTTAATATTAATGCCAAAATTTCCCAATTTCTGCCGGGGTATGCAAATTTTTGAGTACGACTGTATTGTGCAACATAAAAAAATATAAATAAAATTGCAACCATTTTATTCTCCAGGGCCTCTGCTTTCTGAAAATGTATAATACTTGGGGGGTTGCAAATAATTTTCTAGCAAAGATAATCCTGATTTTTTTTTTTTTTTAATTCGTAATTTCGGAAATTCGAAAATCCAAAAATAAGAAAGAAAATCCCAAAATTTGAAAGAACAAAAATTCTAAATAATACCTAATTAATAATATCTACTTTATACTATTATAGGTATTGGAATTTCCTTTATAAATTTGGCTGTTAGTGAACGTAATGAATACGAATTTATCCGAAATTACGAATTATCCGAATCTAAACAAATGTAACGGAACTAATTAATAATAAATAATAATAAAAAAATAAAAAAAAACGTTTTTCTGTCATTATTAGGATTTCTGTTCTCATTATGATTTAAAAAGGATTTTAAAAAACGACGTGATAATAAATGGCTTCATGTGGTCGCTATCCTTGAAGTCTTTTTGGCATGATCAGTCATATTTTCAATATTAATGCCAAAATTTCACAATTTCTGCCGGGGTACGCAAATTTTTGAGTACGACTGTATTGTGCAACATAAAAAAATATAAATAAAATTGCAACCATTTTATTCTCCAGGGCCTCTGCTTTCTGAAAATGTATAATACTTGGGGGGGGGTTGCAAATAATTTTCTAGCAAAGATAATCCTGATTTTTTATTTTTTTTTAATTCGTAATTTCGGAAATTCGAAAATCCAAAAATAAGAAAGAAAATCCCAAAATTTGAAAGAACAAAAATTTTAAATAATACCTAACTAATAATAACTATTAAATTGTAGGTATTGGAATTTCCTTAGTGAACGTAACGAATACAAATGTATCCGAAATTACGAATTATCCGAATTTACGAATGCCGCATCTAAACAAAAGTAACGGAATGAATTAATAATAAATAATAATAAAAAAAAAGTTTTTCTGTCATTATTAGGATTTCTGTTCTCATTATGATTTAAAAAGGATCTAAAAAAACAATGTGATAATAAATGGCTTCATGTGATCGCTATCCTTGAAGTATTTTTGGCATGATCAGTCATATTTTTAATATTAATGCCAAGATTTAACAATTTCTCCCGGGGTATGCAAACTTTTCAGTATGACTGTATTGTGCAAAATAAAAAAATAAAAAATTGCAGCCATTTTATTCTCCAGGTCCTCTTCTTTCTGAAAATTTGGAATACTTGGGGGGGGTTGCAAATAATTTTCTAACAAAGATAATCCTGATTTTTTTTTTTACTTGTAATTTTTTGTAAATTCGAAAATCCGAAAATAAGAAAGAAAATCCAAAAATTTGAAAGAACTAAAATTCTAAATAATACCTAAATAACTAACTAATAATAACTATTAAATTATAGGTATTGGAATTTCCTTTCTAAATTTGGCTATTAGTGAATTTAACGAATACGAATTTATCTGAAATTACGAATTATCCAAATTTACGAATGCCGCATCTAAACAAATGTAACGGAACAAATTAATAATAAATAATAATAAAAAAAAAAGTTTTTCTGTCATTATTAGGATTTCTGTTCTCATTATGATTTAAAAAGGATCAGTCATATGATTAATATTAATGCCAAAAATTCACAATTTCTGCCGGGGTATGCAAATTTTTCAGTACGACTGTATTGTGCAAAATAAAAAAAATTTAATATTGTAGCCATTTTATTCTCCAGGGCCTCTGCTTTCTGAAAATGTATAATACTTGGGGGGTTGCAAATAATTTTCTAACAAAGATAATCCTGATTTATTTATTTTTTTTAATTCGGAATTTTCGTAAATTCGTAAATCCGAAAATAAGAAAAAAAAAATCTCAAAATTTGAAAGAACAAAAATTCTAAATAATACCTAACTAATAATAACTATAAAATTATAGGTATTGGAATTTCCTTTCTAAATTTGGCTGGTGGTGAACGTA
Organism: Lithobates pipiens; assembly: GCF_037356315.1. Lineage (NCBI taxonomy): Eukaryota > Metazoa > Chordata > Amphibia > Anura > Ranidae > Lithobates > Lithobates pipiens. Next base: position 10,954,239 of record NW_027507758.1, on the reverse strand, counting down.
ACGAATACGAATTTATCCGAAATTACGAATTATCCGAATTTACGAATGCCGCATCTAAACAAATGTAACGGAACAAACTATGTGTATGTGTGGTTTGAACACCGTTTTCATATGTGGGCGCGACTTACATATGCGTTCGCATCTGTGAGCGAGCATGCGGTGACAGGGGCACTTAAAAAAAAAAAAAAAAAATAATAATTTATTGTTACTTTTATTTACATTTTTCTAGTTTGATGCTTTCTTTTAAAAAATTTTTTTGATCACTTTTATTACAAAGAATGTAAACATCCCTGGTAATAGGGATGTGGCATGACAGGTCCTCTTTACAGTGAGATCGGGGGGGGGGGGGGGGGTCAATACGTCCCCACATCTCATCTCTAGGCTGGGAAGCCTGAAATAAAAAAATAAAAAATAAAAATCTCAGCTTCCCAGCCGAGGCGGCGCCGCCATTTTTTCAAATGCAGAGGCCGGGGCGCGATGTTATGATGTCACGAACGACCATAGAGACTCCGGGGGGCCATCAGGCCCGCTGGAAATCTCTATCATCAGCATCCGGCGCCAGCGGATCCCTTCTCCGGCTCACCAGTCGCAAGGGGTGAGTCGGTAGAAGCACGACGTCCCCTCTTGCCGGCTGTAAGAACGATCAAGCAGCTGAACAGCCGATATGATCGTTCTTACGGTGTAGGGAATCGTCGTCTCCAAAAGAAGATAGCATGGGGAGCTGCACCCATCATCCAGATATCACCGCTCAAAGCGACGACGTCATATGGCATTGGGCGGGGCGGCAAGCGGTTAATCACCACTGGGGTTTTTATTTTATATATATATATATATATATATATATATATATATATATATATATATATATATATGCATATATAAACATTTTTCTTTGTTTGTTATAAAATTTTGCAAACAGATAACGCTTCTTCATAAATTTAGGTCAAAATGTACTTTGTAGAGCTGCACGATTCTGGCCAAAATTAAAATCACGCTTTTTTTTGCTTAGAATAAAAAGATCACAATTCTCGCAACGTAAAATCTTTCACATTATACAAAAAAAAATTACTGATTTGTATTTTTTTTTGTTTTTTTAATTCATTAAAGTAATTTTTTCCAGAAAAAAAAAAATTGCATTTGAAAGACTGCTGCACAAATACAGTGTGACATAATTTTAACCATTTTATTCTCTAGGGTCTCTACTAAAATGAAAATAAATATATATATATATATATATATATATATATATATATATATATATATATATATATATATATATATATATATATATATATATATATATATATAATGTTTGTGGGTTCTAAGTAATTTTCTAGCAAAAAAAAAAAATGATTTTAATTTAAAACCAACAAATGTCAGAAAAAGGTTTAGTGTTTAAACTTTCCTCATTTACACACAGAAGTCTATTTCATTGACAGATTGTTACAATGTTAATACTTAGAGGAAAGTTCCGCTAATCTGATCCCTCCCCCCCTCCGGTGCCACAATCGGCACCTTTCAGGGGGGAGGGGGGTGCAGTTACCTGGATAATCCAGGTAACTGCACCCACTTCCGGCCAGACCACCGCAGACCCCCGCCCCTCCCCCCCCACCGTTGTGTTCTGGGAAACACACAGTTCCCAGAGACACAGCGGGGGGGGACCATAAGAGACGCGCAACGCGACTCGCGCATGCGCAGTAGGGAACCGGGCAGTGAAGCTGTAACGCTTCACTTCCTGATTCCCTGACAGAGGATGGCGGCGGGGGCAGCAGCGAGACGAGCGATCGCTCGTCATCTGCCACCGACCTCGCTGGACCCTGGGACAGGTAAGTGTCAATTTATTAAAAGTCAGCAGCTGCAATATTAGTAGCTGCTGGCTTTTAATATTTTTATTTTAGGTGCAGAACCGCTTTAAGTTTCACTGCTAAAGAATGTGATTCTTGGCAGACTGCCCTTTTTTTTTTTTTGTTTTCCTTCTTTCTTTTGATGGCTTTGGCTTCAGAAGAGCAGAGGGAATTCTTTGTATATTAAGAATCGTGAAATGCTTTTAACGATAACGATTCTTGAGGAATAATCGTGCAGCTCTAGTATTCTGCTGCATTTCTTTGGTGAAAATAACCCAAATCACTGTATATTATTTAGTCTGTAGGAAAGTTATGGAGTTCACAAACTACGGGATATTTATCTGATAATCCACCAATCCTGATGTACTGATGGCCTGAAAAGCCAGGACAGTACAAATACCCCCCCCCCCTCCCCCCCATTACTCCTTTTTGGAAAGTAGACAGTCCAAGGTAAATACAAGGTAAGAGACATGGTGAGTTTGTTGAAGTTGTAATTTTTTTTGTCACTATTATTATTTTTTTACATACTGTGACCAGTACAGTACAGCATCGTCATATAACAGGTGTGGTGGTGATCAGAGACACTGACTGGTCACAGTATGTAAAAAAAAATAAAAATATAATAATAATAATTTTTTTCTTCTTAATTTAAAAAAAATAATAATTTTATCACTTTTTTTTTTTTTAAATACTGTGTACAGTACAGCATCGTCATATAACAGGTGTGGTGGTGATCAGAGACACTGACTGGTCACAGTATGTAAAAAAAATAATAATAATAATAATAATAATTATTATTTTTTCTTCTTAACCACTTGCTTACTGGGCACTTAACCACTTCCCACCCGGCCAATGCATATATACGGCCGGGTGGGAGCCGTCTACTCCTGACAGGCCGTTCAGGAACGTCCTTCAGGAGCAGCGGGATCGCGCGCGCACGCGCCCGCGCAGCGGCGCGATCCCGATGTGCTCGTGTCACCCGGACACGGCACATCTCAGATCGGCAGGAGGGCTCTGTGATTGGCCCTCCTGATCACATGACGGCCGTGTCCAATCACGGCCGTCATGTGATGTAAACAAACAGCCGGTTGCTAGGCAATCGGCTCTCCTCTCCTCACACGGAAGTCACCGCTGAGGAGAGGAGAGCAGATTGCTGCAGCCGGCTGATGATCAGTGAGTATGAGCTGCTTTTTACAGCTTTTTACTCACTGATCATCAGTGTAGTGTAAACACACAACACACCACACAGTACAAACACAGTCCCCACATATGTCCCCAAAACACACATGTCCCCAAAACATACATGTCCCCAAATAATAAAAACACATGTCCCTAATAATAAAAACATGTCCCCCACATATGTCCCACTAAAATCACATGTCCCAATGATTATCTGCACACATATGTACGTGATCACCTGCACACATATGTACATGATCATTTGCGTACATATGTCCGTGATCACACAAACCAATTATTATACATTTAACGGAATTTTTTTTACCAAAAACATGTAGCAGAATACATTTTGGCTTAAATTTATGACAAAATTTGATTTTATTGGATTTCTTTTCAAATAGAAAAAAGAAAATATTGTTTTTTTTCCAAATTTCCGCTATTTTTGCGCTTATATCGCAAAAAAAAAAAAAACGGAGTCGTGAATAAATAACACCAAAATAAAGCTCTATTTGTGCGAACAAAATGATAACAATTTCATTTGGGTACAGTGTAGCATGACCGCGCAATTGTCACTGAAAGCGCTAGAGCGCTGAAAGCTGAAAATTGGGCTGGGAAGGAAGGGGGTGAAAGTGCCCTGTATTGTAGTGGTTAACCACTTGCCGACCGCCTAACGCCGATGTACGTCGGCAGAATGGCACGGGCAGGCATAAGCACGTACATGTACGTGATTTGCCTCCCGCGGGTCGGGGGCCCGATCGGGCCCCCGCCCGGTGCCTGCGGCGGTCGGTTTTCGTTCGGGAGCGATCCCGGACGAGGGGACGGCCATTCATTCATGGCCACCCCCTCGCGATCGCTCCCGACGAATAGAAATCCCCGGTGACATCACTTCCTCTCCTGTAATGTAAACACAGGAGAGGAAGTGATGTATTCTCTCCTCCGTGTCGGTATTTTTCGTTCCGACACGGAGGAGAGCGGATCAGTGAGTTGCACCAACACATCCCACACACAGTAGAACATGCCAGGCACACTCACACCCCCCCTTTACCCCCCGATCACCCCCCCAATTACCCCTGCCCCCCAGTCACAGTGACACCAATGTCATTTTTTTTTTTTTTTTTTTTTTTTTTGCATTGGTGTCATTTGTGACTGTAATAACTGTTAGGGCAGTTAGAGTTAGCCCCCTTTAGTTCTAATGTACCCCCCTAACCCCCCCAATAAAGGTTTAACCCCGTGATCACCCCCCGTCGCCAGTGTCACTAAGGCTGGGTTCACATTGCAGCGGTTTATGAGAACGAATGTGATTCGCACCGCACTGCAGTGCAAATCACATCCGATCTCTGTGCGATTCGAGTTCAGCCATTCGCCGCACCCGCCGCACCCGCCACACCCGCCGCACCCGCCGCAAATTCGCACGGGACCCTTTTTTTGGCCCGCAGCAGAATCGGATCGCATGGGTGTTCACACCATGCGATCCGAGTTTGCAGATCGCACTGCGATATGCGAACTGATCTGGGGGTGTCAGTAACATTTCACTGACACTCCCAGCAGTTCGCATAGGGCAGTGTGAACTGCCGCCGGGAGGCATGCGATGCGGGAACCCGCCGCGGATTCGCGGCGTTTCCGCATCGCTCCAGTGTGAACCCAGCCTAATAAGCGATCATTTTTCTGATCGCCGTATTAGTGTCCCAGGTGACGCTAGTTAGGCAGGTAGGTATTTAGGTTCGCCGCAGCTTTTTATAGCGCCAGGGACCCCCATATACTACCGCATAAAGCCCCCTGATTGCCCCCTAGTTAACCCTTTCACCAGTGATCACCATATAACTGTTACAGGTGACGCTGGTTGGTTAGTTATTTTTTTATAGTTTCAGGGCACCCGCCATTTATTACCTAATAAAGGTTTAACCCCCTGATCACCCGGCGGGTGTCATTTGTGACTAATAACTGTTAGGGCAGTTAGGGTTAGCCCCCTTTAGTTCTAAGGTACCCCCCTAACCCCCCCAATAAAGGTTTAACCCCGTGATCACCCCCCGTCGCCAGTGTCACTAAGGCTGGGTTCAGATTGCAGCGGTTTGAGAACGGATGTGATTCGCACTGCAGTGCAAATCACATCCGATCTCTGTGCGATTCGAGTTCAGCCATTCGCCGCACCCGCCACACCCGCCGCACCCGCCGCAAATTCGCACGGGACCCTTTTTTTGGCCCGCAGCAGAATCGGATCGCATGGGTGTTCACACCATGCGATCCGAGTTTGCAGATCGCACTGCGATATGCGAACTGATCTGGGGGTGTCAGTAACATTTCACTGACACTCCCAGCAGTTCGCATAGGGCAGTGTGAACTGCCGCCGGGAGGCATGCGATGCGGGAACCCGCCGCGCATTCGTGGCGTTCCCGCATCGCTCCAGTGTGAACCCAGCCTAATAAGCGATCGTTTTTCTGATCGCTGTATTAGTGTCACAGGTGACGCTAGTTAGGCAAGTAGGTATTTAGGTTCGCCGCAGCTTTTTATAGCGCCAGGGACCCCCATATACTACCGCATAAAGCCCCCTGATTGCCCCCTAGTTAACCCTTTCACCAGTGATCACCATATAACTGTTACAGGTGACGCTGGTTGGTTAGTTATTTTTTTATAGTTTCAGGGCACCCGCCATTTATTACCTAGTCTCACTAGTGTACCCCTAAATTTAGGGGTGTCTACTTTCCAAAATGGGGTCATTTGGGGGGGGTTTGTGCCATCTTGGCATTTTATGGCCTTCAAAACTGTAACGCCCTTAGAAAGCCTGAAGGCGGTGCTTGGTTTTCGGGGCCCCGTACGCGGCTAGGCTCCCAAAAAGTCCCACATATGTGGTATCCCCGTACTCAGGAGAAGCAGCAGAATTTATTTTGGGGTGTCATTTCACATATGCCCATGGCATGCGTGAGCAATATATCATTTAGTGACAACTTTGTGAAAAAAAAAAAAAAAAAAAAAAGTTTGTAATTTTCCCGCAACTTGTGGCAAAATATAAAATATTCCATGGACTCAACATGCCTCTCAGCAAATAGCTTGGGGTGTCTACTTTCTAAAATGGGGTCATTTGTGGGGGTTTTGTGCCATCTTGGCATTTTATGGCCTTCAAAACTGTAATAGGTAGTGAGGAGTGAAGTCAAATATTTACGCCCTTAGAAAGCCTGAAGGCGGTGCTTGGTTTTCGGGGCCCCGTACGCGGCTAGGCTCCCAAAAAGTCCCACATATGTGGTATCCCCGTACTCAGGAGAAGCAGCAGAATTTATTTTGGGGTGTCATTTCACATATGCCCATGGCATGTGTGAGCAATATATCATTTAGTGACAACTTTGTGAAAAAAAAAAAAAAAAAAAAAAGTTTGTAATTTTCCCGCAACTTGTGGCAAAATATAAAATATTCCATGAACTCAACATGCCTCTCAGCAAATAGCTTGGGGTGTCTACTTTCTAAAATGGGGTCATTTGTGGGGGTTTTGTGCCATCTTGGCATTTTATGGCCTTCAAAACTGTAATAGGTAGTGAGAAGTGAACTCAAAAATTTACGCCCTTAGAAAGCCTGAAGGCGGTGCTTGGTTTTCGGGGCCCCGTACGCGGCTAGGCTCCCAAAAAGTCCCACATATGTGGTATCCCCGTACTCAGGAGAAGCAGCAGAATTTATTTTGGGGTGTCATTTCACATACGCCCATAGCATGTGTGAGCAATATATCATTTAGTGACAACTTTGTGTAAAAAAAAAAAAAAAATTTTTTTTTTGTCATTATTCAATCGCTTGAGGCAAAAAAATAAAATATTCAATGGGCTCAACATGCCTCTTATCAATTTCCTTAGGGGGTCTACTTTCCAAAATGGGGTCATTTGGGGGGGTTTTGTACTGCCCTGCCATTTTAGCACCTCAAGAAATGAGATAGGCAGTCGTAAACTAAAAGCTGCGTAAATTCCAGAAAACGTACCTTAGTTTGTAGATGTGACAACTTTTGCGCAAACCAATAAATATACAATTATTGACTTTTTTTTTACCAAAGACATGTGGCTGAATACATTTTGGCCTAAATGTATGACTAAAATTGAGTTTATTGGATTTTTCTAATAACAAAAAGTAGAAAATATCATTTTTTTTCAAAATTTGCGGTCTTTTTACGTTTATATCGCAAAAAATAAAAATCGCAGAGGCAATCAAATACCATCAAAAGAAAGCTCTATTTGTGGGAAGAAAAGGACGCAAATTTTGTTTGGGTACAACATTGCATGACCGCGCAATTACCAGTTAAAGCAGCGCAGTGCCAAAGTGTAAAAAGACCTCTGGTCATTTACCAGCAAAATGGTCCGGTCTGAAAGTGGTTAAACACCCTTCCTGACCAGACCAATTTTCAGCTTTCGGTGCTCTCACACTTTGAATGACAATTACTCAGTCATGCAACACTGTACCCAAATGAATTTTGTGTCACATTTTTTTCCCACAAATAGAGCTTTCTTTTGGTGTATTTGATCACCTCTGGGTTTTTATTTTTTGCGCTATAAATGAAAAAAGACCGAAAATTTTGAAAAAACATGCATATTTCTTTGTTTCTGTGATAAAATTTTGCAAATTATAATTTTTTTTTCATAAATTTTGGCCACAATTTATACTGCTACATATCTTTGGTAAAAATAACCCAAATTAGTGGATATTATTTGGTCTTTGTGAAAGTTAGAGAGTCTACAAGCTGTGGTGCGAATCGCACAAAATTGATCACATCTGATGTACTGGTGGACTATCTCATTTCTTGCGACCCGAACAAGTCAGGAAAGTACAAATACCCCCCAAATGACCCCTTTTTTGAAAGTAGACAATCCAAGGTATTTACTAAGATGCATGGTGAGGTTTTTGATGTTGTCATCTTTTTCCCACAATTCTTTGCAAAATGAAGATTTTTTTTTTTTCTCACAAAATTTTCAATGTAATAGGTTATTTCTCTCACATGGCATGTGTATACCACAAATGACACCCCAAAATACGTTCTGCTACTCCTTCTGAGTATTACGATACCAAATGTGTGAGACTTTTACACAGCCTGGCCACATACAGAGGCCCAATATTGAAATAGCACCTTCAGGCGTTCTAGGAGCATAAATTACACATTTCATTTCTCAACCACCTATTACAGTTTTGAAGGCCCTGGAGCACCAGGACAATGGAAATGCCCACAAAGTGACCCCATTTTGGAAAGCTAACACCCCAACGTATAATCTATGAGGCATAATGAGTCGTTTGAATGGTTTATTTTTTTTCCAGAAGTTTTGGGAAAATGTGGAAAAAAATGAAAACGCATTTTTTTTACGCAAAGTTGTCCATTTATAAGATATTTCCAACACATAGCATGTACATAGCAAAAATGACACCCCAAAATACGTTCTACTACTCCTCCTGAGTATAACGATACCAAATGTGTGAGACTTTTACACAGCCTGACCACATACAGAGGCCCAATATTGAAATAGCACCATCAGGCGTTCTAGGAGCATAAATTACACATCTTATTTCTCAACCACCTATTACAGTTTTGAAGGCCCTGGAGCACCAGGACAATGGAAATGCCCACAAAGTGACCCCACGTGGCACTGACGACACGTGGCACTGACAGATGGCACTGGAGGCAGATGGCACTGGAGGCAGATGGGGCTGGCAGATGGGGCTGGCAGATGGGGCTGACAGATGGGGCTGGCAGATGTCGCTGGCAGATGTCGCTGGCAGATGGGGCTGGCACTGGGGCTGGCACTGGCAGATGGCACTGGCAGATGGTGCTGGCTATTTGCTCTGGCTAATTGCTCTGGCAAATGGGGCTGGCAGATGGCACTGGCGCTGGCACTGGGGCTGGCGGCACTGGGGCTGACGGATGGCACTGGCGCTGGCAGGTGGCACTGGCAGGTGGCACTGGCAGGTGGCACTGGCGCTGGCACGTGGCACTGGCAGGTGGCACTGGCACGTGGCACTGGCAGGTGGCACTGGCACCTGGCACTGGGGCTGGCGGCACTGGGGCTGGCGGCACTGGGGCTGACGGCACTGGGGCTGACGGATGGCACTGGCGCTGGCAGGTGGCACTGGCGCTGGCAGGTGGCACTGGCAGGTGGTAGGTGGCACTAGCAAGTGGCACTGGCGGCACTGGCACTGGCGGCACTAGTGGTGGCACTGGCAGGTGGCACTGGCGGCACTGGCACTGGGGCTGACGGATGGCGCTTGCAGGTGGCACTGGCGCTTGCAGGTGGCACTGGCGCTGGCAGGTGGCACTGACGGCACTGGGGCTGACGGCACTGGGGCTGACGGCACTGGGGCTGACGGATGGCACTGGCAGGTGGCACTGGCAGGTGGCACTGGTGCTGGCAGGTGGCACTGGGGCTGACGGCACTGGCGGCACTGGGGCTGACGGCACTGACGGCACTGGGGCTGACGGGCGGCACTGGGGCTGACGGGCGGCACTGGGGCTGACGGGCGGCACTGGGGCTGACGGGCGGCACTGGGGCTGACGGGCGGCACTGGGGCTGACGGCACTGGGGCTGACGGCAGGCGCTGGCAGGTGGCACTGGCGGCGCTGGCCATACTGGCAGATGGCACTGGTCTGACAGATGGCACTGGCACTGGGGCTGACAGATGGCACTGGGGCTGACACTGGCACTGGGGCTGACACAGGCACTGGGGCTGACACAGGCACTGGGGCTGACACAGGCACTGGGCTGACACAGGCACTGGGCTGAGACTGGCACTGGGGCTGAGACTGGCACTGGGGCTGAGACAGGCACTGGGGCTGAGACAGGCACTGGGGCTGAGACAGGCACTGGGGCTGAGACTGGCACTGGGGCTGAGACTGGCACAGGGGCTGACACTTAGATCGCTCTCCCTCCTCACACGCTGTCTCTGTGTGAGGAGGGAGAGACACGGCAATGGGAGATGATCTCATATGTTTACATATGAGATCATCTCCCATTGGCAGCTGCGATCGCGCTGTGAACGGCCGCTTTGATTGGCCGTTCACGGCGATCTGTAATTGCCTGTCTCCGGGAGACACGGCAAATACAATACTTCCGCGATGCGCGCCGCCGGCGGCGCGCATTGCGGAAGTAAACACCAGGCCGTCCAGGGACGGCCAGGCGAAGGAAGCCGCCCGCTCTAAGGCCATCATTCGGACATAGGGCGGGTGGGAAGCGGTTAATTAAAAAAAAAAAATGTATCACTTTTTTTTTTTTTTACATACTGTGACCAGTACAGTACAGCATCATCATATAACAGGTGTGGTGGTGATCAGAGACACTGACTGGTCACAGTATGTAAAAAAAATAAAAATATAATAATAATAATAATAATTTTTTTCTTCTTAATTTAAAAAAAATAATAATTTTATCACTTTTTTTTTTTTTAAATACTGTGTACAGTACAGCATCGTCATATAACAGGTGTGGGGGTGATCAGGGACACTGACTGGTCACAGTATGTAAAAAAAAATAAAAAATAATAATAATAATAATGCTTTCATTTACCACATGATATGGTATGCTAATTGCACTTGAATGATCCATGGTCGGAAGATGCTTACTTTATGAACATACCTGTATGTACGCTCGATTTTGTACGTTTCTATATACATGGCTTTGTATTATCGAAAGTTGAAATGCTTTTTCTTTATACTGTATTGTACCTTTTTCTTTTTTTGGAAAAAACTTTCTAAATAAACAATAAAAAAAAAAAAAATAATAATAATAACAATCTTTTCTTCTTAATTTTTGCGACCATATCATATGGTGACCTTTGGTGGGGCTTCTAGGCTTGTATTCTTGGGGGCGTCGCCAGAGATCTCCATTGACGCCATCTCCTGCAGTGACATTTGCCGATCTGCTTGAACTAGTGGTTGATTGAACATTGCACCATTCACTTGATCTGACTTTGACAAGTATTTGAACATATAGTCTCCTACTAAGTACCCCTGAAAAAGGAATTTAACCTGAAACGCGTAGGATACCGAAGAATGTTTTCGGACAATGGAGAGTAAATTACATATACTCTATGATTTTTGCAAAATTTGAATGACTTTATCAACTGTTCTTGTTTTGTTTTTATACGATCATCACATGTATGATTGATCTTTTTTATATGTATCAATAACATTTTATATTTTTACCCAATTTTAGTGGTGTGTAGCCATTAAAATCCCACTTAGGGGGCATTTCCCTTCTTTTTTTTCCATAATATTAGGGATGTGGCAACCATCCATTTTTTTTTTTTTTATAGGTTACATTTTTATTGGTTTCTACTAATGTATTTTTCCAATATACACAAATAGTCTTCATATAAAAAGAAAGTCAGTGAAGCAAGGCGACATTTTTCACATGATTCAGTGACTGCGGTTTGCGAAGAGATTATATCATGCCTACAGTAGCCGCATTCAAGGTGATGTCACCACCAATGACCACGGCTTTAGTCAGTTGGCAATCTTGGTTTTCGGTGCTTATACTGGAAGAGGTTTTCTACGCAATAGTGTTCATCATAAATGGTTGTCCTTTCTGGAATGGAAATGTGGGTGTTGCCCGCTCTTCAGCTCCCCACCGGCCTTGAAGCATCGAATTGCGCACCAGTACATTCGGGTGCTCATCCAAACGTGGATTGAAATGGAAAACAATATAATCGCCGTTTTTAAAATCAATAGCCCACCTTTTGCAAGTAATGCTCACCACACCTTGAATACTTAGCACCAGGCCAGGCATAATTCCAGGTTGCATGGATAGTGTATACGGTAAATTCAGTGGGCCTGCAGGAGCTGATGGAGTGGGACCTGTCTGAGCTGCTGTTTTTTGGGCCAGGCTGCCCAGGCACCGGAGCACCTGGGTATTGCTGCCCTGGTGATGGAAAACTGGAAATCCCCCTGTGCCTGCAGGTGGAAATCCCCCTGGATACTGCTGTCCACCTTGAGGAAATCCTGGAAACTGCTGTCCGCCTTGAGGGAACTGCTGTCAGCCTTGAGGGAACTGCTATCCGCCTTGAGGGAACTGCTATCCGCCTTGAGGGAACTGCTGTCAGCCTTGAGGGAACTGCTGTCAGCCTTGAGGGAACTGCTGTCAGCCTTGAGGGAACTGCTATCCGCCTTGAGGGAACTGCTTTCTGCCTTGAGGGAATTGCTTTCTGCCTTGAGGGAACTGCTGTCCGCCTTGAGGGAACTGCTATCCGCCTTGAGGGAACTGCTATCCGCCTTGAGGGAACTGCTGTCAGCCTTGAGGGAACTGCTGTCAGCCTTGAGGGAACTGCTGTCAGCCTTGAGGGAACTGCTGTCAGCCTTGAGGGAACTGCTGTCAGCCTTGAGGGAACTGCTTTCTGCCTTGAGGGAACTGCTATCCGCCTTGAGGGAACTGCTATCCGCCTTGAGGGAACTGCTGTCCGCCTTGAGGGAACTGCTGTCCGCCTTGAGGGAACTGCTGTCCGCCTTGAGGGAACTGCTTTCTGCCTTGAGGGAACTGCTATCCGCCTTGAGGGAACTGCTGTCTGCCTTGAGGGAACTGCTGTCTGCCTTGAGGGAACTGCTGTCAGCCTTGAGGGAACTGCTGTCAGCCTTGAGGGAACTGCTTTCTGCCTTGAGAGAACTGCTATCCGCCTTGAGGGAACTGTTGTCCGCCTTGAGGGAACTGCTATCTGCCTTGAGGGAACTGCTATCCGCCTTGAGGGAACTGCTGTCCGCCTTGAGGGAACTGCTGTCCGCCTTGAGGGAACTGCTTTCTGCCTTGAGGGAACTGCTTTCTGCCTTGAGGGAACTGCTATCCGCCTTGAGGGAACTGCTGTCAGCCTTGAGGGAACTGCTGTCAGCCTTGAGGGAACTGCTGTCAGCCTTGAGGGAACTGCTTTCTGCCTTGAGAGAACTGCTATCCGCCTTGAGGGAACTGTTGTCCGCCTTGAGGGAACTGCTATCTGCCTTGAGGGAACTGCTATCCGCCTTGAGGGAACTGCTGTCCGCCTTGAGGGAACTGCTGTCCGCCTTGAGGGAACTGCTTTCTGCCTTGAGGGAACTGCTTTCTGCCTTGAGGGAACTGCTATCCGCCTTGAGGGAACTGCTGTCAGCCTTGAGGGAACTGCTGTCAGCCTTGAGGGAACTGCTGTCAGCCTTGAGGGAACTGCTTTCTGCCTTGAGAGAACTGCTATCCGCCTTGAGGGAACTGTTGTCCGCCTTGAGGGAACTGCTGTCAGCCTTGAGGGAACTGCTTTCTGCCTTGAGAGAACTGCTGTCAGCCTTGAGGGAACTGCTGTCAGCCTTGAGGGAACTGCTGTCAGCCTTGAGGGAACTGCTTTCTGCCTTGAGAGAACTGCTATCCGCCTTGAGGGAACTGTTGTCCGCCTTGAGGGAACTGCTGTCAGCCTTGAGGGAACTGCTTTCTGCCTTGAGAGAACTGCTATCCGCCTTGAGGGAACTGTTGTCCGCCTTGAGGGAACTGTTGTCCGCCTTGAGGGAACTGTTGTCCGCCTTGAGGGAACTGTTGTCCGCCTTGAGGGAACTGTTGTCCGCCTTGAGGGAACTGTTGTCCGCCTTGAGGGAACTGCTATCCGCCTTGAGGGAACTGCTATCCGCCTTGAGGGAACTGCTATCCGCCTTGAGGGAACTGCTGTCCGCCTTGAGGCAACTGCTATCTGCCTTGAGGCAACTGCTGTCCGCCTTGAGGCAACTGCTGTCCGCCTTGAGGCAACTGCTGTCCGCCTTGAGGCAACTGCTATCCGCCTTGAGGCAACTGCTATCCGCCTTGAGGCAACTGCTATCCGCCTTGAGGCAACTGCTATCCGCCTTGAGGCAACTGCTATCCGCCTTGAGGCAACTGCTGTCCACCTTGAGGGAACTGCTGTCCTGGCCCTTGTGCTGGGTATCCTCCTGGGTATGGCTGTCCAGGACCTCCATGGATTATTCCAGTTCTGACCTTGTGATTTGTTTTGCAGCCCGCCGGCATTGGTTTGTCCTGGTATGGCATCGGTCAGATTAAATTTGTCTTCCATTTTAGGGAGTGCAGGCAGCTGAAACCAGACTTGGGCATTTTTTGACAGGGTGGAAGCACTTATAGCCTTCCTACTGGTGTGCTGGGGGAAAGTACATGAAATAGTGCGTTTTCCTGTGATGCAAAAAAAATACAATCCATTTCTAATGGCACCCCCCACACATCTTGTTTGGGTCATTGTTGTGCTGGAAGATCCATCCACGACCCATCTTCAGTGTTCTGGCTGAGGGAAGAAGGATCTCATCCAAGATCTTACAATACATGGCCCCCGTCCATTGGCCCCTCAATGCGGCAAAGTTGGCCTGTACCTTTAGCAGAGGAACTGCTCTGAAGCATCATGTCTCCACCTCGTTGCTTGACTGTAGGGATGGTGTTCTTAGGGTCATAGTCAACATTTTTCTTCTTCCAAGCACGACGAGTCGAGTCAATGCCGAGGAGCTGAATTTTGGTCTCATCTGACCACAGAACTTTCTCCAAATCCTTCTCTGAATCATTATATGTTCATTGGCAAACTTCAGACAGACCTGTACATGGTCCTTACTGAGGAGGAGGACCTTGTGGGCCCTGCAGGATTTCAATCCATTGTGGCATATTATGTTACCGATGGTTTGTTTGGTGACTGTGGTCCCAACTGCCTTGAGATCATTCACAAGCTCCTCCCGTGTAGTTCTGGGCTAATCCCTCACTTTTCTCATGACCATCCTCACCCCATGAGGCGAAATCTTGCATGGAGCTCCAGACCGAGGACGATTGAAGGTTATTTTGTATTTCTTTCATTTGTGAATAATTGCTCCAGCAGTTGTCTCCTTCTCACCAAGCTTCTTGCTGATGGTCTTGTAGCCCATTCCAGCCTTGTGCTGGTCTACAATCTTGTCCCTGAAGTCCTTGGACAGCTCTTTGGTCTTGCCCATGATGGTGAGGATTGAATGGAAGAAAGATTTTGTGGACAGGTGTCTTTTATACACATAACGAGTTGTCGTTAGGAGAACCTTCTTACATTGACGGGACTAATCTGTGTACCACATGAGCACCTACTGTAGCCAGTCTGTGGGGGGGGGCATAATTATTATTGGTTGGAAGGGGATCAAATACTTATTTTACTCACTGAACTGCAACTCCATTTATAACATTTGTAGTGTGTGTTTTTTCTGGATTTTTGGTTGATATTCTGTCTCTATCATATAAAATACGCCTATGATAAAAATGATAGACCCTTCATTTCTTTGTAAGTGGGCAAAACTTACACCATCTGCGGGGGAGCCAATCATTATTTTCCCCCCACTGTATTCATCCCTCCCATTCATCTGGGCAGAGGATTGAAATCAGAGAACGGCGGTATTTGTCAGCTCTCCATAGCGATCGATCTCCTCTCTGTGTAATGCGGAGGGTCGCCTATCATCTCCGCTTCGCCAAACTCCAATTTAAATGGTGGATTCCGCCCCGGAACGGTTTAGTATTCTATATATTCTCTCCTCATTATTTTCAGTGCTGCCGTTAGCTGCTTATGATGGGCGATCCATCTCCAACCAATATTATTATTGCAGCCTCGTCTGTAGTCCACAGCGGCATGTAATGATACATTGTAACAACGGTATTCTTCATTTTATTCTGGAAAGTGCAGAGAATCCCAAATTCACACATCTAGAGAAGATGACTTTTCACAAAAAAAAGGCAACATCTAGTTCCTGCTGAGTCCTCCAGCAGAGCAGAGCATTTCAGGAGAGGAGAGTTATAGAGGAAGGAGCAGAGTCCTCCGGCAGAGCTGAGTATTTCAGGAGAGGAGAGTTATAGCAGAAGGAGCAGAGTCCTCCGGCAGTGCATAGTATTTCAGGAGAGGAGAGTTATAGAGGAAGGAGCAGAGTCCTCCAGCAGAGCAGAGTATTTCAGGAGAGGAGAGTTATAGAGGAAGGAGCAGAGTCCTCCAGCAGAGCAGAGTATTTCAGGAGAGGAGAGTTATAGAGGAAGGAGCAGAGTCCTCCAGCAGAGCAGAGTATTTCAGGAGAGGAGAGTTATAGAGGAAGGAGCAGAGTCCTCCAGCAGTGCATAGTATTTCAGGAGAGGAGAGTTATAGAGGAAGGAGCAGAGTCCTCCTGGAGTGCAGAGTATTTCAGGAGAGGAGAGTTATAGAGGAAGGAGTAGAGTCCTCCAGCAGTGCAGAGTATTTCAGGAGAGGGGAGTTATAGCAGAAGGAGCAGAGTCCTCCGGCAGTGAAGAGTATTTCAGGAGAGGAGAGTAATAGAGGAAGGAGCACAGTCTTCCAGCAGAGCAGAGTATTTCAGGAGAGGAGGGTTATAGAGGAAGGAGCAGAGTCCTCTGGCAGTGCAGGGTATTTCAGGAGAGGAGAGTTATAGAGGAAGGAGCAGAGTCCTCCAGCAGTGCAGAGTATTTCAGGAGAGGAGAGTTATAGAGGAAGGAGCAGAGTCCTCCTGGAGTGCAGAGTATTTCAGGAGAGGAGAGTTATAGAGGAAGGAGTAGAGTCCTCCAGCAGAGCAGAGTATTTCAGGAGAGGGGAGTTATAGCAGAAGGAGCAGAGTCCTCTGGTAGTGCAGGGTATTTCAGGAGAGGAGAGTTATAGAGGAAGGAGCAGAGTCCTCCAGCAGAGCAGAGTATTTCAGGAGAGGAGAGTTATAGAGGAAGGAGCAGAGTCCTCCAGCAGAGCAGAGTATTTCAGGAGAGGAGAGTTATAGAGGAAGGAGCAGAGTCCTCCAGCAGTGCAGAGTATATCAGGAGAGGAGAGTTATAGAGGAAGGAGCAGAGTCTTTCAGCAGAGCAGAGTATTTCAGGAGAGGAGAGTTATAGAGGAAGGAGCAGAGTCCTCCAGCAGAGCAGAGTATTTCAGGAGAGGAGAGTTATAGAGGAAGGAGCAGAGTCCTCCGGCAGTGCAGGGTATTTCAGGAGAGGAGAGTTATAGAGGAAGGAGCAGAGTCCTCCAGTGGTGCAGAGTATTTCAGGAGAGGAGAGTTATAGAGGAAGGAGCAGAGTCCTCCAGCAGTGCAGACTATTTCAGAAGAGGAGAGTTATAGAGGAAGGAGCAGAGTCCTCCGGGAGTGCAGAGTATTTCAGGAGAGGAGAGTTATAGAGGAAGGAGCAGAGTCCTCCAGCAGAGCAGAGTATTTCAGGAGAGGAGAGTTATAGAGGAAGGAGCACAGTCCTCCAGCAGAGCAGAGTATTTCAGGAGAGGAGAGTTATAGAGGAAGGAGCAGAGTCCTCCGGCAGTGCAGGGTATTTCAGGAGAGGAGAGTTATAGAGGAAGGAGCAGAGTCCTCCAGTGGTGCAGAGTATTTCAGGAGAGGAGAGTTATAGAGGAAGGAGCAGAGTCCTCCAGCAGTGCAGACTATTTCAGAAGAGGAGAGTTATAGAGGAAGGAGCAGAGTCCTCCGGGAGTGCAGAGTATTTCAGGAGAGGAGAGTTATAGCGGAAGGAGCAGAGTCCTCCAGCAGAGCAGAGTATTTCAGGAGAGGGGAGTTATAGCAGAAGGAGCAGAGTCCTCTGGTAGTCCAGGGTATTTCAGGAGAGGAGAGTTATAGAGGAAGGAGCAGAGTCCTGCAGCAGCGCAGAGTATTTCAGGAGAGGAGAGTTATAGAGGAAGGAGCAGAGTCCTGCAGCAGCGCAGAGTATTTTAGGAGAGGAGAGTTATAGAGGAAGGAGCAGAGTCCTCCACCAGTGAAGGGTATTTTAGGAGAGGAGAGATATAGAGGAAGGAGCAGAGTCCTCCACCAGTGAAGGGTATTTTAGGAGAGGAGAGATATAGAGGAAGGAGCAGAGTCCTCCAGCAGCACAGGTGAGTCAGGAGGAAGGAGTCTCTCCTGCTGCGATTCTGAGGCTCCTCCAGGTGATCGGTGTGAGAGGGGAGTGGTGAGGAAATCTCTCTCAGCTCTCCTGGCCCCTTTCTGGGGAAGCCATGGATGGCAGCAGGGCCTCTCCGGCTGGAAGCCCGCAGTCATCTCCTGGGCCACCGGTTGACATGCCTGCTCCTGTACAAGCCATGGCTGGTGATCTCTCTGCCCCTGATGAGGATGAAGGCTCGGAGGCCATTCGGGAGCGAGTAGTGGCCGGCATAAAGGTTCTGCATAGGGAGAGAGACAAACTCTACAAGTTTAGAGCGGAGCGGATCTGAGCTGAAGAGTTCACGGAAGCAGTGTGAGGGCTTGCACAGCCAGAAACGTGGATGGATTCAGAAATCCAATTGGCCAAAGTCAATGTGGAACACCAGGAGACCGTTGTGTCCATGATGGAAAGCAGAGATGGGCCTTTCAAGGAAAAGTTTTGCAATGATCGAAGGTTTGCAAGGATGACAAAGATGGAGGTGGAGGAAGGGGGAGGAGACCCCCAGTTCTGCCCCCCTGCACCCTCAGGAAAAGGTAAGCAGCCTCATGCCTTTCCAGGACTCTGGAGGCATGCTGAGAGTAATCTGGGCAATGGAGTCTCCTATGCGAGGGGATCAGCTGGTGTTTAATGACGAGGACATTATTGATGATGTGCCTGACAAGGTAAAGCCTGACAAGCCCCATGTGGTGCCTAAAACAGTTTTTGTGCCATTCAACACCATGACTGATTCTGACAATGTGCCCAATGACAATCAGGCTGCTAATCCTGTGTGTAGCAATGTTGTACCTGCTGATGCTGCAGTGCAGCAAAAGTTGCATTTAAAAAATGACATTTCTGCAAAGGAACTACAAGTGTCAGCTCAACCTGTTAACCCTCCTTAAGCCGAGTCCAAAGCTGTCTGCCCCAAAGCTGCTGAAGACTCTACAGCACAGCTTCAGGAGACAGCTGGTATTGCAGCAGAAACTGTAACTATAACTGATGGGAAATTGAATGTGTGTGTGGCTGATAGCAATTGTCCCAGTACAAGTGTGGTGGACAATGGTCCCAGTACAAGTGTGGTGGACAATGGTCCCAGTACAAGTGTGGTGGACAATGGTCCCAGTACAAGTGTGGTGGACAATGGTCCCAGTACAAGTGTGGTGGACAATGGTCCCAGTACAAGTGTGGTGGACAATGGTCCCAGTACAAGTGTGGTGGACAATGGTCCCAGTACAAGTGTGGTGGACAATGGTCCCAGTACAAGTGTGGTGGACAATGGTCCCAGTACAAGTGTGGTGGACAATCCTACCAACTCCGTTCAAGTAGTTAATGCTAATAATGTACAGACCAATGTGACTTCGGAGTGGGGCCTTGGCCCTGATAAGCCTATGTTTGCTCAGGTGGTACGCTCTGCTCCCGGTAACTCCACTTGCAAGCGGGGTTTTCCCTCTACAAGCTACCACTTTGAGCACCCCGGGATCTGGTCTTGGGTCTCTGGCTTCTGCTGGGGATCCGAGACTAGTGATGGACGAACTTCCGCCGGGACGTTTCGCGAACGCGGACCGCGAACGCGGCGGATAGTTTGCGAACCGGAACGTTCGCGGCGGGCCCCATTGACTTCAATGGGAGGCGAACTTCGCAAACCTTTAGGTCAAATTTGCAGCCACAAAATAATTATTAGCTGTGCAAACATAGTCCCACCACATGGCCAATGACATAACACATGTATGAGGTGAATTTGGGATCGACAACTACAAGCATTCTTTTTTTATATGGGAAATTGTTGTGACAATTCAGGACTGTAGAGCGCATGAAGGCAATGGAGGAGAGGGAAGGTCAGGGACCAGGGTAGGCAAAGAAGAGGGTGCAGGAGATGATCACCAGCAGCGTCACATACTGCAATGACACCTGCACCGTGATAGAGTCATCTGACAGCAGCACCGTGATAGAGAGCACTGACATCAGCAGCGTGACATAAAGCATTAACACCAGCACCGTGATATACAGCACTGACAGCAGCACCGTGATAGAGAGCACTGACACCTGCACCGTAAGCAGCCCCAGAAGGAAGTCAGCATAGCACAGGGATGGTTGGAGCCCCTCATAAGGAGCATAGCACAGGGATGGTGGGAGCCCCTCATAATGAGCATAGCACAGGGATGGTGTGAGGCCCTCATAATAAGCAGCCCCAGGAGGATGTCAGCATAGCACAGGGATGGTGTGAGCCCCCCATAATAAGCAGCCCCAGTAGAAATATGACCCACCCCTGTATACCACCCCTGCGGAAGGGCTTGCCTCTTCCTCTGCCTGTCATTTTTTAAATGACCCTGTGACAAAACTCTCAGTCCCTATACCGATGAAGGACTGCTGCAGTATAGGGCAGCGGTCAGCAGTAGTGCACCTCAACCCTATGTATTGTGGACCGATACCAGTCCTTATAGAATAGCAGACTGTACCTCACTCAACCCTATGTACTGTAGCACCCTACACAGACCAAGTTACCAGTCCTGATAAAGAGCTTTGTGGAACAAGTAGGTTGTGAATGATTAGCAGACTGCAGCAGAAGGGCAGCAGTCAAGTATAATATTCTTTCTATATTTGGAAGAAAGAATATTATACGTGTACAAGCCTATCACCATACCACTGATACCAGTCCTGAAAAGAACCTTTGTGGAACTAATAGTAACAGCTACTGATTAAACTGACCCTCACTGCCTCACACACTGCTTCCTGCCTGTCCCTATATAAACTGGCAAAACAGAGGCTACTGGAACAATAACTGGAATAGCACTTTTGTGGACCTGATAGTAACAGCTAATGATGATGACTAAACTGACTGTCCCTACAGCACACACCGTCCTGTCCCTTTCTCTAAACTGACAAAAGACAGTCAGGCTGCTGCAACAATCACTAGCACAGCGCTGCCTATACTGAACTACACCTAACACCTATACCAGTCCTGAAAAGAACTTTTGTGTACCAAATAGCTAGCGATTTATCTCTCCCTACTCTACACAGCAACCTCTCCCTATAGTGACAGAAGAAAGAATGTAAAATGGCCGCCGGATCGGGTGTATTTATAGGTTAGGGGGAATGTCCAAGTGTCCATGTGCTGTAATGTCTCAATTGGCTGTCCTGTACCCCATGATGGATGTGTCATCATAGGTCAAAGTTCTTTTACACAGTAAACACGGAAGTCCGCCGGGCGAACGGCGCCAATAGTCCGCCGAACGGGCGGACCACGAACAGCCAAAATTTGCCACAAAACGATCGCCGGGCGAACTGTTCGGCCATCACTATCCGAGACGAAACGTTGTTATTCTGAAATGGGAAGGTGGTGCAGTCCCTCCAGCGCGGCGTGCGGTGGTGGATCTCATTTTAGAAATGGGTTTTGGGGCAAATGACCTGTATGCCTTTATACATGTGTCTGGGACGAGGGATTATACAGTTAGCTTCACCAGGCCAGAGGGTCTTGACCTGTTCTGGGAGCGATATGAGGCTCGGTGCAGGTCAAGACCCGAATGGGAAGGTCTGGCCCCAGTTGCACTTTCACAGAGATCAACAGTGAAAAAAATCACCATCATTCTGACCAATGAGAGCGTCCCCGCTCGGGATTTAGAGGTTTGGTTGCGGAACTATGGGGAGGTTTTGATTAAGCCCAGCAAAATCCTTGATGAGCGTAACATCTGGACTGGGGGTTGGTCAGTAACAGTCAGGTTGGCCAGGGATGAGAATGTTGTCCGTCACCTGCCCTCCTCAGCTTTTATAGGGAGGGATAGGATGACTATTTTCTACCCTGGTCAGCCGAAGCTGTGTCACCGCTGTGGAGAAAAGGGGCATTTGAGCTCCTCCTGTTCAGCCTTGATATGTTCAGTGTGTCGGGGTCAGGGTCACATGGCCAACGACTGCACCGATATGATCAGGTGCAACCTGTGCCTGCGCCTTGGCCATCCCTACAGCAAATGTCCTGAAGCCGGGCACAATATGGAGAAGGAGGTAATGGATGACTTGTCAGGGCTGGACAGGATGGAGGGTGAGGCCCCTGGTGTACCATCCTCCTCTGCGGTGACAGACTCCCCTGGTCCTGCTCAGGATCCCTCTCCAGTTCCTGTGCCCACCCCTCCTGTGTCTGTAAGTATTCCTTCTGTATCTGTCTCTGTGTCCCCCCAGCCTACTGTATCCTCTCCTCTTGTGTCAGAACCTTCCAAGTCTGTGCCCCCCGTGTCAGTTACCCCCCCAGGTGTCTACCCCTTCTAAGTCTGTCTCAAAGGGAACACCCCCCCCCCCCACCACCCCCACCAGGAGTGGTAGCAGGTACTAAAAAGGTCGCTCCTTCCTCTGTAAAGGAGTCTTCTGTGAAGACTCCAAAGAAAAAAAAAACAAGAGATGATGGCATCTCTGAAGCTGACCTGCGGTACCTGGAGGAGAGAAGGAAGGTTGGGAAGTGGAAGAGGACGGAACGGGATCAGGAAGCTCCGGTGCCCGTCTCCAACCGTCTATGGACGAGAAAAACGGTAAAGTAGATCCCCTTCAGCCAGCATCCCCCTACCCACCTCCCAACACTGCCCCTTGGTTCCCACCTCCCAACACTGCCCCTTGGTTCCCACCTCCCAACACTGCCCCTTGCTTCCCACCTCCTACTGCTGCTCCTTTAAGGGATTACAGAACCAAGTAAGCCAAGTGCCAAGTAATTTGTATAGAATTTATTGATAACAAGAAAAGCTGTAAAATAGATCAACTTTAGCCAGCAACAATAGACCCCCTGAAACAAAATACCCTTCCATCAACAATAGATCCTTCCCAACAACAACAGACCCCACCAGCAACAATAGATCTCCCAGCAACCAGCATCAATAGACTCTCCAGTAGCCAGAAAAAAAATTGACCCCCACCAGCAACAATAGATCTCCTAGCAACCAGCATCAATAGACTCTCCGGTAGCCAGAAACAATAGACCCCCACCAGCAACAATAGATCTCCTAGCAACCAGCATCAATAGACCATCTAGTAGCCAGAAACAATATACCCTCACCAGCAACAATAGATCTCCCAGCAGACAGCATCAGTAGACTCTCAAGTAGCCAGCAACTATAGACCCCTTCCTCAACAGTAGATCCTTCCCAGCAATAGTGGACTCCCCAGCAACAATAGATCTCACACCAGCAGCCTCAGACCTCCCAGCAACAATAGATCTCCCAGTAGCCAGCAACTATAGACCCCTTACACAACAGTAGACCCCTCCCAGCAACAAATGACCCTCAGCAATAGCAGATCCCCACCAGCAACAATAGACCTGATAGCAGCAAGCATCAATAGACTCTCCAGTAGCCAGCAACGACAGACCCCCTTCCTCAACAGTAGAACCTTCCCAGGGATAGTTGACCCCCAGCAACAATAGAACCCCCACCAGCAACAATATATCTCACAGCAGGCAGCATCAATAGACTCTCCAGTAGTCAGCAACTATAGACTCCTTCCTTAACAGTAGACCCCTCCCAGCAACAAATGTCCCCTCAGCAACAACAAATGACCCCTCAGCAACAACAGATCCCCCACCAGCAACAATAGACATCCCCAGCAACAACAGATATCGAAGCAGCCACCACCCATCCACAGAATCATCTAATATTAAGTAAAAGAAACTAAATCAGTCTAGAGAGGTCTCTAGCTCAAACCAATCATATCCCTGAGGAAACATTTGAAGCCTCTAGATGCCAACTGTCCCGGATTTGAAGGGATAGTTCCACATCTTTGCCATGTGGTCCAGCCGATGCTGTGTCCCAGGCAATGTCCTGGCATTACAGAATCAGCACCGTAACTCAAAAACAAATTAAAGTGGAATTAAACTTAAAAAAAAATAAAAATGTAAATTGTGAACAGGTAAGGTCTTTATTGCAGAAGAGACACGCAATGCAATCCTCTTCTGGGGTCCCTTGGCGGCTCTCACGGGCTCCTCCTCACATCAGAATACCCCCGGGGGGGGGGGGGGGGTTATCTTGCGGGCGAGCTCCCAAGTCCAGCATTTGCATCCATAGACATCCATAGACACAAATGCCAGACTCGGCCCTGCTTTTTGTTTTTTTTGAAGCACATGATTAGAGCCTGAGGCTCTGATTGGCTTAAAAAAAGGGTGGGCTCGGGGCGCAGAGCACTGCGCCCCGAGCCCACCCAGTAGTGTGACAACAGCAAATGAATATTCGCTATTGTCTTCCTGCTTCTCCTCCCAGGCCAACCAGGAAGCGGGTACTGAGACCCAATTGGCCGAGAGGAGAAGCGACCATATTGGCCAGGAGCGGGGGGGGGAGGGGGCACCAAGGAGGTGATGCAGGGGGAAGCCACTGAAGCTGCCGGTGACCTGGATGGGGAAAGTGTAAAGCTGATGGGCGGAAAGACAGACGGGCGAGTGACGTCGTAAAGGGGGTTTGTTCACCAATCGACCAAGCGACGGGGGTGGGGGGTTTTGATCAAAAGAACGGGGGAGGGGAGGGGTCGGGTGGATTGTTTGCGCCTCCCCCCAAAACAAAATAGAGAACCAGCCGACACTGGGTGCAATAACAAACCTGGGAAGGCCACCCGGCTGAGCGCACTCACAGATCAGTAGCATGGCGGGGTAGATTCCAGCCAGAATGACAGCGTCTGAGAGGGGACCAAATGTCGGAAGAATGTGCAGAAGAGATGAGGCCCTACACTTACCCTCCTCATCGGGAACCTTTCCCTAGCGCTATTACCGTCCCTAATAGATGGGAGTACCTGTCCCTACTCTGTCCACACGCCAGAGCATGCCAAAACTAGGGAGCCAGGGCCTTAAAAAGGCTTTGCCTGACCCAAGATGGCCGCTTGAGTCACATGGGGCGGCAACACGCAATAGGATAGCTTCCCCAGCGACCCAGGAAACCATAGAGGAACCTTGTCCCTCCTGACTTCCTGTCCAGCAACAGGTCTGCTGCGGTGTCAGCGCCACCTGCTGTGAAGAAAGTAGACTGCGCCTGCCTACACACATAACTATTTTCTATGTGCCAAAAGTGGCTTTTAGATTTTTTGGGTAGTCTGAACCGGCCAAACAATGAATAGATTGTTACTTCGTAACATTGTAGGAGAGAGTAGAAATGTGCGTCTTTTCATGGTGATCGTGGGTAAGATTCCCCCAAGATACTCTATTATATGTCACGCCTCACCTCTCCAAGCATTGAGCATTTTTGATCCGTGACACTTGGAAATGTCAGCTCCGGGGGCCACTCTGATTTATCTGCCGCGCTTTTTCCTGCAGGACGTTCCATCAATGCAATTCATTATCTTAGCGGAGGCAGATCTTTCCCTCTTTGTGGATGTAGAGCCGTCATTAGAGCTCTCAATTAGATTTAGCACCACTTTAGGGCAGTTTATTGTCCCAGTAATTCTGGTGTCACCGTGGCTGAATGTGACCTTCCTGCCGTTAAAATGTCTCGGCGTTTAACAAATGTTCCCATGTTCTGCCATGGCAGAAAATCCTGAGTCATCATTTCTCAGTTATATTGTTATACGATCGGAAATTCCGCCAGAAACTGTTCCGATGTGAGCTTTTGGTCGGAAATTCTGACCGCGTGTTTGTACGCTCCATCGGACTTTTGCTGGCGGGGAATTCCTGCCAGCAAAAAATTGAGAGCAGGCTCTCCATTTTTTCGGCCGGAAAAAAAAAAAAAAGTTCAGATCGGAAATTTCCGATCGTCTGTACCCATTCCGACACGCAAAATTCCTACGCATGCTGGGAAAATATTCGACGCATGCTCTGAAGCATTGAACTTCATTTTCTCGAGCTGGAAATGAGACTATATTCACCCCAACTGTACCTCAGTAAGATTGGTTTTCTTAGCATAGAGTGTGTTTTCTCCACCTGTTGTTCCAGCTTTCTCCAGTAGAGTGTGCTGGAGAGGTATCATTCCATGTTATGGATGTTTGATGGCCTAACCCAGGGTTCTTCAAACCTTTTTGTACAAGGGCCACATTGGATATTTTATAAATATTCATAGGTTTAAAAAAAAAAAAACTAATTATTTAATTGAATTATTTTACATGAAAAAAACATGCTTCAGGACATAACTTTACTCTTCTTATGTATCAAAGCCCCTCTTACACTTCAGAGCCTGAGGAAGAGGCAAGACCTTGAAACGTGTTAGCCTTATGGATCATATCTTCACCTGTTACGTTTGGTGCACTGAATAGCAATTGCATCATAGTTCATCATATATCACAGCATCGTCCAGTGCACGTAACAGGAGAAGATGTTGATCCAATAGGCTAAAGCGTTACGAGGACTTGCCTCTTCCTCAGGGCCAGATTCTGTTAGCCTATTGGATCAACATCATCAACATACATCATTAAGTGCACAGTACAACCAAATGTAACAGAAGATGTTGATCCAATAGTCTAACATGTTTTGAGGACTTGCCTCTTCCTCAGAGCCTGAGGAAGAGGCAAGTCCTCGAAACGTGTTAGCCTTATGGATCAACATCTCCTGTTACATTTGGTTGCACCGTGCACTGAATAGCAATTGCATCATAGTTCATCATATATCACAGCATCGTCCAGTGCACAGTACAACCAAACGTAACAGGAGAAGATATTGATCCTATAGGCTAACGTGTTTCAAGGACGTGTCTCTTCCTCAGAGCCTGAGGAACAGGCAAGTCCTCGAAACGTGCTAGCCTTATGGATCAACATCTCCTGTTACATTTTGTTGTACCGTACACTGAATAGCAATTGCATCATAGTTCATCATATATCACAGCATCGTCCAGTGCACAGTACAACCAAACGTAACAGGAGAAGATGTTGATCCTATAGGCTAACGTGTTTTGAGGACTTGTCTCTTCCTCAGAGCCCAAGGAAGAGGCAAGTCCTCAAAACGTGTTGGCCTTTTGGATCAACATCTTCTCCTGTTACGTTTTGGTTGTACCATGCACTGACTAGCAATTGCATCATAGTTCATCATATATCACAGCATTGTCCAGTGCACAGTACAACCAAACGTAACAGGAGAAGATGTTGCTCCAATAGGCTAACGTGTTTCGAGGACTTGCCTTTTCCTCAGAGCCTGAGGAAGAGGCAAGCCCTCGAATTGTGTTAGCCTATTGGATCAACATCATCAACATGCATCATTAAGTGCACAGTACAACCAAATGTAACAGGAGAAGATGTTGATCCAGTAGGCTAACGTGTTTCGAGGACTTGCCTCTTCCTCAGAGCCTAAAGAAGAGGCAAGTCCTCGAAACGTGTTAGCCTTATGGATCAACATCTTCTCCTGTTACGTTTGGTTGTACTGTGCACTGGACGATGCTGTGATATATGAACTATGATGCAATTGACGGTCTAATTGAGAAGCCTATCTAGCCCCCACCTAACAACTGTACATTAATCTTCTCAATCAGCACATCACATCACCCACAGTTATTACCTCTTGTATTTCTTGACCTTCCCTCTTAGATTGTAAGCTCTAAGGAGCAGGGCCCTCTGATTCCTACTGTATTAAAGTGTATTGTATTTGTACTATCTCTCAAGTTGTAAAGTGCTACGTAAACTGTTGGCACTATATAAATCCTGTATAATAATAATAATAATAATAATTGCTATTTTGTGAGTATAATACTTAACACTTTTCATTAAACTAAGTCATTGTTTTAGGATAATGCAGTAGGTTGGTGCGCCATTTCTCTTTTGTTTTTCTGCCTTTCCTTCTGAGCCCATGCCATGCATGCGCAGGAGTGACATCATTGCAGCTCTGGTCAATCACAGGGCTGGAGCCCGCGAACCCAGAAGAGACTCCGGGTAACATGTCAGCCGTGTCAGCGGTGTAAGGGGGGCTGCTGCAACAGCTTCGTTCTAAGGTAAGTATTTCATAATGAGCTAGTATGCGATTTTTTTTTATAAGGTTTACAACCAGTAAATAACCCCCCCCCCCCCCCCCCATGTGTCCTGCCCATGCATCGTCATTGTACCCCCTTCACATAAAATGAAAAACATGACCTGAAAAAAATCCAATTCCACCCACGATAGGCTGTTTATACAGCCCAATTGCAATATGTACCGTAGTTGCTTCGACATGTATTGTGTTTTGGATTGCCAGTGAAATGTAACCACTGAATTCTTGCAATGGGCATGTGTTGTTTCTTTTGTGCTCAATAAAAAATAAAGAATAAAAAAAAAAAAAATTAAACTAAAGTTCACCAAAAAAAAAAAAACCCTAAGCAAATAAGAAGCAGTAAAAGACAAAACGATACAAAGTAAGGAGAGAAGTAGAAAAGAAAGTAGCAAAAAAATTAAGAAAATAAAAATAAATACAAATGGAAGAAAAAGGAGGATAGATAGATAGATCATCTAAATCAATAGTAAATACTATAACTGTAGTAATCTAAAACAAAGCAACAAAACTCAAAGCAAAAGAGAAGCAGAAAAAGGAGTGGAAAAGAAATAAAAAAGAAAATATTAGAAATAGGAAAGCAATAAAACAAACAATGAATGGAAGAAAAAAAAAAGAAAAAAAAATGCAAATCTATATCTGTATATACTGGGTGGAAGGAACCGCGCATTCATCTAAGGCTCAGCAGTTCCTAAATGTCTTGCAGGAAAATTTTATGAGTCGGATGATAAATGCACCAACTAGAAACAAAGCGTTACTGGACCTACTGATTACCAACAGTAACGACTTGATAACGGATGTGGAAATATGGGACAATTTAGGAAACGGCGATAACAGGTCAATTTGTTTCAGTATAAATCACACAAATAGGAAACATAAGGGGAATACAAAGACACTGAATTTCAAAAGAGCCAACTTCCCTAAACTACAATACTTGCTAGAGGATAATAATTGGGATAAAATCTTAAGAACAAAGAACATGGAGGAAAAATGGGTACACTTTAAGAGCATATTAAATAAGGGCATTAGCCAGTGCATCCCAATGAGAAATAAATTTAAAAGAGCTAATAAAAGTTCTGGGTGGCTTAACTCCAATGTAAAAATGCATATAAAAGCAAAGGAGAAGGCCTTCAAAAAACAGAAGGCTGAGGGATCATCATCAGCATTACAACTTTACAAAGAATGCAACAAAATATGTAAGGGTGCAATTAGGGCGGCTAAGATAGAACACAAAAGACACATAGCAAAGGAGAGCAAAAAAAATCCCAAGACATTTTTTAAGTACATAAATAGTAAGAAAGGGAGGTATTGATCGTATTGGTCCCATAAAGAATGATGAAGGGAATCTGTCTCTTCAGTCTTCATGAGGGAATCGGGGGGCTTCAGTAACCAAAACTGCAGTGTTTATCCTCTTGACACGTCACAGGAAGCACCCTCATGGCTAACAGAGGACAGAATTAGAAATAGAATTGAAAAACGTAACATATGTAATAAGTCACCAGGATGGCTTGCACCCGAGGGTCCTTAGGTAATTGCCAGACCATTGTTCCAGATTTTTACGAACAGTCTACTAACTGGAATGGTACCAGCTGATTGGATTGGAGAAAAGCCAATGTAGCACCAATATTTAAAAAAGGACCAAGATACATCCCTGGGAGTTACAGACCAGTTCGCCTAACATCAATAGTATGCAAGCTCCTGGAGGGGATAAGGAACTATATACAAGATTTTAGTAAAGAAAACGGTATCATTAGCAGTAATCAGCATGGATTCATGAAGAATCGTTCTTGCCAAACCAATCTATTGACCTCCTATGAGGAGGTTAATTGCCATCTAGATAAAGGAAGGTCCGTAGATGTGGTGTATCTGGATAAAGGAAGACCCGTAGATGTGGTGTATCTAGATAAAGGAAGGCCCGTAGATGTGGTGTATCTGGATAAAGGAAGACCCGTAGACGTGGTGTATCTAGATAAAGGAAGGCCCGTAGATGTGGTGTATCTAGATAAAGGAAGGCCCGTAGATGTGGTGTATCTAGATAAAGGAAGGCCCGTAGACGTGGTGTATCTAGATAAAGGAAGGCCCGTAGAAGTGGTGTATCTAGATAAAGGAAGGCCCGTAGACGTGGTGTATCTAGATATAGGAAGGCCTGTAGATGTGGTGTATCTAGATAAAGGAAGGCCCGTAGACGTGGTGTATCTAGATATAGGAAGGCCTGTAGATGTGGTGTATCTAGATAAAGGAAGGCCCGTAGACGTGGTGTATATAGATAAAGGAAGGCCCGTAGACGTGGTGTATCTGGATAAAGGAAGGCCCGTAGACGTGGTGTATCTGGATAAAGGAAGACCCGTAGATGTGGTGTATCTAGATAAAGGAAGGCCCGTAGACGTGGTGTATCTGGATAAAGGAAGGCCTGTAGATGTGGTGTATCTAGATAAAGGAAGGCCCGTAGACGTGGTGTATATAGATAAAGGAAGGCCCGTAGATGTGGTGTATCTAGATAAAGGAAGGCCTGTAGACGTGGTGTATCTAGATATAGGAAGGCCTGTAGATGTGGTGTATCTAGATAAAGGAAGGCCCGTAGACGTGGTGTATATAGATAAAGGAAGGCCCGTAGACGTGGTGTATCTGGATAAAGGAAGGCCCGTAGACGTGGTGTATCTGGATAAAGGAAGACCTGTAGATGTGGTGTATCTAGATAAAGGAAGGCCCGTAGACGTGGTGTATCTGGATAAAGGAAGGCCTGTAGATGTGGTGTATCTAGATAAAGGAAGGCCCGTAGACGTGGTGTATCTAGATAAAAGAAGGCCCGTAGACGTGGTGTATCTGGATAAAGGAAGGCCCGTAGACGTGGTGTATCTGGATAAAGGAAGGTCCGTAGATGTGGTGTATCTGGATTTTGCAAAAGCATTTGACACAGTTCTCTATAAACATTTACTGTACAAAGTAAGGTCCATTGGCATGTACCATAGGGTGAGTACATGGATTGAAAACTGGCTACAAGGGCGAGTTCAGAGGGTGGTGATAAATGGGGAATACTCAGAATGGTCGGGGGTGGGTAGTGGGGTCCCCCAGGGTTCTGTGCTGGGACCAATCCTATTTAATTTGTTCATAAATGACCTGGAGGATGAGGGAAACAGCTCAATCTCTGTATTTGTGGACGATACTAAGCTAAGCAGGGCAATAACTTCTCCGCAGGATGTGGAAACCTTGCAAGAAGATCTGAACAAATGAATGGGGGGAGGGGCAACTACATGGCAAATGAGGATCAATGTAGAAAAATGTAAAATAATGGATTTGGGTGGCAAAAATATGAATGCAATCTATAGACTGGGGAGGGGAACCTCTGGGGGGATCTAGGATGGAGAAGGACCTGGGGGTCCTAGTAGATGACGGGCTCAGCAATGTCAAGCTGCTGCTAACAAAGCAAACAGAATATCGGCATTAAAAAGGGGATCAACTCCAGAGATAAAACGATAATTCTCCCGCTCTACAAGACTCTGGTCCGGCTGCACCTGGAGTATACTGTCCAGTTCTGGGCACCAGTTCTCAGGAAGGATGTACTGGAAATGGAGCGACTACAAAGAAGGGCA
Organism: Lithobates pipiens; assembly: GCF_037356315.1. Lineage (NCBI taxonomy): Eukaryota > Metazoa > Chordata > Amphibia > Anura > Ranidae > Lithobates > Lithobates pipiens. The sequence goes on along the minus strand of NW_027507758.1, from coordinate 10,922,930 downwards.
ACAAAGCTAATAAAGGGTCTGGAGGATATTACCGTATATACTCGAGTATAAGCCGAGATTTTCAGCCTCTTTTTTGAGGCTGAAAGTGCCCCCTCGGCTTATACTCGAGTCGCCGCTGTCTGACTGCTCGATCAGCGTATCGAGCAGACAGACGGCGGACATTAATTTTCAAAAGCCGCGCCTCCTTCTCCGCCTCCGCCTGTGATAGGCGGAACACTGAATTTCCCAGCAGTCAGTGTTCCGCCTATCACGGACATCCGCTCATTCTCATACTACGGACGAGTATGAGAGGATGTCTGTGATAGGCGGAACACAGGCTGCTGGGAAATTGAGTGTTCCGCCTATCACAGGCGGAGGCGAAATTTTGAATTATAGAATGGCCGCCGAGAAGAGCGGCGATCCATCGGCACGGGACGGAGGAGGCACGGCACGGCACGGGACGGAGGAGACACGGGACGGAGGAGGCACGGCACGGGACGGAGGAGGCACGGGACGGAGGAGGCACGGCACGGGACGGAGGAGGCTCGGGACGACGGCGGCTCGGGACGGAGGCTTGGGACACAGGTAGGCTGGACACACACACAAGGCTGCACGGACACACACACACACACACACACACACACACACACACACACACACACACACACACACACAGGGATGGATGGATGGATGGATGGATACACACACACACACACACACACACACACACACACACACACAGGGATGGATGGATGGATGGATGGATACACACACACACACACACACACAGGGATGGATGGATGGATACACACACACACACACACACACACACACACACACAGGGATGGATGGATGGATGGATACACACACAGGGATGGATGGATGGATGGATGGACACACACACAGGGATGGATGGACGGACACACAGGGATGGACAGCCATGTCTCACCCTCGGCTTATACACGAGTCAATAAGTTTTCCAGTTTTTTGGGGGTAAATTGGGGGCCTCGGCTTATACTCGGGTCGGCCTATACTCGAGTATATACGGTAGTTATGAGGAAAGGTTGTGAGCTCTGAACTTATTCTCTCTGGAGAAGAGACGCCTGAGAGGGGATATGATTTCAATATACAAATACCGTACTGGTGACCCCACAATATACAAATACCGTACTGGTGACCCCACAATATACAAATACCGTACTGGTGACCCCACAATAGGGAGAAAACTTTTCCGCGAAAGGGAGTTTAATAAGGCACATGGACTTTCACTAAAATTAGAAGAAAAGAGGTTTAACCTTAAACTACGTAGAGGGTTCTTTACTGTAAGCCCTTGTACACGCGGTCGGAGATTCCAACGGAATGTGTCCTATCGGACCATTTTTTATCGGATATTCCGACTGTGTGTGGTCTCCATCGGACTGTTTCCGTTGGAGTATCCGACGGACCAAGTTTTCCAACTTGTTGGTAAAATTTTCAGACAAAATGCTCCGATCGGACATACTCCGATCATGTGTAGAGAATTCCGATCGGACAAAGTGCCACGCATGCTCAGATCAAATTCCTACATCAAAGCTATTGGCTACTAGCCTGAACGTAGTCCCATCGTAACGAAATAACGTCATCACGTTCTGAACGATCGGATTTTCCGACAACTTCGTCCGACCGTGTGTAGGCAACAGTTTCGGACAAAATCTGTCGGACAAAATCCGACGGATTTGGTTGTCGGAATGTCCGACCATGTGTACAAGGGCTAAGAGCGGCAAGAATGTGGAATTCCCTTCCACAGGCTCAGTGGGGAGCATAGATAGTTTGAAAAAACGAAGAGATAAGCACCTGAACGACCGCAACATACAGGGATATACAATGTAATACTGACATATAATCACACACATAGGTTGGACTTGATTGACTTTTTTCAACCTCGCCTACTATGAAAGTATGTATTTCAAGCCCAATGAATATATATATATATATATGTATATATACCCCCACACAAATCTATTCCAATAGTTAATAGCAAAAATAACTTATGAATATAAGGGAAAAACAATAAAGAATCCTAAAATACCAACCTGCAAGAAATTAGAAGAGAAAACAGTAAAAATATAACACAATGGTAGGTATTGCAAGAAGGCGGTAAGCTGAGTTAATCTGTGGGGGGGGGGGGGGGGGAAGAGTACATTGAATAAAATTGCATAGAGTATATAACGGGGAACACAGAATAGGTGTAAACTGTATGTACTTTTTTATGTCTTTGATGCCTTTTGTATAATTAGTTAATGTCGCCCAACTGTTTGCCAATGGAATCCTTCACTTCATCCTTCCTTCGTTGGCAGATTGAATCTACATGATTTAATAGCAGTTATTTTCTTATCACAAGACTCAAAGATTTTCATGTCCCGACTCCTGAAGATGATTGACACCCCACAAAGGTGAGATGCTGCCAATTGTAATAAAATAAGTGAGCCGAATGATTTCTATTGAATGCTGGCACGTTGCTGCCTGTTTCCTGCCATATTCCGCGGTCCAAGAAATATTGCATTAATACAGGCAGCAATTTTACAGTAGCGTAGGAGAGATCTGGAGAATTGTATATCTTATAAATGCTATTAGGTGTAAATCTTAACTTGAAGACTTGGTGTGCACAGTGCACCATAACATTAACATTTCCCAGCGGGGGGCTTCCTAATGGTGGCTGTGCTTGTGTATTGTGTGTGCAAAACTACCATGGGAAGCCTGGGTGACAAGGCAGGAGCACAGTTGGTAGACCTAGACAATGAGTAGTCACCCTATCACAGGAAGTGCCTGAACAAAGATCTTCATGGCAGGATTACCAGGAATTTATTTTAATGGAAGCTTGTTTTTGCTCCTTTTTGCAGTAAAGCCAAGGAAACAATCCTGTTTATTAATTTGCCTGTACTAAACAAGAATGGTGTGATTAGAAACTATTTACAGTTACAGGGATACAACACAAAACATACAGAGTGCTACAGATATACATACACACACACACATATATACATACATATAGAAGAAAAGATTTACAAAAATGTGAGGGGTGTACTTACTTTTGTGAGATACTTTGTGTATGTATATCTTTTCATATGACAACACTGAAGAAATGACACTTGTCTACAATGTAAAGTAGTGAGTGTACAGCTTGTATAACGGTGTAAATTTGCCGTCCCCTCAAAATAACTCAACACACAGCCATTAATGTCTAAACCGCTGGCAACAAAAGTGAGTACACCCCTAAGTGAAAATGTCTAAATTGGGCCCAATTAGTAATTTTTCCCTCCCCGGTGTCATGTGACTCGTTAGTGTTACAAGGTCTCAGGTGTGAATGGGGAGCAGGTGTGTTAAATTTGGTGTTATAACTCTCTCACTCTTTCATACTGGTCACTGGAAGTTCAACATCATGGCACCTCATGGCAAAGAACTCTCTGAGGATCTAAGAAAAAATAATTGTTGCTCTACATAAAGATGGCCTAGGCTATAAGAAGATTGCTAAGACCCTGAAACTGAGCTGCAGAACGATGGCCAAGACCATACAGCGGTATAACAGGACAGGTTCCCCTCAGAACAGGCCTCGCCATGGTCCACCAAAGAAGTTGAGGTCACGTGCTCAGCGTCATATCCAGAGGTTGTCTTTGGGAAATAGACGTATGAGTGCTGCCAGCATTGCTGCAGAGATTGTAGGGGTGGGGGGGTCAGCCTGTCAGTGCTCAGACCATACGCCGCACACTGCATCAAATTGGTCTGCATGGCTGTCGTCCCAGAAGGAAGCCTCTTCTAAAGATGATGCACAAGAAAGACCACAAACAGTTTGCTGAAGACAAGCAGACTAAGGAGATGGATTACTGGAACCATGTCCTGTGGTCTGATGAGACCAAGATAAACTTATTTGGTGTCAGATGGTGACAAGCGTGTGTGGGGGCAACCAGGTGAGGAGGACAAAGACAAGTGTGTCTTGTCTACAGTCAAGCATGGTGGTGGGAGTGTCATGGTCTGGGGCCGCATGAGTGCTGCCGGCACTGGGGGGCTACAGATCATTGAGGGGAACCATGAATGCCAACATGTATTGTGACATAATGAAGCAGAGCATGATCCCCTCCCTTCAGAGACTGGGCCGCAGGGCAGTATTCCAACATGATAACCACCCCAAACACACCTCCAAGATAACCACTGCCTTGCTAAAGACGCTGAAGGTAAAGGTGATGGACTGGCCAAGCATGTCTCCAGACCTAAACCCTATTGATCATCTGTGGGACATCCTCAAACGGAAGGTGGTGGAGCGCAAGGTCTCCAACATCCACCAGCTCTGTGATGTCATCATGGAGGAGTGGAAGAGGACTCCAGTGGCAACCTGTGAAGCTCTGGTGACCTCCATGCCAAAGGGGGTTAAGACAGTGCTGGAAAATAATGGTGTCCACACAAAATATTTACACTTTGGGCCCAATTTGGACATTTTCACTTAGGGGGTGTACTCACTTTTGTTTCCAGCAGTCTAGACATTAATGGCTGCGTGTTGAGTTATTTTGAGGGGACAGCAAATTTACACTGTTATACAAGCTGTACACTCACTACTTTACATTGTAGACAAGTGTCATTTCTTCAGTGTTGTCACATGAAAAGATAGAAGAAAAGATTTACAAAAATGTGAGGGGTGTACTCACTTTTGTGAGATACTGTGTACACACACACACACACATGATACCTGCTATGCGTTTGCTTGTCTGTATGCTATTGTGGTGCACTAAAATTCACTTAAAGTGGTTGTATACTCATTTTTTTTAACTTTTGCCTACAGGAAAGCCTATAATAAGGCTTACCTGTAGGTAAAAAAAAGTATCTCCTAAACCTGTACGGTTTAGGAGATATTCCCCTCGGTATGCGCCGCTGACTGCAGCGGCGCATGCGCACAAGGGGACTCTCGGCCTGAAAATACAGCAGTGGCCGGCCGGCCGGAATGAAATCTCCCGTGCGCACGCGCGGGAGTGACGATATCGCGGCTCCGGCCACTCACAGCGCCGGAGCCGCGATACCCGGAAGAAACGCCGAGGGAGCATGTCAGCTCCCTCGGCGTGGATCGGGCCAGATGTCGGGGGCCTCGTTCTAAGGTAAGTATTTCATAATGAGCTAGTATGCGGTGCATACTAGCTCATTATGCCTTTTGCTTTGCAGGTGTTAAAAAAAATAAAAAATTAGCGGGTTTACTACCGCTTTAACTTCTGTTATAGCTGGTCCGCGATTTCTGTAGTAAACAGGTGTCATAGAACGGTTCTTAGAAGGATTGGCACACCTGCAAATGCCCAGCAAATTTGAAGATTGGCACATAGAAAATCGCCGATGCAAATGCACGCACAGGCACATACAGGCGCGAGAATCCATGTACCAGTGCAATGCGTGACAGATTCTGGTGGCAGTGGACTATTTAACCCCAGCAGTATGAGCCATTAGTTGCACGATGATCTTCAGTTCCACCACAACCCTCCCGAGTGCTCCTGTGTTCCTGCTCTTGTTATTTATTGGATTTCTTGTTACTGACCCGGCTTACCTTTGACCTCCCTTGTCTCCATTCCTGGCTATGACCCTTGGGTTTAGATACATTACATAACTTTAACAAAGATTTTCCTGATTTGTATTTCGCAAAAACGACTGGAATTATTACAAGATAAAAGTGCAGACAGACCGTTCTCCGGTAACTTGCATTATTCAGCTGTCTAACATTTGCCTAGTCTGATGATGTTAACACAAAAGCCACCACAAATTCTACATTGAAGGTCGTAAGTCGCTCATCTTGGCCGCCCGCCCAACCTGCTATAACATCTGGGGAAAAAAAACAGCCACAAAACAAATCAAATCAAGACGTGTGCGATTTCTAACGCTTAATGAGAATGCAGATTGTATTTTTGTACATATTTTTTAAGTATGTACATTGATGTTAACTATTGGTGCAGATGTTATTATTTTATATTAACATTTTAACAGTTATTAATATTTATTATTTTTACATATTATTTTACTTTTTTCTCCTTTTTTTATTTTTTTTTATTTTTACATTTTTTTTTTCTACTTAGAATTTTAAACTTTATTACTTTTTTTTTTCTAATTTTGACTCAATTGAGCAGTCAGATGATCAAGAGCAAAAGGTCAAAGTCCCTGGGTAAGTAATGTTCAATCCAAGGGTTCCAAACCCCAGTTTGTCTTTTAGAATAGTAGACCTCTTTTCATTCAGGAGGTACTATGCCATTTTTTTTCCTTCGCCTGTATTGTTATAATTTCTCTGATGTAAGGGGGGGACTCTGATGTATGAAGGGGGCTCTGATGTAAGGGGGGACTCTGATGTATGAAGGGGGCTCTGATGTAAAGGCAAATCTTGATGTGAAGGGGGACTCTGATGGAGACCCAGATGTAGGGGGAACTCTGATGGGGACCCTTTCATGGCCAACAACAGGGGGTAACACCGGGCCTCCATTTAGGGTGCCCAGGCACACAGGGGGGGAGCACAGACAGCAGGGTGATCAGTGCAGAGGGGTGGGAGGGAAATTACAGAATGATGCACTGTGTCTGGGTCTCTCCCGCCAGCAGCTGAAAGCCAGTTTCTCCCCTTCAGACGCTCTAATTGGCTTTAAAAAAGGGTGGGCACAGATCACTAGGCCCAGAGCCCACCCAGTTGTGTGACAATAGCAAATTAATATTCACTATTGTCTTCCTGATTCTCCTGCCGGCCAATCAGGAGACCCGTCACCCAATAGGATCGCTGCTCCTCTCAGCCAATTGGCTGCCGAGGAGGAGGAGGGAGGAGATGCAAAGGAAGCTGAGGAGGAGGAGATAGGAGACACAGGGGAAGCCGAAAAGGAGAAGGGAGGAGACACAGGGAAGGCAAGGAGGAGGAGGAAGGAGGAGACACAGGGAAAGCCGAGGAGGAGGAAGGGAGGAGAAGCAGGGGAAGCCGAGGAGGAGGGATGAGTCCACAGGGGAAGCAGAGGAGGAGAAGGGAGGAGATGCAGGGGAAGCCGAGGAGGAGGAGGAGATGCAGGGGAAGCTGAGGAGGAGGGAGGAGATGCAGGAGAAGCTGAGGAGGAGGAGGGAGGAGACGCAGGGGAAGCTGAGGAGGAGATGCAGGGGAAGCCAAGGAGGAGAAGATGCAGGGGAAGCTGAGGAGGAGGAAGGAGGAGATGTAGGGGAAGCTGAGGAGGAAGGAGATGCAGGGGAAGTTGAGGAGGAGGAGGAGACGCAGGGGAAGCTGAGGAAGAGGAGGGAGGAGAAGCAGGGGAATCTGAGAAGGAGGAGGAGGGAGGAGACGCAGGGGAAGCTGAGGAGGAGATGCAGGGGAAGTTGAGGAGGAGGAGGAGACGCAGGGGAAGCTGAGGAAGAGGAGGGAGGAGAAGCAGGGGAATCTGAGAAGGAGGAGGAGGGAGGAGATGCAGGGGAAGCTGAGGAGGAGATGCAGGGGAAGCCGAGGAGGAGGAGATGCAAGGGAAGCTGAGGAGGAGGAGGAGACGCAGGGGAAGCTGAGGAAGAGGAGGGAGGAGAAGCAGGGGAAGCTGAGAAGGAGGAGGAGGGAGGAGACGCAGGGGAAGCTGAGGAGGAGGAGGAGACGCAGGGGAAGCTGAGGAAGAGGAGGGAGGAGAAGCAGGGGAATCTGAGAAGGAGAAGGAGGGAGGAGACGCAGGGGAAGCTGAGGAGGAGATGCAGGGGAAGCCGAGGAGGAGGAGATGCAGGGGAAGCTGAGGAGGAGGAGGAGACGTAGGGGAAGCTGAGGAAGAGGAGGGAGGGAGAAGCAGGGGAAGCTGAGAAGGAGGAGGAGGGAGGAGACGCAGGGGAAGCTGAGGAGGAGATGCAGGGGAAGCCGAGGAGGAGGAGATGCAGGGGAAGCTGAGGAGGGAGGAGACGCATGGGGAAGTTGTGGAGGAGGAGGAGACACAGGGGAAGCTGAGGAAGAGGAGGGAGGAGATGCAGGGGAAGCCAAGGAGTAACAGGGGAATCCAAGGAGGAGACGCAGGGGAGGAGGAGGAGGAGGAGGGAGAAGACGCAGGGGTAGCCGAGGAGGAGGAGGGAGAAGACGCAGGGGTAGCCGAGGAGGAGGAGGAGGGAGGAGAAGCAGGGAAGCCGAGGAGGAGGGAGGAGATGCAGGGAAAGCCGAAGAGGAGATGAAGGGGAAGACGAGGAGGAGGAGGGAGGAGACGCAGGGGAAACTGAGGAAGAGATGCAGGGGAAGCTGAGAAGGAGGGAGGAGATGCAGGGGAAGCCGTGGAGATGCAGGGTGAAGCTGCTGCCCAGAGGAAGTGCTGTCCGTGACCTAGATGGGGAAAGTGTGGGTCTGATGGCCGACTGACTGGGGGGGGGGGGGTGCCGTGACTGACCGTCCGAGGGGGGGTGTCGGGGGGTGTTTTTTTCGCCCCCACCCCAAAAAATATACTCCCACCCACCTCTCCCGCTTACTTCTTGCCGGTACACAGGGGAGTGAAGGGTGGGGGAAGGGGCTGGTAAGTATGTCATTTACCGGCCCTTTCCTTTTCTGAATTGGACACAGTGAGTGATCACTACGGATCGCTCCTGTGTCCATTAAAAACTGAGGCAGAGTAAACATAGATGAATGAATGAACAGGAGCCTCTGTCTGGATCCCTGAGCATAACACAGGCTGCCCGCACACAGCAATGGCCACATTCAAAAAGAAAAGGAAAACCACTGAATCAAACTGTACAGATCACAGCACCTTTGTGAATGAGCCCCAAGACCTCATTTACACACAGAACTTTATTTATTGACTCGTGTCATTTTATCTTTTATCTTTTAGAAGCCATGTTATTTTTGTGTTCGCCAATAATGATTTTAGTGTATTTTTAATAAAAATATTGTTTTGAAATTTTAGGGAGGGAGGGGCCTGTCAGGTAGGCTTTACAGGGCCCCGTGATTTCTAACTGCAGCCCTGCCTGATGTAAGGTGGGACTCTGATGTAAAGGGGGATCCTGATGTAAAGTAGTGCTACTGATGTAAGTGGGACTCTGATGTAAGGGGTGACTCTGATGGGGACCCAAATTTAAGGGGAGTGCTGATGTAAAGGGGGCTACTGATGTAAAGATGTACTCTGATGGGGCCCCTGATATATGGGGGGGGACTCTGACGTAAAGAGGAACTCTGATAGGAACCTGATGTAAGGGGAGTCTCTGATGTAAGGGAGATCCTGATTTAAATAAGTACTCTAATGTAAGAGGGACACAGATGTAACGGGGTTTAGATATATAGAGGGACTCTGATGGGGACCAAAATGTATGGGGTCTCATATGTAAAGGGGGGTCTTGATATAAAGATCAATTCTGATGGGGACCTTGGTGTAAGGGGGACTCTGATGGGAACCCAGATGTAAGGAGGGGCTGTGATGGGGACCCCAAATGTAAGGGGGGGGCTCTGATGTAAAGGGGGATCCTGATATAAAGCTTGACTCTGATGGGGTCCCTGATGTAAGTGGGGACTCTCATATGAAGGGGAAACTTTGATGGGGACCTAATGTAAGGGGGGATGCTGATGTAAGGGGGGGATGCTGATGTAAGGGGGGCTCTGATGTAAAGGGGGATCCTAATGTAAAGATGGACTCTGATGGGGGCCCTCATGTAAGTAAAGGCTCTGATGTAAAGGGGGACTTTGATGGGAACCTGATGTAAGGGGGGGGGCGCTGATATAAGGGGGTTCCTGATTAAAGGAGTACTCTGGTGTAAGGGGGGACTCTGATGGGGGCCCAGATGTACGGAGGGATTCGATGTAAAGAGGGGCTGTGATGGAGACCCAAATGTAAGGGGGGCTCTGATGTAAAGGGGGATCCTGATGTAAAGATGAACTCTGATGGGAGCCCTGATGTAAGGGGGGCTCAGATGTAAAGGGGAACTTTGAAGGGAACCTGATGTAAGGGGGGGGACGCTGCTATAAGGGGGTTCCTGATGTAAGGAGTATTCTGGTGTAAGGGGGGTCTCTGATGGGGACCCAGATGTAAGGGGAGGTTAAATGTAAAGAGGGGCTGTGATGGGGACCCAAATGTAAGGGGGGCTCTGATGTAAAGCGGCATCCTGGTGTAAAGATGGACTCTGATGGGGGCCCTGATGTAAAGGGGAACTTGGATGGGAACCTGATGTAAAGGGGGGGGGAACGCTGATATAAGGGGGTTCCTGATGTAAAGGAGTACTCTATATAAAGGGGGATCCTGATGTAAGGGGGACTCTGATGGGGATCCTGATGTAAGGGGATGGGGGATCTAAAGTAAGAGGGGACTCCAATGAGGACTCAGATGTAAGTGGGGTGAGATGTAAGGATGGTCTCTGATGGGGACACTGATGTAATTGGGGGGGGGGGGGGCGGCTCTGGTGTAAAGGGGGATCCTGATTTAAAGGAGTACTCTAAAGTTATTTCTTGGAGCGTGTTTATTAATTTATTCATATGATGGATTTTTTGAGGGGTCAGGATGCTCCGGCGGGTATAACCAGTACCAGTCCTGTGCATCTCCTAGTGCCGGCAAGGTGAAATCCTCGATTATGATGATCTATAGCGGGGGGGGGGGGGCACCTAATGCAGACAGATGGGGTCCCTGACGTCTGTCCCCTCATTACCGGATACACAGTGTCTTTATTTGTAGACGTTGATTGATTATAATCTCCCCATTCACATATAACGATGTCATTCATTCTGCTCCGCCGGCCTCCAGCTGACGCGCGGCGTAGTAAAACGCGTACTTCCACATCTGCCGTAGAGGCACACAGAACAACTCCGCCGCGATGTGATTGGTTCAGATTTGTCTTCAGTGCTGTCAATGAGCCATCTGGGGCTGAATATCTGTAATATTTTCCTAAGCCGCCCCCCCCCCCATCCAGGATTAGATTTAATTACATGGTGATAATGAGGATACTACAGAGAAGATAATATCGCTGTTACCATTCCTGAGTAGATGGAGTCCATGCAGAGAGATCGGGATTGTATTACCGACACGGCAACTGAGCGAACGATTTAATCCAGAGGGAACCCTCTTCTACAACACACAGCTGACCCCCCCACCCCCCCCTTCAATAATCCGGCTCCCCCTTTACCATCAAAAAATAACATTTTTAATTTTTAAAAAAGAGGGATGCTTCGATACTATTTTTTTTACAATGAGTACCGATCCTTTTTTTTTTTTTTTTTTTTTTTTTTTTTTTAGTACTCGCCGGTACCGATTACCGATCCCTACCGCAACTGTTTTGTTTTCAGCTGTCAGCAATGGTACAAAGCATTGAAAAGTTATTTTAAAAAAATGAAATAAACAGATTTTTGTTTTTAATTTTGGGCTTTTTCAATGTAAAATGTATAAATATGTCTTAATATATATGTGTAAAAATATTCAACTAACAAAGCAAACCAAAAAAAATAAATAAAAAAAAAAAGTCCTTGACTTTGCGGGGGGGGGGGGGGGGGGTATATCTGAATGACGGGTGCAGCTACAAACATCATTCAGGTATTTTCTTTAAGGCCCCTTTCACACAGGGGGCGGTATTCAGGCGTTACAGCGCTAAAAATAGCGCCTGTGTAGCGCCTGAAAAAAACCGGCCCCTTTCACTCCAGTGTGACAGCCGGAGGGCTTTCACACTGGGGCAGTGCGCTGGCAGGACAGTGAAAAAAGTCATTGCTAGCCGCATCTTTGGAGCGGTGAAGGAGCGGTGTATTCACCACTCCTACCCATTGAAATCAATAGGACACCACGGCAAGGTTTAACCCTTTTTCGGCCGCTAGCGGGGGTTAAAACCACCCCGCTAGCACCCGCAGACCGTCGCTAAAACGACGGTAAAGCGCCGTTAAAAATAGCGGCGCTTTACCGCCGACGCCCGCACCGCCCCAGTGTGAAAGCAGCCTTAGACCCCTTTCACAGTGGGGTGTTTTTCAGGCGTTTTTCATGCGCTTTAGCGTTAAAAAAAAGCGCCTGAAAGAAGCCGCAGCTGCAATCCCAATGTAAAAGCCCCGAGTGCTTTCACACTGAGGCGCTGCTCTGGCAGGGCGTCAAAAAAAGTCCTGCGAGCAGCTTCTTTGCAGCGCTTTTGGAGCGGTGAATACACGGCTCCTAAAGCGCCCCTTCCCATTGAAATCAATGGGAAGCGCAAGTAAAATGCCTGAAAAGCGTCTGAAAAACGCTATTGGCAGCAGCGTTTTGTGGGAGCGCTTTTAACCCTTTATTTGGCCACTAGCAGGGGTTAAAAGCGCCCCAATAACGCTCAAAAAACGCTGGTAAAGCGCTGCTAGTTTAAGCGGCGCCTTACGAGCGTTTTTTGGGCACTGACATTGTGTAAGGGCTCTTAAAGCACTTGGGCTTTTCACATTGGGACTGCAGATGAGGCTTCTTTCAAGCGCTTTACAGCGCTAAAGCGCCTGAAAAACGGCTGAAAAACGCCCCAGTGTGAAAGGGGTCTTAGCGCCGGCAATTCCCTGCACCATAAGAATGATCATAGCGGCTGTTCCGCCGCTTGAGCGTTCTTACCTCTGCCCTCCGGTGCTTCTGCCGCCTCACCCCCTTCCATCGGCAAGTCGGAGAACGGATCCGCCGGCCCCCGGATGTTTACCATAGAGATTTTTCGGGCAGACAAGATGGTCGCCGGAGTCTCTATGATCTTTCGGAGGCCGGGGCGCGATGTTTTGATGTCACGCCCCGGCCTCTGCATTCAAACGTATGCCGGCGCCTCGGCTGGGAAGCCGAGGTCGTTCATTTTTTTTTTTTCGGGTGGGTTGATGGGGGGATTTCAGGCTTCCCAGCCTAGTGGTGAGTTGGGAGGTCTTATTGACCCCCCAGATCTCACTGTAAGACCCCTTTCACACTGGAGCGTTTTTCAGGCGCTTTAGCGTTAAAAAAAGCGCCTGTAAAGCGCTTGAAAGAAGCCTCATCTGCAATCCTAATGTGAAAGCCCCGAGTGCTTTCACACTGAGATCCCTTTCACACTGGGGCATTTTTGAGGCGCTTTAGCTTTAAAAAAAAGCGCCTGTGAAGCGCCTGAAAGAAGCCGCAACTGCAATCCCAATGTATAATCCCGAGGCGCTGCGCTGGCAGGGCATCAAAAAAAGTCCTGCAAGCAGCGTCTTTGCAGCGCTTTTGGAGCGGTAAATACACGGCTCCTAAAGCGCCCCCTTCCCATTGAAATCAATGGGAAGCGCCTGTAAAAACGCCTGAAAAGCGCTATTGGCCGCAGCACTTTGTGGGCGCTTTTAACCCTTTATTTGGCCACTAGCAGGGGTTAAAAGCGCTCCAATAACGCTCGGAAAACGCTGGTAAAGCGCTGCTAGTTTAAGCGGCGCTTTACGATCGTTTTTCGGGCGCTGACATTGTGAAAGGGCTCTTAAAGCACCCGGGGTTTCACATTGGTATTGCAGATGAGGCTTCTTTCAAGCGCTTTACAGGCGCTTTTTTTTTAACGATAAAACGCCTGAAAAACGCCCCAGTGTGAAAGAGGTCTAAAGAGGAGCGATTGTGCCATATTCCTATTACAAGGGATGTTTACATTCATTGTAATAGGAATAAAAGTGATTAAAATTATTATTATTTTTTTAAAGTGTCAAAATAAAAAATAAAATGAACACATTTTTTTTTTAATGCGCCCCTGTCCCTGTGTGCTCACACGCAGAAGCGAACGCATACATAAGTCCCGCCCACATATGAAAACGGTGTTCAAACCACACACGTAAGGTATCGCCGCGAACGTTAGAGCGAGAGCAATAATTCAAGTCCTAGACCTCCTCTGTAACTCAAAACATGTAACCAGTAAAAAAAAAAAAAAAAAAATTTAAACGTCGCCTATGGGGATTTTTACGTTCCGAAGTTTGGCGCCATTCCACGAGCGTATGCAATTTTGAAGCGTTTCATGTTTAGGTATCTATTTACTTGGCGTAACTTTATCTTTTACATTATGCAAAAAAATTGGGCTAACTTTTAATTTTATTTATTTTTTTTTTTTTTTTAAAGTGTTCGAAAAATTGTTGCGCAAATACTGTGCGAGATAAAAAGTTGCAACGACCGCCATTGTATTCTCTAGGGTCTTTGCTAAAAAAAAAAAATAAAATTAAAAAAACCTATATATTATGTTAGGGGGTTCTATGTAATTTTCTAGCAAAAAAAAAAAAAAACTATGAATTTTACATGTAGGAGAGAAATGTCAGAATTGGCCTTGATACGAAGCAGTTAATTGTTTATGGTTTATAAAATAGACGTAAACAAAAAAAAAAAAAAAAAAAAAAAACAAAAAGCAGGAAAATAATAATTAAATGGAAGAGAATAGGGAGTTTATTAAAGATGATTTGAGTAAATGAACCACTTCCCGACTGGCGCACGCCAATGTACATTGGCAGAATGGCACGGGCAGGCAAATGGGTGTACCTGTACGTCCCTTTAAATTTTCCGCCCTGCCATCGCGAGCGCGCCGGCGGCGGTGGCGCGTTCGCATGCCGGTCGGGACCCCCGTGAGTCCAGTCGCGGGTCCTGCGGACTCGATCACTGTGGGCATACCCGCGATCGTCTCACGGAGCGGCTGAACTAGGAGATGTCGATGTAAACAGCATCTCCCCGTTCTGCCTAGCAACAAGTGACGCTGATCTCTGCTCCATGTGATTGGAGCAGAGATCAGTGTTCACTAAAAGAATCCCAGCCCCCAACAGTTAGTAACACACCCCTAGGAACACTTAACCCCTACACTGCCACCCACTGGTTAACCCCATCACTGCCATTGCCATTTACACAGGAATCACTGCATTTGTATAGCACTGATTGCTGTATAAATGACAATGGTCCCAAAAATGTGTCAAAAATGTCCGATGTGTCCGCCATAATGTGGCAGTCACAATAAAAATCGCTGATCGCCGCCATTACTAGTAAAAAAAAAAAAAATATTAATAAAAATGCCATAAAACTATCCCCTATTTTGTAAACGCTATAACTTTTGCGCAAACCAATCAATAATCGCTTATTGTGATTTTTGTTACCAAAAATATGTAGAAGAATACGTATCGGCCTAAACTGAGGGAAATTTTTTTTTATATATATATATATATTTGGGGGATATTTATTATAACAAAAAGTAAAAAATAATGAGTTTTTTTCAAAATTGTCGCTCTATTTTTGTTTATAGCGCAAAAAATAAAAACCGCAGGGGTGATCAAATACCACCAAAAGAAAGCTCTATTTGTGGGAAAAAAAGGACGTAAATTTTGTTTTGGAGCCACATCGCACGACCGCGCAATTGTCAGTTAAAGCGACGCAGTGCCGAATTGCAAAAAGAGGGTCTGGTCTTAAGCCAGCAAAATGGTCCGGGGCTGAAAGTGGTTAAATTTGTCCATCCCTTTGATCTGCAGATGAAGAAACAGAAGGATACAAAAAGAAACAATGTTTCTTTTTATTTTAGTGTTTTAAGGGCTGAAAAAGATTTTGCTAATAAACATTGCCTGCTGCGTTTTTTTTTTTTTTTTTTTTTTACAGCTCCAACACCGGGGAGACCCACCGACAGCTCAAAGAACCGAGCCTGAAAGTATCAGGTATCGGTACATTTGCACGAGTACCGATACTCGTGCAAATACTCAGTATCGGCACCGATACCGATACTAGTATGGGTGCAACCCTACTAAAGACAACCCCTGTAAAAAATTCAGTGGAGTCCAACATTGCCTTTCTAGTAGGGAAAGTCCCCCCCCCCCATACTGCTCCTTTACAGCGCGGCCATCTTGAATTAATTTGCCGCAGGGATCTGCGCATGCGCCGAACCCCTTGTGCCACGAACACCATGGACCCCTGCTAGTAAACTGGAGGAGACAACTTGCACTATTTCTGCACATGCGCGAGATCCCGTGATCTGCCTCCTGGGCTGAAGTGGCACATAAATCCCAGGAAGCTGTTCGCAGGACCGTGCGCATGCGCAGAAATGCCGCAATGGATCTGAGAGTGACACCTGCACCGCCCTGCCCCCCCCCCCCCCCCCCCGTATTCCTAGGTTAGACTGAAGGCCCTGAACTTTAGGAAATAAAAAAAAATTAAAAATTCATTTTCTTTTTGCAATTTTGTAATAGGGAGAGGGAGGAGCCAGGGGAGAGCATTAAAAAAGTGAACCCAAAGTAACTTTTTTTTTTTAAGCAGACCTTGCAGTAAAAAGTAGATCAGGAGTCCCCCTCCCCCATAATTAATAGCAGCATGAAGGTAAAAAAAAAAAATAAAATAAAAAAAAAACACTGTAGGCAAGTATACACTGTGTTGTCAAAAGTTTTGGGACACCTGCCTTTACACGCACATGAATTTTAATGGCATCCCAGTCTTAGTCCGTAGGGGTCAGTATTGAGTTGGCTCCGCCCCCTTTGCAGCTATAACAGCTTCAACTCTTCTGGGAAGGCCGTCCGCAAAGTTTAGGAGATGTGTCTATGGGAATGTTTCACCATTCTTCCAGAAGAGCATTTGTGAGGTCAGGCACTGATGTTAGATGGGAAGGCCTGGCTCACAGTCTCTGCTCTAATTCATCCCAAAAGTGTTCTATCGGGTTGAGGTCAGGACTCTGTGCAGGCCAGTCAAGTTCCTCCACCCCAAACTCGCTCATCCATGTCTTTATGGACCTTGCTTTGTGCACTGGTGTGCAGTCATGTTGGAACAGGAAGGGGCCGTCCCCCAAACTGTTCCCACAAAGTTGGGAGCATGAAATTGTCCTAAATGTCTTGGTATGCTGACGCCTTAAGAGTTCCCTTCACTGCAACTAAGGAGCGAAGCCCAACCCCTGAAAAACAACCCCCACACCATAATCCCCCCTCCACCAAATGATTTGGACCAGTGCACAAAACAAGATCTATAAAGACATGGATGAGCGAGTTTGGGGTGGAGGAACCTAACTGGCCTGCACAGAGTCCTGACCTCAACTCGATAGAATACCTTTGGTGATGAATTATAGCGGAGACTGCGAGCCAGGCCTTCTTGTCCAACATCAGTGCCTGACCTCACAAATGCCCTTCTGGAAGAATGGTCAAACCTTCCCATAGACACATCTCCTAAACCTTGTGGACGGCCTTCCCAGAAGAGTTGAAACTGTTATAGCCGGAAAGGGCCGGGCCGACTCGATAGTGAACCCTACGGACTAAGACTGGGACGCCATTAAAATGGTTCTAAACCTTATTTTTAAACTTTATGCTACAGGTAAGCTTATATTAAGCCTATACCTGTAGCTACCCAGGATATCTCCTGTCCCCTGCATGTGCCATTGCTTCAGTCCGTGTGTCGTTACCGACGGCTCCCGCACGCATTCACACGGGGGTGACATCATCGCGGCTCCAGTCAATCACAGTGCCAGAGCCGCGATACCCGGAAGTAACCCCCCGGGAGAGATGTCGCCGGCCGGAGGGGGGAGACGAGGACGGCTGCCGGGGGGGGGGGGGGGGGGCTGGTAAGTAATTCATAATAAGCTAGTATGCATAGCATACTAAAAAAATAAAATGCGCTATGGCCACTAGATGGCGTTGAAAATCATAGGAAATATTAATTTTAGACAAAATATGGCATTTTTTTCTTTGTGGCTGTGCGAACCTTTATCACACTCAAACAGTAAATTCTCTATAAATAGACTTAGAGATCTATTTATATAAAAAAAATCATTTGTATAAAAAAAAAAAAAAAATCATTAGTCATTGGCCCAGCGACTCTTCATAGACATTAGTTCTGTGGGAAGCATACTAGCTCATTATACCTTTGTTTTGTAGGGTTTTTTTTTTTTTTTTTTTAATGCAGGGTTTACAACCACTTTAAAGTTCATGTGCGTGTAAAAGCAGGTGTCCCAATACTTTTGGTAAAATTGTGTATTATGTGGCACTGATAGGAGGCACTGATAGGTGGCACTGATAAGGAGGCACTGATAGGTGACACTGATGGGCACTGATAGGTGGCACTGATAGGTGGCACTGATAAGGAGGCACTGATAAGGAGGCACTGATAAGGAGGCACTGATAGGAGACACTGATATGTGGCACTGATAGGAGACACTGATATGTGGCACTGATAGGTGGCACTGATATGTGACACTGATAAGGAGGCACTGATAGGTGACACTGATGGGCACTGATATGTGACTCTGATAAGGAGGCACTGATATGAGACACTGATGGGCAGCACAGTGGTGTAGTGGTTAGCACTTTCACCTAGCAGCGTGCCAGGACCTTACGGGGTAAAGGACCACGCCAAGCCGCAGATGGACTCTGGTGGCAAGAAAGCGCCCTGAGGCGATTCAGTTCGCATAGGTAGCGCTATACAAGTCACTCACTCACTGATAGGTGGCACTGATATGTGACACTGATGGGCACTTATAGGAGGCACTGATATGTGACACTGATAAGGAGGCACTGATAGGTGGCACTGATAAGGAGGCACTGATAGGTGACACTAATGGGCACTGATAGGTGGCACTGATGGGCATTTATAGGTGTCACTGATAGGTGGCACTGATATGTGACACTGATAAGGAGGCACTGATGGGCCTCCTTATCAGGAGGCACTGATAATGGGTACTGATAGGTGGCACTGACGGGCACTGATAGGTGGCACTGATAGGAGGCACTGATATGTGACACTGATAAGGAGGCACTGATGGGCCTCCTTATCAGGAGGCACTGATAATGGGTACTGATAGGTGGCACCGGCGGGCACTGATAGGTGGCACTAATGATCAGGGTTTACAACCACTTTAAAGTTCATGTAAAAGCAGGTGTCCCAATACTTTTGGTAATATATTGTATCTCTTATGTTCTACAGCTCCATCTAGTGACCATAATACAGTGTTTTTAATACTGCCCATCATAAAAATAACATTCGTTCGGGAAAGAGAAAACAAACTAAAGAACTTTAACTTTTGCCTAATTCCCACAGAACTAATGTATATGAAGATTCGCTGGGCTAATGATTTTTTCATTTTTTTTTTTTTAATACAAATGATTTTTTTTATATAAATAGATCTCTAAGTCTATTTATAGAGGATTTACTGTTTGAGTGTGATAAAGGTTCGCACAGCCACAAAAAAAAAAAAAAAATGCCATATTTTGTCTCATATTAATATTCCCTATGATCCTCAACGCCACCTAGTGGCCATAGCGCATTTTATTTTTTCTGAAATGCCTCAATCTGGAGAAGATTGCATTATTGCCACTAGATGGCGCTGACAATCATAGAAAATAATCATATTAGAAAACAAAATGGTGATTATTTATTGCAGCTGCTTTTCACATCTGCAGATATATATATATATATATTTTTTTATAATAGATGATGATGTAATGTATCAGTTTATGAAGAGGACTGAAGGGGGGGCTCGGGGTGCCCCCACTGGTCTCATGATATTTAATGGATGTGGATTTATTCGTAGACCTTCATTGATTCGAACTGAAGCAAAACATTTCCAACAATCCATTATTTCCATTTAAATCTGACCTTTGGTAACACAAAGCTCTGTTCATCTCATTCTCACGAATAGCCGCGTCCGAATCCTCGCAGCGTGATTTATAAACTTCGGCAGTTCCCGTACTTTCTGTGGTTTTTTTATTTTTTTAACACGCGGCGTTTATGCCGATCTTTGATTTTTTTTTTTTTCTCTTTACATATCAGGCTTTGAAGAGCCAGAATAACGAACGTTTATTTTTCACGTTCAGATCAATAAGTTGCTGAAATGAAGCTGGCGAAGGAAGAAGGCGTTTGATTGTTCCTGTCAAGCTGTTCTTTCGCTGGAGCAAGTTGTCCGCGCCCATCGCCGGCCGTCCGAAATATCAAACATTTCATTAAAGCCGAGTCTAGATCGTCATTACTGGCAGCCGGGAATCGTTCTTCGCTCCGCTCCAACCCCAGACTTTCCCTATACATACAGAAGACGCCGTTCACTAAAAGCCGTATTAAACCCAAAAAGCAAACATTTAAAACATACAAATTTTCCTTTTTAGTCTTTATTTCCTTAATAGGAGGCACTGATGGGCACTAATAAGAGGCACTGATAGGGAAACACTAATAGGTGACACTGATGGGCACTGATAGGTGGCACTGATTGGCATTGATAGGTAGCACTGATAAGGAGGCACTGATAGGTAACACTGATGGGCACTGATTGGCATTGATAGGTGGCACTGATTGGCATTGATAGGGGGCACTGATAAGGAGGCACAGATAGGTGACACTGATGGGCATTGATAGGTGACACTGATGGGCATTGATAGGTGACACTGATGGGCATTGATAGGTGGCACTGATTGGCATTGATAGGTAGCACTGATAAGGAGGCACTGATAGGTGACACTGATGGGCACTGATAGGTGGCACTGATTGGCATTGATAGGTGGCACTGATGGACATTGATATGCAGCACTGATGGGCACTAATATGAGGCACTGATAGGAGGCACTGATAAGGAGGCACTGATAAGGAGGCACTGATAAGGAGGCACTGATAAGGAGGCACTGATAGGCACTGATAGGTGGCACGGATTGGCATTGATAGGTGGCACTGATAAGGAGGCACTGATAGGTGACACTGATGGGCACTGATAGGTGGCACTGATTGGCATTGATATGCAGCACTGATGGCCACTAATAGGAGGCACTGATAGGTGGCACTAAAAAAGAGGCACTAATAGGTAGCACTAATGGGCACTGATAGGTGGCACTGATAAGGAGGCACTGATATTTGGCACTAATGGTCACTGATAGATGGCATTGATGGGCACTGATAGGAAGCACTGAAGGGGAACTGATAGGCAGCACTGGCACTGATAAGTGGTACTGATAAGGAGACACTGATAGGTGGCACTGATGGGCACTAATATGCGGCACTGACAGGTGGCACTGATAGGCAGCACCGGTAAGGAGGCACTGATAGGTGGCACTAAAAAGGAGACACTAATAGGTGGCACTGATTGGAGGCACTAATGGGCACTCATAGGCAGCACTGATGGGCACTGATAGGTGGCACTGATGGGCACTGATTGGCACTTATGGGGCTGCGCTGATAATCATAACACTGATGATTAGTGCCATGATTATCAGTGTAAATGTCCTCTGTGAGAATTGCCGGTATCCGTCCCTCTGCTCCTCATGCTGTGACAGCATGTAGGGAAAGGAATACTGATAGCCGGCAAGTCTGTTTACGCCGTCATCTGCTGTATTTTTTACTTTCTGCTATAACACATACAATAAATAATCACATTTCTTCATAAATTTAGGCCAATCTGTATTCTTCTACATGTTTTTGGTAAAAAAATAAAAATAAAATAATAAATCCCAATACGCGTATATTGATTGGTTTAAGCAAAAGTCATAGTCAATTTGTTTATTTTTTTCTACTAGTAATGGCAGCGATCAGCGACTTATAGTGGGACTGCGACATTGCGGCGGACAAAATCGGACACTAATGTGACACTTTTTTTGGAAACCGCAATTGTCAGTTAACCACTTCCCGACCAGCGCACGACGATGTACGTCGACAGAATGGCACGGGCAGGCATATTGGCGTACAGGTACGTCCAATATTCGATGCCACCCTGCCATCGGGAGCGCGCCGCGCTGGTCGGGACCCCCGTGAGTCCGGTCGCGGGACCCGCGGACTCGATCGCCGCGGGCATCCCCGCGATCGTCTCACGGAGTGGCCGAATGGAGGAAATGCCGTGTAAACAACATTTTTCCATTCTGCCTAGCAACTAGTGACGCTGATCTCTGCTCCATGTGATTGGAGCAGAGATCAGTGTACACTAAATGAAAGCCCAACCCCCCCCACAGTTAGTAACACACCCCTAGGAACACTTAACCCCTACACTGCCACCACTGGTTAACCCTTTCACTGCCAGTGTCATTTACACAGGAATTACTGCATTTATATAGCAGTGATTACTGTATAAATGACAATGGTCCCAAAAATGTGTCAAAAATGTCCGATGGGTCCCCCACAATGTCGCAGTCACAATAAAAATCGCAGATCGCCGCCATTACTAGTAAAAAAAAAAATAATAATAAAAAATTATTAATAAAAATGCTATAAAACTATCCCTATTTTGTAAACGCTATAACTTTTGCGCAAACCAATCAATAATCGCTTATTGCGATTTTTTTTACCAAAAATATGTAGAAGAATACGTATCAGCCTAAACTGAGGGAAAAAAATGTTTTTTTATATATTTTTGGGGGATATTTATTATAACAAAAAGTAAAAAATAATGGGTTTTTTTCAAAATTGTCGCTCTATTTTTGTTTATAGCGCAAAAAATAAAAACCGCAGGGGTGATCAAATACCACCAAAAGAAAGCTCTATTTGTGGGAAAAAAAGGACGTCAATTTTGTTTGGGAGCCATGTCGCACGACCGCGCAATTGTCAGTTAAAGCGACGCAGTGCCGAATCGCAAAAAGTGGTCTGGTCTTTGACCAGCAAAATGGTCCGGTCTGAAAGTGGTTAAAGTAACGCAGTGCCGTATCGTAAAAAAAATGGCCTGGTCATGAAAGGGCGGGGTGGGGGGGGGGGGGTGGTTAACCTTTCCGGAGCTGAAGTGGTTAAAAGCCCCCTGTTTAGAGTTAACAGTAAGACCCCTTTCACACTGAAGGCAGTTTTCAGGCGTTTTAGCGCATAAAAAATAGCGCCTGTAAAGCGCCTGAAAAGAACGATTCTCAAGCCACCCCAGAGTGAAAGCCCGAGTGCTTTCGCACCGGGGCAGTGCGCTTGCAGGACAGAAAAAAAAGTCACCTTTGGGGCGGTGGAGGTGGGATGTATCCTCCACCGCCCCTGCCCATTGAAATATAAACGGGGCAGCGCTGCCAAAGCGCCTGCAAAAGTGCTTCGGAAAATGCCGCTTTTCATGCGCTTTTAACCCCCTTGTTAATCCCCTTCTTTAGGGTTAAAAGTGCAACGCCCCCGCCCGCACGGCGCCGGTAAAGCGCCGCTAAGACTAGAGGAGCTTTACCGCTAACGCGGCCCGCGCCCCAGTGTGAAAGGGCGCTAAATAAAGGGCTTTTTTGTGTGACAGGTTCTCTTTAATAAGACATCAGGGATCTACAAGACCCCCTAATGTCTCATCTGCCTTCCAAAGAAACGCATGGAGTACAGATTACGCCCCATTAGAGTCTTCCACCGGCAATACTGGTTGGGGTGACTGTCCTCAGGGGTCTATACTGGGGGGGGTGACTGTCCTCAGGGGTCTATACTGGTTGGGGTGACTGTCCTCAGGGGTCTATACTGGGGGGGTGACACCAAGACCCCGAAGTACCGGGAAAATGTAGACAGACGAAGGCTGAATTCACACTACGGCATCCTCTAGAAAGCAGCTTCCGTGCATTCAGGAGACGATCCTGTCCTTTACAGAATGCCTTTGTTTTTTTGTTTTTTTTTGGGGGGGGGGGGGGTTCTTTTCTTCGCTAAAAGGCAGTTTTAAACGGGGCCAACACACCGCGTGTGGAAGTGGTGCAGTCCCATTGATGTTACTTTCAGTTTTTAGGTCGGATAAATATTTTTCAGATGCATCGAGCAAAAAAAAAAATCAGCCATAGCCTTTAGTAGAAAGGCCTGTCCTCTTCCAGCATGCTCCAGGGAAGGACCCTTTCTCTATGTGTTGAAACAGGAGTCCAAGGTCCAAGCTGTCCAATCAACAGAGATTGCCGAGCTATTGGTCTGACTTTGCCAAGGGCACATCATACCTCTGCATAGAGACCACCAGTGGTGTGCCTATAACTGTTTTGGACGCCCCCCAGCCCAGCACCACCAAAATGCTTTGGAGCAATATAGGGGTGCTGAATTGTGAGTTTGGTCAAATTACAAACAGTGGGAGGGTCTTAAAAGGGTATGATTAAAAAAAGAAAATTAGTCTACTTTATCTATACACCGCACATGCCCCAATTCTTTAATCCTCCCCAATATTCCCCACAGTGCAGATCTCCCCTAACATCTCCAAATTCCCTCTCCCAGCCACATCCCCAATAAAGACCCCCCCTCCCCCAGCAGAGAGGCCCCAGTATAACTCCCCCTCCCCCACACACACATCAATACAGAAACCCCTCATTAGTACTAATTAATCACCCCCCAGTACAGAATTCCAACCCCTCAGCACAGACCCCCCCCCCAAGTAGAGACCCCTGAGTACAGACTGATCGCCCCCACACAGCACACCAGTACAGACCCCTCAGGACAGTCCACCCCCAGCACAGAGTCTTTAGGACTTCAGGCCAGTCTGTACTGAAGGGTCTGTACAGAGGGGGGGGGGGGGGGGGGGTTGGTCTGTACTGGGGGGTGTCTGTACTGGAGGGGGTGCCAGTACAGACCACCCAGTACAGATGCCTCAGTACAGACTGACACCCCCCCCCCCCCCCACACACACACACACACAGCAACACAGCACACCAGTTCAGACTACTGAGGACAGTCACCCCCCAGTATAGACCCTTCAGGACAGTCACTCCCCCAGTATAGACCCCTGAGGACAGTCACCCCCCCAGTATAGACCCCTGAGGACAGCCACCCCCCAGTATAGACCCCCGAGGACAGTCACCCCCCCAGTATAGACCCCTGAGGACAGTCACCCCCCAGTATAGACCCCTGAGGACAGCCACCCCACAGTATAGACCCCTGAGGACAGCCACCCCCCAGTATCGACCCCTGAGGACAGTCACCTCCCAGTATTGACCCCTGAGGACAGTCACCCCCCAGTATAGACCCCTGAGGACAGTCACCCCCCAGTATAGAACCCTGAGGACAGTCACCCTCCAGTATAGACCCCTGAGGACAGTCACCCCCCCAGTATAGAACCCTGAGGACAGTCACCCTCCAGTATAGACCCCTGAAGATAGTCACTCCCAATACAGATGCCTCAGCACAGACTGACCCCCACCCCACACACACACACACACAGCAACCCCCAGTATAGACCCCTGAGGACAGTCAACCCCCAGTATAGACCCCTGAGGACAGTCACCCCCCCAGTATAGACCCCTAAGGACAATCACTCCCAGTATAGACCCCTGAGGACAATTACCCCCCAGTATAGACCTCTGAGGACAGTCACCCCCCCAGTATAGATGCCTGAGGACAATCACCCCCCAGTATAGACCTCTGAGGACAGTCACCCCCAGTATAGACCTCTGAGGACAGTCACCCCCCAGTATAGACCCCTGAGGACAGTCACCCCCCCAGTATAGACCCTTGAGGACAGTCACCCCCCCCCAGTATAGACCCTTGAGGACAGTCACCCCCCCAGTATAGACCCTGGAGGATAGTCACCCCCCAGTGTAGACCCCTGAGGTTAGTCACCCCCAGTGTAGACCCCTGAGGACAGTCACCCCCAGTGTAGACCTCTGAGTATAGTCACCCCCCAGTATAGACGTCTGAGTATTGTCAGCCCCCAGTATAGACCCCTGAGGACAGTCACCCCCCAGTATAGACCTGTGAGGATAGTCACCCCCCCAATATAAACCCCTGAGGACAGTCACCCCCCAGTATAGACCCAAGAGGATAGTCACCCCCCAGTATAGACCCCTGAGGACAGTCAACCCCCCATGTAGACACCTGAGGAGAGTCACCCCCCCAGTACAGACCCCTGAGGACAGTTACCCCCCCAGTACAGACCAATCCCCCCACACACACACAGCACACCAGCACAGACCCCTCAGTGCAGACATCCTCCCGCCCAGTACAGACCCTTCAGGACAGCCCCATCCCCGGGACAGATGCCTCAGTACAACCCCCCCCCCCCCACACACACACACACACACACACATACACAC
Source organism: Lithobates pipiens (assembly GCF_037356315.1). Classification (NCBI taxonomy): domain Eukaryota; kingdom Metazoa; phylum Chordata; class Amphibia; order Anura; family Ranidae; genus Lithobates; species Lithobates pipiens. Next base: position 10,897,201 of record NW_027507758.1, on the reverse strand, counting down.
ACAAACAGCTTTCTTACTTAGAGAGAGGCTCCCATTTTTCAGCTGCTGGCAGGGGACATGCTTTTCTACTCAGGCTGTGGCTGCTTTAAAATAAAAATCAACAGTGTGACATTGCATGCCATCTGTTCTGATGCACCTGGAAAGTATTTATTTGTCCAGAGACAGACTGCCGATAAGAAATTGGGAATTCTGCGGGAGTCAGCCTCAGGTACCTCCATAGAGGGGCTCTGCATTGTTCAGATATGTCAGACCATAGTGGCGCCTGAAATGAATAGAAATCGCTCGACGCAGCATAAAGGTCCGCTGATCATGTTCTTTGATGCGATCATTTAGTGTAATTTGTCTGTGTGCTGCAACCCCTTAATGCTACAAGGTCCAAGTACCACATGACGCACGGTACCACATGACGCACGGTACCACATGACGCACAACGAAGTCACCTTCTTCCAACTTCAGCAAATAAAACATTTTCCTGCAACTCTTTACTTTCTTCCATTTACAGAAAAAAGGACGCAGTAAGGTTTATTCGGGAGTTACCGGTGATAAATGACCTGTCCGGTGGCAGAGAATTATTGTCCATTACATAATTCTTGATAAAGCTGACAAATTAATTGAAAAGATCGGACAGCATTTCACGCCATAAAGCGCGCTCAGGCTGAATGGAGATTGATGGACGAGCTCACAGGTACCCCGTCCTGTCAGCATCCATCAAAAATAATAGGCGTCAAGAGAGTAGATCATAAAACTCATCAAGTCGGTGTCATCCGGAGAGAAAACTTTGTGTGCGGCGTTCGGTGTGAGCGGACCGGATTTTATGAATTGCTAAATGTTTTTTCTGCTCCTTGTCTGCACTCCATCCTCTAATCCAATAAAGATGTGCGGGGTTGTCAGCGTCACTTATATTAATCGTCCTACCCTTAAAATTAATATTTCAGCCATTATTGGAAGCCGTCAGGCTGATACTTCGCATGGGGGCTGCAGCGGCTTCATGTCGTAGCACAGAATTCCCCTTTCCACCCTCCCCAGGGCAGCATTTTTTAATGGGGTGCCTCCTGTGCCTCTCGCGGGTGGTGCGCTGCATCCCATATTTTTGCAAAGTATCGTGTATTTCCACAGGGCAGGCGGGTCGGTCACCAGCAACATGGAAAAAACGGGACGCTGATCCAGGCCAGAGTGTATTCCTCTTTTTTTTTTTCTGCCCTCTGTTTCCCTCCACCCTTCCGTGAAGGATCCATTTAACTGTTAGTATATGCAGATGTTACAGTATATTTTATTTTCTATTGATCATGCATTATTTTCCATATCCTTCTGAAATAAGGGCACATGGATCCTGACGAAGCACTCTAGCTATGCGAAACACGTTGATCCACAAAGCTCTGTAGTCTTAATACTTGGACTGTGTAATCTGGATATATGTATTTCCACAGGGCAGGCGGGCCGGTCACCAGCAACATGGAAAAGCATGAGACTAATCCAAGGCAGAGTGTACTCCTCTTTTTTTTTTTTCTACCCACTGTTTCCCTCCACCCTTCCGTGATGGATCTATTTAACTGTTTGTATATGCTGATGTTACAGTATATTTTATTTTCTATTGATCATGCACTATTTTCCATATCCTTCTGAAATAAGGGCACATGGATCCTGACGAAGCATTCTAGCTATGCGAAACACGTTGATCCACAAAGCTCTGTAGTCTTAATACTTGTACTGTGTAATCTGGATATGGGTTTGGTTTTAACCATTTCAGAGTTTTTGTTGTATTAATAAAGTTATCCATACTTTTTTTTTTTTTTTGTCGAGTGACACTTATTACATCCACCACCCACTCCAATCTCCTGCTCAGAAGTTCGGAGGTTTTTTTTGTTTCTTTAGGTATTCAAGGCCACTCCAGCATTCAGAAGGGGATGGAAGTCCTCCTCTGTCTACGCTTGCCTCTCTTCCCACCAGCTGGCACCACCACAGACACACCATGGTGAAGACTGCACGGTAGGATCCTGATGTGAAGGGGGTGGGCTTGAGGACTCTGCTGTGAAAGGCGGGGCTGAGAAATCTGAGGTGGAGGGGGAACCTGAGGACTCTGATATAAAAGATGGGACTGAGAACTCTGACTTGAAAGGGGGGAGCTGAAAACTCTGATGTGAAAGAGAGGGGGAGGGGGGGGCTGAGGACTATGATGTGAAAGAGAGGGGGGGGGGGCTGAGGACTATGATGAGGGAGTAGAAATGAGGACTCTAAATTAAAAGGGAGGAATGAAGACTTTGATGGGAAGGGGGGTAGACTCAGAACTCTGGTTTAAAATTGTGGGATGATGGGAGTCATACCTTGATGACTAAGCCCCGGTGGACAGAGCAAAATGCGTCAGTGGGCGTGGTCAGTGGAACAGCACTGGCTGAGGCCGTCACATATACTTACATTGATCAGGTTAGAGGCGTCTCATATTTATATTATCGACACCTCTGGATGAGGTGAAACTCAACGCCGACTTGCCTATTCCTGAGTTCCACTTGGGAAGCACATTGTACCTCAGCTTGGAGCGGCACCATAGCTACAGGTCTACAAACTCCTCTGTATTCCCTAACTTCTGGCTATGGGGACATCCAAGATGGAATTACCAATTTTTTTCAACGTAGTCAAGGAGCTCCTCAGAGATATAGGAGAACGTCCTAGTTCCACAAAATGCATAGTCCTCATACTGCTCCCTGCTTCCCCCCTAAACTGAAGCTAGACCGATAAAGCCCAACTGCCTACATGTTGATCTGGTCAACCCACAAAGACAACCAGTAATTTCTCTCCTTGTTGTAACTAACCCAGGAAACGAATAGTCCTCACTCAATTCGGCATGTTGGGTCTAACCAACACCACACAGTCCTTGAACTTGTGTCTATCCTTACTCACGGCTAGTGATGGACGAACTTCCGACGGGACGTTTCGCGAACGCGAAATGCGAACGGACCCAAACGTTCGCGAAACCGACCGTTCGCCGCGGGCCCCATTGACTTCAATGGGAGGCGAACTTTGCAAACCTTCATGTCGAATTTGCGGCCACGTGGTAATTATTAGGGGGTAAAACGTAGTCCCACCATCTGGACAATGACATAATACATGTATGAGGTGAATTTGGGATCGATAACTACAAGCATTTTTATTTTATTTGGGAAATTGTTCTAACAATTCAGGACTATGGAGCTAATGAAGGCAATGGAGGAGAGGGAAGGTCAGGGACCAGGGTAGGCAAAGAAGAGGGTGCAGGAGATGATCACCAGCAGCGTGACATACCGGAATGACACATGCACCGTGATAGAGGCATCTGACAGCAGCACCGTAATACAGAGCACTGACAGCAGCACCGTGACATACAGCGCTGACAGCAGCACCGTGACATACAGCGCTGACAGCAGCACCGTGACATACAGCGCTGACAGCAGCACCGTGACATACAGCGCTGACAGCAGCACCGTGACATACAGCGCTGACAGCAGCACCGTGACATACAGCGCTGACAGCAGCACCGTGACATACAGCGCTGACAGCAGCACCGTGACATACAGCGCTGACAGCAGCACCGTGACATACAGCGCTGACAGCAGCACCGTGACATACAGCGCTGACAGCAGCACCGTGACATACAGCGCTGACAGCAGCACCGTGACATACAGCGCTGACAGCAGCACCGTGACATACAGCACTGACAGCAGCACCGTAAGCAGCCCCAGGAGGAAGTCAGCACAGCACAGGGATGGTGTGATCCCCTCATAATAAGAACCCCCAGGAGGAAGTCAGCACAGCACAGGGATAGTGTGATCCCTTCATAATAAGAACCCCCAGGAGGAAGTCAGCACAGCACAGGGATATCATAAGCAGCCCCAGTAGAAATATGACACCGCTCAACCTCTTCAAAGAGGAGGGTAGGGGCATATAGTACGGTGTGCTTTTTTGGGTCAAGGAAGTGAGCCAAATGAATTAAGAAGGTCTGTGTGCTTGATTAAAAAAATAGTTTATAGACATATACATGGTCTACTGGTCACATGTGTTGAATTCCTCCGAGATCCATGCCTCATTCATTTTTAGAAATGTGAGGTAGTTAACACTGTGGTGAGCTAGGCGAGTACGCTTATCGGTCACAATCCCCCCTGCTGCGCTGAACGTCCTTTCGGACAGGACACTGGATGAGGGGCAAGCCAACAGTTCGATTGCAAATTGGGCAAGCTCTGGCCAGAGGTCAAGCCTGCCCACCCAGTAGTCTAGGGGTTCATCACTCCTCAGAGCGTCCACATCGGCCGTTAACCCAATGTAGTCGGACACCTGACGGTCTAGGCGTTCCCTGATGCTGGATCCGGATGACACCTGTCGATGGGTCGGCTGAAAGAATGACCTCATATCCGAAGTCACCAACACATCTTCAAACCGGCCTCTTCTTGCAGGCGCTGTTGGATTGGTACCCGCAAATCCTTCTCTGGGAGTGGGAATTGCTCCTCTGCCAGCGCACGCAAAAGCAGAATGCAGCATTTCTCGAAGCAAGGCCTGGAAGTGCTGCATTCTGACAGCCCTCTGCGACGGCGGTAACATTTCCGCCATTTTGTGTTTGTACCGGGGGTCTAAGTACGTTGCCACCCAGTACTGGTCCTTGACCCTCATGCTTTTTATACGGGGGTCCCTATTAAAACACTGGAGCATGAAGGCCCCCATTTGCACTAAAGTGGAAGCGGTGTGGTGGCCTGGCTCCTGCTCATCATCCAGGATAATGTCGTCCTCTTCATTCTCCTCTCCCCATCCTCGCACAACAGGGATCCCAGAAAGGTTTAAAGCATGCTCTTCTTGCTCCTGCTCATCCGCCCCGGCACCATCCTCCTCTGACTCCTCATCAGACTCCTGTTGTTGACTTGTCTCAGATAGAGTAGCCCCCCCTGGGAATTCATCCAGCATTGCGACTTCCTCATCTTCCCGCTCCTGCTCCTCCACAGCCTGATCAATGACACGACGCAATGCACGCTCCAGAAAGAAGGCATAAGGTACCATGTCACTGATGGCGCCATGGCTGCGACTGACCAGTTTGGTGATCTCCTCAAATGGCCGCAGAAGTCTGCATGTGTCGCGCATGAGCAGCCACTGGCGCGGTGAAAAAAAACCCAGCTCCCCAGAACCGTTTCTTTCGCAGAGTTCATACAGGTAGACGTTAACTGCACGTTTCTGCTGGAGCAGCCTATCAAGCATATAGAAGGTTGAGTTCCATCGCGTCGGGCAATCGCAAATAAGACGTCTGACCGGCAGATGGTGTCGCCGCTGAATGTCAGCAAGGCGAGCCATGGCCGTGTAAGATCTTCTGAAATGGGCCGAGATTTTCCTTGCCTGCCGCAAGATGTCCTGGACCCCAGGGTATTTGACAAGGAATCGCTGCACGACCAAGTTTAAGACGTGTGCCATGCACGGCACGTGCGTGATTTTGCCCTGTTTCAATGCGCTAAGCAGATTGGCACCGTTGTCACACACCACTTTACCAACTGTCAAATTGAGCGGTGTTAGCCACTCATCTGCCTGTGAACGCAAAGCTGAAAGGAGTGCCGGGCCAGTGTGGCTCTTTGCTTCCAGGCACAACAGACGCAGCACGGCATGGCAACGTCTCACCTGGCATGTGGAATAGGTTCTGGGGAGCTTGGGCGGTGCAGTGGAAGAGACGCTAGCAGCGGAAAAGGAGGAGGCAGCTGAGGAGGAGAGGGAGGAGGATGGAGTAGGAGGAGGAGAAGAAGAGTCAGGCCTGCATGCAATCCGTGGCGGTAAAACCAAATCTACACGGGTGCCACGGGTTACATGCTTGACGGCCGTCAGAAGGTTCACCCAGTGGGCAGTAAAACTGATATACCTTCCCTGCCCGTGTTTGCTAGACCACGTGTCTGTGGTCAGATGTATCTTGGCACCGACACTGTGTGCCAGAGATACATTCACTTGCCGCTGAACATGGCCATATAGCTCTGGGATGCCCTTCTCTGAGAAATACTTCCTTCCTGGGACCTTCCATTGTGGTGTTCCAATGGCCACAAATTTGCGAAAGGCCTCCGAGTCCACCAGTTTATATGGCAGTAGTTGGCGGGCTATGAGTTCTGACAAGCCAGCCGCCAACCGTTGGGCAAGAGGGTTATCCGGCGTCATCATTTTTTTACGCTCAAACATTAGGCCCACGGAAGCCTGCCTTTTTGCAGAAAAATGTGAGCTTGGCGTGATGGAAGGTGGAGTGGAGGACAATTGTGAGGAGAGAGGAGAAGGAGAAGTAGAAGACGAGGCTGGACGGTGAGAGCCTGCAGTGTGGCTTTGTGTGTTCCGTTGCTCCCACTGGGCTCGGTGATGGCTGCTCATGTGCCTTCTTAAGGCGGTCGTCCCTAGGTGAGTATTGGGCTTACCGCGACTAACGCGTTGACTGCAAAGATTGCAGATGGCAACGCTATTGTCAGCAGCGGACACGTTAAAAAAAGCCCACACTGCGGAGCCATGTGCCGGTGTCCTGGGAGCGCCAGATGTGACCGTACATGGTCGATGACTCGCTCCTGATACATTTGCAGTCTGCTTTGTCCCTGCTGTGCAATGTAAGTCATTGCTGCTTCTCCTCCCTATCTGCTGGTCCATATCTCCCTCTGAACTCCCCTCCTCTTCCTCTCTTGTGGGCACCCACGTGACATCACTAGACACGTCATCATCAACGTCACCTTCCCCACCGCTATAAGTAGAGATCTCGGAGTAGGCAGCAACACCGGGGACCAACCTCCTCCTTGGGCTGATCTGGGTACTGGCGTCAGACTGCTGAGTAGCGCTTGTTGCTACCTCCTCTTCCTGATCCAATACCAAGAGTGGCTGCGCATCAGAAATGTCCTCTTGATATGGATCGGAAAATAATTCCAGTGACTCAAGCGGAAGGTATGTGGTGGTGGTGGTGGTGGTCGTGTTGTTGGTGGTAGTGTCTTTGGGGGTGCACATAGCAGAGAGTGAAGAAGAGGGTGCAGATCGAGAGGATGAGGAGGGTGCAGAAGAGTAAGGCTGAGCGAGCCACTCAACCAAGTCTGGTGCATCCTTTAAAGTAATTGAACGCACCTTCTGCAACTTCCCACTTTGGCTCAAGCCTGTTGCTCCTGCCCTACCCCTACCACCCCTGCGGAAGGGCCTGCCTCTTCCTCTGCATGTCATTTTTTAAATGACCCTGTGACAAAACTCTTAGTCCCTATACCGCTGAAGGACTGCTGCAGTATAGGTGAGCGGTCAGCAGTGGTGCACGTCAACCCTATCTATTGTGGACCTATAGCGGTCCTTACAGAACAGCAGACTGTACCGCACTCAAGCCTATGTACCGTAGCACCCTATACCAAGTTACCAGTCCTTATAAGAACTTTTGTGGACCAAGCAGGTTGTGTATTAGTGTTTAGCAGACTGTACGTCAGTCCCTATACCGCTGAAGGACTGCTGCAGTATAGGTGAGCGGTCAGCAGTGGTGCACGTCAACCCTATCTATTGTGGACCGATAGCGGTCCTTACAGAACAGCAGACTGTACCGCACTCAAGCCTATGTACCGTAGCACCCTATACCAAGTTACCAGTCCTTATAAGAACTTTTGTGGACCAAGCAGGTTGTGTATTAGTGTTTAGCAGACTGTACGTCAGTCCCTATACCGCTGAAGGACTGCTGCAGTATAGGGCAGCGGTCAGCAGTGGTGCACGTCAACCCTATCTATTGTGGACCGATAGCGGTCCTTACAGAACAGCAGACTGTACCGCACTCAAGCCTATGTACCGTAGCACCCTATACCAAGTTACCAGTCCTTATAAGAACTTTTGTGGAACAAGCAGGTTGTGTGTTAGTGATTAGCAGACTGTACGTCAGTCCCTATACCGCTGAAGGACTGCTGCAGTATAGGGCAGCGGTCAGCAGTGGTGCACGTCAACCCTATCTATTGTGGACCGATAGCGGTCCTTACAGAACAGCAGACTGTACCGCACTCAAGCCTATGTACCGTAGCACCCTATACCAAGTTACCAGTCCTTATAAGAACTTTTGTGGACCAAGCAGGTTGTGTATTAGTGTTTAGCAGACTGTACGTCAGTCCCTATACCGCTGAAGGACTGCTGCAGTATAGGGCAGCGGTCAGCAGTGGTGCACGTCAACCCTATCTATTGTGGACCGATAGCGGTCCTTACAGAACAGCAGACTGTACCGCACTCAAGCCTATGTACCGTAGCACCCTATACCAAGTTACCAGTCCTTATAAGAACTTTTGTGGAACAAGCAGGTTGTGTGTTAGTGATTAGCAGACTGTACGTCAGTCCCTATACCGCTGAAGGACTGCTGCAGTATAGGTGAGCGGTCAGCAGTGGTGCACGTCAACCCTATCTATTGTGGACCGATAGCGGTCCTTACAGAACAGCAGACTGTACCGCACTCAAGCCTATGTACCGTAGCACCCTATACCAAGTTACCAGTCCTTATAAGAACTTTTGTGGACCAAGCAGGTTGTGTATTAGTGTTTAGCAGACTGTACGTCAGTCCCTATACCGCTGAAGGACTGCTGCAGTATAGGGCAGCGGTCAGCAGTGGTGCACGTCAACCCTATCTATTGTGGACCGATAGCGGTCCTTACAGAACAGCAGACTGTACCGCACTCAAGCCTATGTACCGTAGCACCCTATACCAAGTTACCAGTCCTTATAAGAACTTTTGTGGAACAAGCAGGTTGTGTGTTAGTGATTAGCAGACTGTACGTCAGTCCCTATACCGCTGAAGGACTGCTGCAGTATAGGTGAGCGGTCAGCAGTGGTGCACGTCAACCCTATCTATTGTGGACCGATAGCGGTCCTTACAGAACAGCAGACTGTACCGCACTCAAGCCTATGTACCGTAGCACCCTATACCAAGTTACCAGTCCTTATAAGAACTTTTGTGGAACAAGCAGGTTGTGTGTTAGTGATTAGCAGACTGTACGTCAGTCCCTATACCGCTGAAGGACTGCTGCAGTATAGGGCAGCGGTCAGCAGTGGTGCACGTCAACCCTATCTATTGTGGACCGATAGCGGTCCTTACAGAACAGCAGACTGTACCGCACTCAAGCCTATGTACCGTAGCACCCTATACCAAGTTACCAGTCCTTATAAGAACTTTTGTGGAACAAGTGAGTTGTGAATGTTTAGCAGACTGCAGCAGAAGGGCAGCAGTCAAGTATAATATCCTTTCTATATTTGGAAGAAAGAATATTATACATGTACAAGCCTATTACTGTACCACTGATACCAGTCCTGAAAAGAACCTTTGTGGAACTAATAATAACAGCAAGTCTTTAAAATTACCCTCACTGCCTGACAACACTGCTTCCTTCCTGTCCCTATACAAATTGGCAAAAAAAGAGAACGATTAGTGGTTACTGGAACAGCTCTTTTGTGGACCTTGATAGTAACAGCTAATGATGATGATGATGATGATGATGATGAAAGACTAATCTGGCTGTCCCTGTAGCATACACCGTCCTTTCCCTTTCTCTAAACTAACAAAAGACACTCAGGCTGCTGCAAGAATCAGCAGCACAGCAAACCTATCAACACCTAACACCTATACCAGTCCTGAAAAGAACTTTTGTGTACCAAATAGCTAGTGGTTTATCTCTCCCTACTCCACACAGGAACCTGTCCCTATCTTAACAGAAGAAAGAATGTAAAATGGCCACCGGATCGGGTGTATTTATAGGTTAGGGGGAATGTACAAGTGTCCATGTGCTGTCATGTCTCAATTGGCTGTCCTGTATCACATGATAAACGTGTCACCAAAGGTTAAAGTTCTTGTATACATTAAACACGTAAGTCCGCCGCGGCGAACGACGGAAAAAGGCGTTCGAACGTGCGGACCGCGAATGTCGGAAATTCGCCGCGAAACGACCGCCGGGCGAACCGTTCGGCCATCACTACTCACGGCGCCACTCTCCTGGCAAGGCCAGAGCCGACACTTAACTCTAACTCCTCTATCTTCCCTAACTGCTGGCTATGGGGACATCTAAGAGGGAATTACAACTGTTCCTCAATGTGATCAAGAAGTTCCTCAGAGACGTAGGGGGACTCCTTAGTTCCAGAGAATGCACACAGTCCTCACACCGCTCCCACTTTCTCAACTAAGGGGAAGTAGGGCAAAAAACTACCTACATGTTGATCTATTCAACCTACAAAAACATCAGTAATCAGAACTTACCTAGGAACCAGTGGCGTAACTAGAACCTTCAGGGCCCCAATGCAAGAAACCATGAAGGGCCCCCCTGAACCCCAGCCAGGGCCCTTCCCTCCGAGTTCGGCGGTGGAACTCCAGGGCGTGGTCACAGGTATGACCTTTGTGAGCCCTGTAGTTCCACCACTGGTATCAGTAGTTTTTTTTATTATTTTTATTTTTATTTTTAGGTGCCCCATTGGGGGACTGTCCCTAGGCAGGATGGGGTCCCGTCCCCAGAAGAGATAAGGTCCTTTTCTCCAGGGCAGATGAAGTTACTGCCCCCAGGTGAGAAGGGGTCTCTGTCCCCAGGTGTGTGGGGGATGGGGTCCTCTCACTCACCATGACCAAGCTGCAGGCCGCGCACTCATCCATGTTGGCCTGGGCTCTATCCAGTGTGCTGGATGGGCGATCAGCATATCTCCCAGAAAGACCTTTCATCATCCCTGTATGACGGGGGAGGAGGGGGGCTGGCAGACAAGCCTGCAGTGTCCTCCGGGGAGCCGTCTCTCATAGGGCTGCACTACATCTGTGTACTTAAAGTTTGTTTACCCGGGAGAAGTATGCAGTGCAGTGTGGGCCAGACTCAGGGGGGGCGGGACTCTGGCTGGGGAGAACAGACATCGGACTGAGCGTCAATGCATGGAGCAGGAGAGGGGTACTCTGAGGAGCCGGCCGAGGACACAGGTCATGCGGGGAATGCACAACTAAAGAGCAGCCAGTGCGATAGTCGAGCATGGAGCTCTGCTAGTCACCCTCCACCTCCAGCCACCCATGTGCATGGTGCACTGGTACCCCTAGCTGCCTATGCTGCTGCCGGCCATATGTAGAGGGGGCTGCATGGACCCCCTGCAGCCCAGGGCCCAGTTGCGGTCGCGACTGCTGCACCCCCTATAGTTACGCCCCTGCTAGGAACCTAAGAGTCCTCACCCCATTTGGCATGTTGGGTCTAACCAACTCCACCCAGTCCTTGAACGCGTCTCCAAAAACGAAAAATCCCAGGACATTGCTTTTTCAAGTACGTTGAGGGTGAAAGTACCCCCAAACTGCTAGCTGATAGATACTGTCCAGATGTTCTTCACTAGGATCTCCTCGGGAAACACAGGGCAACTTCCTAGTTCTAAAAAAATGCATACAGTCCTCACACTGCTCCCTACTTTACTCTTAAGGGGAAGCTAGACAAATAAAGCCCAACCGCCTACATGTTGATCTGGTTAACTCACAAAGAGAACTAGTTGTAATTACCCCCCCTTGTGGCAAATAACCCAGTAGGCTACATCCTTACCCAAAGTACCCCTATCCTAGCAGCCAGCACCCATCCCTATGGACTTCCCTGACTCCTGGCTATAGGGACATCTAGTGGCTAAAGAGCGAATTACAACAAACCACCTTTATGCTCTACCCTACACCTCACGCACCCCCAATATAAGTCATCACCATTAATCCACAAAGACACACTGAGAATTAGAAAGTACATTTACACTTCATAAGGATGGCTTCCTCTTCTGTTTGGCTCTATTTCCGCCAAACAGCGATCATTAATTCTTAGCTGCCTGTTCAACAAATTAATTGTCTTATTATAATTCATTCTCTCCGTTTGGCTTACTTCCAGTAATAATAGGATCTGTTGGACTTCTTCTTAAGTGATATTTTGGCAACAACTCATACCGTTCCTTCCTGATACGCCTGATGGTAGCTGGAGATGACGGCTTCTATCGCAAATTGCTGCTTAGATACCAATTTTTATCTTATTGATATCTTGTAGACATGTAAGTCTACCACCACACATGGTAGAAGGGGTAATAGTGCAATGCCTGAGCAACCTCATATCTCCTACAGCAAGTGTCTCCAAACTTTCTAAATAACAATGGTGAGTAGGAGGAATAGTCCCGTAGCCACTGTTGGTGTCAGTGGGAGGAATAGTGCCCCACTGTTGGTGTCAGTGGGAGGAATAGTGCCCCACTGTTGGTGTCAGTGGGAGGAATAGTGTCCCATCATTGGAGTCAGTTGAAAGCATAGTGCCCCACTATGGGTGTCAGTAGGGAGAATAATGCCCCATCATTGGTGTCAGTGAGATGATTTGTGCCCCATCATTGGTGTCCGTGGGAGAAAAAGAGTCCCATCGCTCATGTCAGTGGGAGGAATAGTGCCCCATCATTGGTGCCTGTAGAAGTAATAGTGCTCCATCACTGGGGTCAGTGGGAAGAATAGTGCCCCATCATTGCTGTCAGTGGGAGAAATAGTGCCCCATCATTGGTGCCAGTAGAAGTAATCGTGCTCCATCACTGGTATCAGTGGGAGGAATAGTGCCCCATCATTGGTGTCAGTAGGAGGAATAGTGCCCCATCATTGGTGTCAGTAGGAGGAATGCTGCCCCATCATTGGTATCAGTAGGATGAATAGTGTCCCATCATTGGTGTCTTTGGGAGGAATAGTGCCCCATCATTGCTGTTAGTGGGAGGAATAGTGCCCCATCATTGGTATCAATAGGAGGAATAGTGCCCCAGCGTTGGTGCCAGTGGGAGAATTCGTGTCCCATCATTGACTGCAGTGGGAGGCATAGTGCTCTATCATTGGTGTCAGTGGGAGGAATAGTGCCCCGTCATTGGTGTCAGTGGGAGGAATAGTGCCCCATCATTGGAGTCAGTGGGAGGAATAGTGCCCCATCATTGGAGTCATTAGGAAGAATGGTGCCCCCTCATTGGTGTCTATTGAAGGAATGGTGCCTCATCATTGCTATCAGTGGTAGTAATAGTGCCCCAAGGGCTGGATGAAGACAAGCATAGGGCTGCATCTCACCCGCAAGCCACAGTTTGGAGATGTAAACCCCAACAGCAAACATCTTTTTTTTTATCCCCTTTTAGCATGTTATTATACCACTGAAATTGCCAGAAATTCATCTCGTTCCTGCCAGAAACCCAGGGATGTCCTTTACATTCTGCACCGCCACCTCAAGCAGTCTAATCGGTCCTGCCCAGTACATCCCCTGTGGACTACAGATCACCTCCTCTTTATGTTATGATGATGAGTAGAGGGTGAGGTTTTCTGTAGTCCTAACACACCTGTAGGCAGGTGCAGTTAGCTACTTTGCCACTAGATGGCTCTGTACCAGAATAGTGTCTGGGTACTGTAAGCAAGATCATCAGGTGCAAGGCCCCTTTTAGGTTTAGGTGCAGTTTTGTCAGGGGTAAGAAAGCACCCAAATAGAAGTCTGGTAGGGAGGGGTACAGGGAGTCTCGGGTTTATTAGCTGAACACCCCACACCTATGAGGATGTAGTCAGCACACGTAGGCCCTGGACAGGGCAGGAGGCCAGGTGGAGTAGACCTGTACTCAGGAGGAGCCATTTGTAGTCTTTCTGTCCCTTATGGAGGTGGGGGGGGGGGGGGCAGGGCGGATTGCAAAAATGCCTTTTAGGCCAGGCTGAAGTGATGGGGCTTCCCTGGAGGATCCTGGGGGAGGTGTATCTAGCATGGAGGGGACTGCAGAGAGCACAGTGCTGTGAGTACTAATGACCTCAGGTAAAGGAGAGACTGTAAGGGATATGGCTGCTGAGGTCCTTCATATGCTTTCACTGGTGACTACTGTGGAGCGTCCACTAAATCTGATTGACTGTGTATTGGCAAGTGACTTTGGAATGTAAGTCCTAGTGATGTGACTGTAATGTAGTTTCCTGAATTCCACCAACTAAGTGCAGCAAAGCTACTTCTTGTGTGGACATTCCTTTCTTGGGGAAACAAAGGTCTATGCTTAGGAATGTTGTGTGGAGACCAATGGCAAGAAGCAGGGCACAAGACGGTGGATGGTTTGGCCTCAACAGGAGGGGTAGTATTCTATTAGGGCTGCGGGGGGCAGGGACTTGTGTGCTTGGCGCCAAATCCAGCCTACCACAAAGCCCCTCTTACACACTGTGACGGACCGCCTGGCACCCCGCCTGGGTGCTTCCACCAAGATACAGCTTCTTCCACTCTGGAACCAGGAACCTGGTATTATAGCTAAGAATTGCACCCAAGAACTAGGCGACACTAGCTTAGGTGCAAACTGGAACTCTTCTTTATTGTAAACTCACACAGGATATATATACCAGACAAAATCAGGTGAGAGCGTAATCACATTATACTAAACAATGCAAACTGTAAACAGTACGACAATCAGTCTGTCTAATGAACAGCCAACAGCTAACAGGGATTTAATGAACCACTTTAATACCGGGCACTTACCACCCTTCCCGCCCAGGCCAATTTTCAGCTTTCTGCGCTGTCGCTGTTTAAATGACAATTGCGCGGTCATGTTATACTGTACCCAAACAGAATTCTTATCAATTTGTTCCCACAAATAGAGCTTTCTTTTGGTGCTATTTGATCACCTCTGGGATTTTTTTTTTTTTGCTAAACAAATAAAAAAATTACCGAAAATTTTGAAAAAAATAAAAGTTTTGCTTTTGTTTCTGTTGTAAAATGTTGTAAATAAGTACGTTTTCTCCTTCACTGATGGGCACTGATAAGGCAGCACTGACGGGCACTGATAAGGTGGCACCAATGAGTGGGCACCGACGATGGGCACTGATATGTGGCACTGATGGGTGGCACTGATAGGCGGCACTGATGGGCATTGATAGGTGGCACTGATGGGCACTCATGGGTGGCACTGGTGGGCACTGATGGGCACTGATAGGCGAAACTGACAGGCACCAAAAGGCTGCAAAAATGGGTACTTATGGGTGGCACCGATAGGCAGCACTGCTGGGCACTGATAGGCGGCACTGCTGGGCATTGATATGTGGGACTGATGGGCACTGATATCAGGCACTGATAGGCATCCCTGGTGGCACTGGTAGGCATTGTGAGTGGGCACTGATTGGCAGCTGCCTGGGCATTGATTGGCAGCTGCCTTGGCACAGATTTGCATTTCCCTGGTGGTCCAGTGTGGATGGCCATTCTGGTGGTCCTGGGTGGCATGATGGTGTTCCTGGGCGAGATCCTAGGGGGGGCTGCGCTGATAAATAATCAGCGCAGACCCCCCCTATAAGGAGAGCAGCTGATTGGCTCTCCTCTACTCGCGTCTGTCAGACGCCAGTGAGGAAAGGCCGATCAATGGCTCTTCCTGTTTACATTGTGATCAGCCGTGATTGGACACGGCTGATCACGGGGTAAAGAGCCTCCGCCTCTGAGATCGGTGTAGCAGTGTGTCAGACTGACACACCGCACCACCGATCGCCGCGATGTGCGCCCCCCACAGGCGCGCGGCGACTGTTATCCTGCTGGGCATCATATGACGCCCAATCAGGATAACTGAACCACCGCCCCGGCTGTCATTCTGCTATAGGCCAGGCGGAAAGTGGCTAATAGTAAGCTAATTAACAGCTAGCGACTAACATCTAATCCCCGTACTCACGAGTGGAATTTCCGTTGGAAAAATCTTGGATGGTTTTTCCGACAGAATTCCGCTCAAGCTTGGCTTGCATACACACGGTCACACAGAAGTTCTCTGAACTTTTGAACCGCAAGAACGAGGTGTGACGTACAACGCTACGACGAGCCGAGAAAATGAAGTTCAATGCTTCCGAGCATGCGCCGAATAGTTTCCGGGCATGCCTTTTGCACATCGGGATTGGTACAGACGGTCGGAACCTTTTTCCGACCGAAAAATAGAGACGCTGCTCCCAATCTTTTTTCTGGCGGGAATTCCGCCAGAAAAAGTCAGATGGAGCGTACACGCGGTCGGAATTTCCGACCAAAAGCTCACATCGGACTTTTGCTGGTGGAATTTCCGATCGTGTGTACGAGGCTTAACAGTGATCTAATCCACAGTAAATGAATTAACATAAATATAAACATGTAAAAATCCCACAATGGATTGATAACAAGGTAAAGTGGACACAATACTAATCACATCTCCAAGAGGATTAGCAGACAGACAGAAATAAGAGGTGATGCGATTAATAATGGGGAATTCACACCTAGGAGGCACACAATGGGGAATTATCCAATGAGAAAAATACACCTTAACCACTTAGGGACCGCCCGCCGGCGGCTGTTTGAAGGAGGATATCGTTGTTTAGGCAGCAGCTAGCTGCCATAACCCCCGGTATCCTCGTCTTCAGCGGGCGATCCGCTATGGGATAAAAATGGTCTCTGCGACGGATTCGCCGTGAGATCACTTTTATCGGTGGCGGGAGAGGGGCCCAACCCCCCCTCCCCCTACCCCCCCGCCGCGATCCGGTGCCCTCCGCCGCTTACCAGAGCCATCGGCAGCGGCGGAGGGCGATCGCATGTCAGGTATGGAGACGAGTGAGGGGAAGATGGCCTCCACCCGTCTCCGTACCATTGCTGGGCGGAAGCGACGTCAAAACGTCACTTCCGCCCTCAGTTCTTAAAGGGCCATTTTGTTTTAATGTTTTTTTTTTTAATTACAATTTTTTTATTTTATTTTTATTGCGTTTTTGTCTAAAGATGAGATCTGAGGACATATTAATTACACACAGGTTCTGTGTAATTAAACTCACTTGTTGCCTTATCTGCATTCAATTATCCTTCAGAACCTGTGTAATTCATGTGTGTTAAGGTTTAAAGGGATGAGGTGGCGACTCTATTTACATTTCTTGTAATAGGAATAAAAGTGAATTTAATTTTTTTTTTAAAACAGTGTAAAAATAAAAAATAGTAAAATAAATAATAATTAAAAAAAAATGTAAACGCGCCTCGTCCCGATGAAGCAAACACATACGTGAGTAGCGCCCCCATATGAAAAGGGTGTTTAAATCACACATGTGAGGTATCGCCGCGATCGGTAGAGCAAGAGCAATAATTCTAGCCCTAGACCTCCTCTGTAACTTAAAACACACAACCTGTAGAAATTTTTAAACGTCGCCTATGGAGATTTTTAAGGGTAAAAGTTTTTTTCGGCATTCCACGAGCAGGGCGCAATTTTGAAGCGTGACATGTTGGGTATCCATTTATTTACTCGGCGTAACATCACCTTTCATGATATAAAAAAAAATTGGGATAATTTTACTGTTGTCTTTTTTTTTAAAGTTTTTCTACCAAAAAAAGTGCGCTTGTAAGACCACTACGCAAATATGGTGTGAAAAAAAGTATTGCAACGACTGCAATTTTATTCTCTAGGGTTTTAGAAAAAAAAAAAACAATATATAATGTTTGGGGGTTCTAAGTAATTTTCTAGCAAAAAAAAAAACTGTTTTAAACATGTAAACACCAAAATCTCAAAACGAGACTGGTCCTTAAAGAGGAAGTAAACCCTGATGAGTTTACTTCCTCTTTCTTTCCCTGCAAAGGTAAAGCATAATGGACTACTATGCATCGCATCGCATCGCATCGCATAGTAGTTCATTATGTGTCACTTACCTGACACAGGAGCCAGCGAAGTCACCGCTGTCCCCTGTAGTCCGGCGCATCCATCTTCTCGGTGGGTCTCGCTGCTCTGCCGCTGTCATCCCGCGCATGCGCACGGGAGCCGCCACGCGTGGCATATCGCCGTTGACGGCGCCGCTGTCTACGGCGAATGCGCCGTAGACAGAGGTGCCTGTCTTTCGGCAAATATATCTTAAACCATGTAGGTTTAGGAGATATTTCTTGGACCTACAGGTAAGCCTTAATCTAGGCTTACCTGTAGGTCAAAGTGTGTTGTAAGGGTTTACAACCACTTTAAGTGGTCAATAAACAGATTGCACAAAACATCAGGAGATGCCAGCATCAGGTTGTTTGATAATAAATCTTCTGCCTCTGTCTAGTAGGGGGTTGAACCTGTCAAGACTGGCTTGGGTTGCTGATTCCCAGGGGCGGACTGACCATCCGGCCACTCGGGCACTGACCGAGGGGGCCCAGGCCACCAGGGGGCCCCATCAGGGTTGCCAGCCTCAGTAAAACCAGGGACAGTATGTAAAAATCTGCGTTTTTTTTTTACATCTGTCTCTGAAATGTCCCTTACCGACATCCTTTTGGTCTAAAAATCCAGAGATTATAGCTGCCCCGCCTCTCCCAGTACCTTCTCAGCCAATAGAAACATGTCTGTGTATACTGTGTGATTGTATACTGTGTGTGTGTATACTGTGTGGCCCCATAATCTCTGATTGCCTGGGGGCCCGATAATCTCCTATTGCCCGGGAGCCCCATGAGTTGTCAGTCCGCCCCTGCTGATTCCTATACCCCAAAAAAATACAGGGGCCCCAAATCTGTATCCAGGTCCTAAGGTTCCCAGAGCCTGTGTGTTTTGGGGAGACATTGACCTGAATCCAAAGCAAAACCACTCCAAGGGTCCCCCAGGGACACACCTCCCAAGGAATAGAGCCCCCCTCACATGCCAGGGCCCATAGTTAGTAGGCAAGATGTTACCCTGCAGTCTCCTCAAAAAGTCCTTGTCCCAGTTGGGTCTGTCACACACACACCTCCTGCCCAAGAATGGCAAGACTACCCCCTCCCCCCCCCCCCCAGGTACAGTGCAGTGAGTGAGGGTTGTCACCCTAGAACCCCAATGTGTTACTGCCAGGTAAAAATAAAGG
Organism: Lithobates pipiens; assembly: GCF_037356315.1. NCBI lineage: Eukaryota > Metazoa > Chordata > Amphibia > Anura > Ranidae > Lithobates > Lithobates pipiens. The sequence goes on along the minus strand of NW_027507758.1, from coordinate 10,878,465 downwards.
GAAACAATGCTGAAAAAAAGAAAACCAATGCAGCCACCACATCTGAGGATGAGTCAGCTGCAATATATTACATTTTTGTTCTCAGGTTTACAGACAGTATTACAACCAATTAGACTTCATGTTGGTCCAACTGTAATATCTAGTAGTTGGGTTATTACTGCCCTTTATGATGGATTCATTGCTCCCTCTATTGCCCGCCGCTCTCCGCGTTTTCTACATTTTTGACACAAAAACTGAATTTTATTGGGAACGGATCAGCTATAAAGTCAGACATATCACAGCAGGAAAGACTTTTCATTACACGGCGCCCAATAAAGGAGAAACAAGATGGAAGTGCCTGGAACACGCCGACACGGAGAAATGACTCCAATACGAGTACGACATAATCAGTCGTGTCTCCGGGACGGGAGGTCAAGAGAAATATCCCAATGGGAGAAAAACGCACAAAAAAATAAAATAAATTTACAGGAGTTTTAACCCTTCCCTGCACTTTTCAAAACTAAAAAAAAAAAAAAAAAAAGTTTGGGCTTTAAACAGCCCTCATAATTTCCACTTGGCTGCTCGCATTAGGCGAGTGGAAATGAGCTGAGGGCGAGTGTGGAACTGCATTGGGGGGGGGGGGGGGAAGGGAAGCATTGAATGGGAGCTGATTATCCTCCCAGCCTCTGCCCACTGTCAGTCTCTTACAGCTGGAGTCGGCAAACAACGAGGTGGGGGCAAGAAAGGGAGGGGGTTCGGCAGGAGCTGCCAAAGTTTATTTTTCTGAATAACATGCTGGTGATTGGTTGTTCGAACCACCTAGCAACCATGGCAGATCCCACTCCCCTGTCCAATGCTGTGCTCCCCTGTCCAGTGTTGTGCTCCCCTGTCTAGTGCTGTGCTCCCCTTTCCAGTGCAGTTCTCCCCTGCCCCGTGCTGTGATACCCTGTCCAGTGCTGTGTTCCCCTGCCCCATGCTGTGATCCCCTGTACAGTGCTGTGTGTTCCCCTGTCCAGTGCTATGCTCCCCTGTCCAGTGCTGTGTGTTCCCCTGTCCAGCGCTGTGCTCCTCTGTTCAGTGCTGTGCGTTCCCCTGTCCAGTGCTGTGCTCCTCTGTTCAGTGCTGTGCGTTCCCCTGTCCAGTGCTGTGCTCCCCTGTCCAGTGCTGTGTGTTCCCCTGTCCAGTGCTGTGCTCCCCTGTTCAGTGCTGTGCTCCTCTGTTCAGTGCTGTGCGTTCTCCTGTCCAGTGCTGTCCTGTTCCCTGTCCAGTGCTGTGTTCCCCTGTCCAGTGCTGTGCTCCCCTGTCCAGTGCTGTGCTCCCCTGTCCAGTGCTGTGCTCCCCTTTGCAGTGCTGTGCTCCCCTGTCCAGTGCTGTGCTCCCCTGTCCAGTGTTGTGCTCCCCTGTCCAGTGTTGTGCTCCCCTGTCCAGTGCTGTGATCCCCTGTCCAGTGCTGTGATCCCCTGTCCAGTGCTGTGTGTTCCCCTGTCCAGTGCTGTGTGTTCCCCTGTTCAGTGCTGTGCGTTCCCCTGTCCAGTGCTGTGCATTCCCCTGTCCAGTGCTGTGCTCCCCTGTCCAGTGCTGTGCTCCCCTGTCCAGTGCTGTGTGTTCCCCTATCCAGTGTTGTGCTCCCCTATCCAGTGCTGTGCTCCCCTGTCCATTGCTGGGCTCCCCTGTCCAGTGCTATGCTCCCCTGTCCAGTTCTGGGCTCACCTGTCTAGTGCTATGCTACCCTGTCCAATGCTGGGCTCCCCTGTCCAGTGGTATGCTCCCCTGTCCAGTGCTGGGCTCCCCTGTCCAATGCTATGCTCCCCTGTCCAATGCTGGGCTCCCCTGTCCAGTGCTATGCTCCCCTGTCCAGTGCTGGGCTCCCCTGTCCAGTGCTATGCTCCCCTGTCCAGTGCTATGCTTCCCTGTCCAGTGCTATGCTCCCCTGTCCAGTTCTATGCTTCCCTGTCCAGTGCTGGGCTCCCCTGTCCAGTGCTATGCTCCCCTGTCCAGTGCTGGGCTCCCCTGTCCAGTACTATGCTCCCCTGTCCAGTTCTATGCTTCCTTGTCCAGTGCTATGCTCCCCTGTCCAGTTCTATGCTTCCCTGTCCAGTGCTGGGCTCCCCTGTCCACTGCTATGCTCCCCTGTCCAGTGCTGGGCTCCCCTGTCCAGTGCTATGCTCCCCTGTCCAGTTCTATGCTTCCCTGTCCAGTGCTATGCTCCCCTGTCCAGTTCTATGCTTCCCTGTCCAATGCTGGGCTCCCCTGTCCAGTGCTATGCTCCCCTGTCCAGTGCTGGGCTCCCCTGTCCAGTGCTGTGTGTTCCCCTATCCAGAGCTGTGCTCCCCTATCCAGTGCTGTGCTCCCCTGTCCAGTTCTATGCTTCCCTGTCCAGTGCTATGCTTCCCTGTCCAGTGCTGGGCTCCCCTGTTCAGTGCTGTGTGTTCCCCTATCCAGAGCTGGGCTCCCCTATCCAGTGCTGTACTCCCCTGTCCATTGCTTGGCTCCCCTGTCCAGTGCTATGCTCCCCTGTCCAGTTCTGGGCTCACCTGTCCAGTGCTAAGCTACCCTGTCCAATGCTGGGCTCCCCTGTCCAGCGCTGGGCTCCCCTGTCCAATGCTATGCTCCCCTGTCCAATGCTGGGCTCCCCTGTCCAGCGCTGGGCTCCCCTGTCCAGTGCTATGCTCCCCTGTCCAGTGCTGGGCTCCCCTGTCCAGTGCTGGGCTCCCCTGTCAAGTGCTATGCTCCCCTGTCCAGTTCTATGCTCCCCTGTCCAGTGCTGGGCTCCCCTGTCCAGTGCTATGCTCCCCTGTCCAGTGCTATGCTCCCCTGTCCAGTGCTGGGCTCCCCTGTCCAGTGCTATGCTCCCCTGTCCAGTTCTATGCTCCCCTGTCCAGTGCTGGGCTCCCCTGTCCAGTTCTGGGCTCCCCTGTCCAGTTCTGGGCTCCCCTGTCCAGTCTCTCTGCATCCTGAATCAGTGAAAGTGTTATTAATTGGTTTTAATTTCTTAATGCTATATTTAATATTGGTTATTTTAATCTGTTTCCTTATTCAGTGTAATTATTACACTGAATGAGGATAATATATAAAAAGAACCAATACCAGCATTTCATTGATCTGACTGTGATAAATAAAATAAGGATACAATATGATTGGCTACTATACTATTTACTATGTAAAAAAACAAAATTTCTTCATCAGTTTAGGTTGATATATATATTCTTCTACATATGTTTGGTTAAAAAAAAAAAAAAAAAAATCACAATAAGCATATATTGATTGGTTTGCGCAAATGTTATAGCATCTACAAAATAGGGGATAGATTTATGGCATTTTTATTTTATTTAAAATTTTTTTTTTACTAGTAATGGCGGTGATCAGCGATTTTTAGTGGGACCGCGACATTGCGGAGGACATATCGGACACTTTTGACACTTTTTTGGGACCAGCGACATTTATACAATGCTATACAAATGCAGTGATTACTGTATAAATGTCACTGGCATGGATAGGGGTTAACGCAAAGGGGCAATCAAGGGGTTAAGTGTGTCCTAGGGAGGTGTTTCTAACTGTGGTGGGGGGGGGGGGGGGTAGGAGACTGACTGGAGGAGGAGAGAGATCGCTGTTCCTGATCGCTAGGAACAGACGGTCGCTCTGTACTCTCCTGACAGAATTGGGATCTGCTTTTTTTACCATTGACAGATCCCCGTCCTGCCTCTCTGGGGTCACCATGAAAAATTGATTATGTCCATTGAACTTTTATGAATGGATGAGTGTCAATTTGTAACTATAATGCTTACTATGTTTTATCTTACTCTGTATAACTACTACATATGTATGCCAATACATTACATTATACATTATACTGTGCCCTGTATTTCAGATTGTAACCCTCTATAATGTGATTTGTTATTCATAAAATTATTAATGAATTGAGTAAGGTATACACTCAGTGACTTGCCTCATATAAAGTCCCATTTCTTTCCTCCTTTTGTTGTTTACATATCAGGGATGGAGGCTTGTCATTGTTACAATTAGGTTGTGTTTAGGTCGCATCCACTATATGTATCAGAATATATATTGGCTTAAATTTATGAAGAACTTCTGGGTGTTTTTGTTTTTTTTTTTTGCATTTTTTTTTTAATTAGATATGTTTTATAGCAGAAAGTAAAATATGTTGTTTATTTATTTATTTATTTATTTTAAATTGTCAATCTTTTTTTGTTTATGACACAAAAAAAAAAAGGCAGCTGATCAAATATCAACAAAAGAAAGCTGTATTTTGAGGGAAAAATTATATAAATAAAATTTCTATACAGCGTTTCACGACCGCGCAATTGTCAGTTAAAGTAATACAGTGCCGCATTGTAAAAAATTACCTGGTTATGAAGGGGGGGGGGGTAAATCTTCCAGAGGTCCAGTGGATATACATTAAAACCATTTTGTATACAAAGAATAAAAGGAATATACACAAGACCTCACAAGTAAATCAACCTCGTCCAGAAGGGTTACATCATATATATATAATAAAAAATAAAAAAAATATATATATATATACACACACCAGTGACTATCATGAATAATCAACAGATTAAATTACTGATGAGATTTATTATTCAACGCGTTTGTGCTAGTAGGGGGGGGGGGGGGGACTCGCACGTTTTCCGGAATTGAATTCCGCTTCTTCAAAAGACCAGATGAGGAAATATATTTATGCAAAATATATGGATTTTCTATAGATAGAGTTTTATATATATATATATATATATATATATATATATATATATATATATATACACACACACACACACACACACACGGTATACACACATATATCTTTTGTGCACTAGCTGGGAGTGCAACGTAACCTTTCCAGGCAAGGTTGATTGACTTGTAAGGTTTTCTGTTTGTTCTTTTTAACCACTTCAAGACCAGCCCTATTCTGACACTTTTATGTTTACATGTAACAATCAGACGTTTTTGCTAGGAAAATCACTTTCTAGGACCAGTTGCCCACTGGGCACATATAATTCTTATATATCAGCGCTCTCACACTTTGAATGACAATTACTCAGTCAGGCTACACGGTACCCAAATTAAGTTTTTGTCCTTTTTTTTTTATACACAAATAAAACTTCTTTAGGTGGTACTTATTAACCAAACACTTTAAAAGCCCTTACAGGTTACCACTTTAGATTTACACAGGAGGTCTGGTGTTAGAATTATTTCTCTCGCTCTGACGGTCGCAGTGATACCTCACATGTGTGGTGCGATTGTGGGGGGGGGGGGGTTGGTTGCGAGGATGATTGAAAACGGAAAATTCCTATCAAAATACTTGCCGTAATTTTCCTTTCCTGATGGACTCCATGGCAGCAACGTGTGGGTTAAGTCCCGCCTCCACTACCCTATAGGACACCACTCCCATAAATCTTTGCTCCCTGCCCATGGCCGTGTTCGATAACTAGCCTACTCCAGCCATTTTGGGAGGGAACTCCTGCTGCCATGGAGTCCATCAGGAAAGGAAAATTACGGCAAGTATTTTGATAGGAATTTTCCGTTTTCCTGACAGACTCCATGGCAGCAACGTGTGGGAAATAACTCGCCAAACACACTCGGGTGGGCAAAAAATGCTGAACAAAAAATTTATTTAACACTGTCCACCGACAGCACCTTTAAGCCAAAATCAACAGAAGATAGACTGGCAGGTTCAACACAATAGTGAGCCATAAATGTATGAATGGATGACCAAGAGGCAGCCCTGCAGATAACCTCAGGAGCCACATGACGTGAAGCTGCCCAAGAAGTAGAGAGACTTCTCGTGGAATGCGCCGTAACCGCCTCAGGAGGAGCCAAGCCCTTCTCATTATAAGCCCACTGGATCGCCTGAACCACCCACGTGGAGATGGATCTGACCAAAGCCCTAAGGCCTTTGCTTTTACCATGAAAAAGAACAAAAAGATAATCTGATTGCCGGAAAGAAGCTGTCGCCTCCAAGTATTGTTTCAAGATAACTCCCATGTCGAGAGGATGAAGATCCTGATTCCCAGCCGAATGAAAGGTAGGAAGGGTAATGTCCTGATTTTTGTGAAAGACTGAGGTAACCTTTGGGTTCGAACCCAGCATTGGCACTAGGACCACTCTGTCAGGGAAGAATGTGAGGAAAGGTTCCTTTGACCCTAAAGACTGAATCTCAGAGACTCTTTTTGCTGAGGATATGGCCACCAAAAAAGATGTCATTAGGGACAATTCTTTGACTGAAAGTGTTCTGTCCAGATGAGAGAAGAAGTCGAGAACTAGCGGTAAATCCCACTTGGGGAACCTAGGTTTCCTCTGTGGTCTAAGTCTAATCGCTCCTTTAAAAAATTGCTGAACCAATGGATGTTTAGCCCAGGATACTCCAGAAAAGGCCGAGATTGCCGAGACTTGCACACGAAGAGCGCTGACAGATAGGGGAATGTCCAGTCCGGACTGTAAGAAACCGAGAACATCCTGAACCGTCAAATTACCACTGGAGCAAGACCTGGAAGACAAGTGACTTGTGAATCTAGACCAAATCCTCTCATATACCTGGTTGGTACTTTTCCTCCTTGCACTCATGAGAGTAGGAATGGCCTCCTTTGGGCAACCCAGAGCCTCTAACCTTCCCCTCTCAAAAACCAGACCCTCAGACATAGGTGGGCTGGACAGGGATGGAGCTTCGAGCCCTGGGATAGAAGATCGGGTCTGAGAGGTAAGGGAATCGGATCTCTGACACTGAGGAGCATTAGAAGCGGGAACCATGGCCTGTTGGGCCAATAAGGTATTACAGCTATCACCTCTACTGCTTCTGTTTTGAGTCTCCGCAGGAACTGCAGAATAATAGGAGTTGGAGGAAAGGCGTAAGCTTTGTTGAACCACCATCGATCCGTCAGCGCATCCACTCCGTAGGCCTGAGGATCCCGAAACCTGGAATAATACCTCGCCAGTTTCTTGTTGCAAGGGGAAGCAAATAGGTCGACCTCTGGGGAGAACCACAACGTTAGAATCCACCTGAAAACTTCTTCGTGAAGGGACCATTCGTTGTTGTCCAGATTGACCCGAGACAGAAAATCCGCTTGGACGTTCTGCGTTCCTGGAACATAAGTTGCTGTAATGTTGACCAGGTTCTTCTGAGCCCAAGACATGATTGGCTCTACCTCCTGAAGAAGGGACAGACTCCGAGTACCTCCTTGTCTCCTTATATATGCCACTGCTGTAGTGTTGTCTAGTCTGAGTAGGACCGAGGTTCCTAAGACCAGATGCCGAAAGGCTAGGAGCGCCTGGAAGGCTGCCCTCAATTCTAGAATATTCGACACCATCCTCCTGGAAGGAAAGTCCCAGGTGCCCTGTGCTACTTCCGTCAAACAGTGGGCGCCCCAGCCCCTGTTGCTGGCATCCGAAGTTATTGTCACCCATGAGATGGGGAGAATGGAATGGCAATTGAATAGGTTCTCCTTCCGAAGCCACCAGAGCAGAGAGATTCTCATTGAAGATGTGATCCGGATAGGTTGCATCTTGTTGCCCAGCCATTGGTGAAGAAACCCCTTTTGGAACGGTCTCATCTTCCATTGGGCCCACTTCACCATTGGAATCGTGGCCACCATGGTGCCAATAATCCTCAGGCACTGAAGAGCCGGAAGATGGGAGGCTGAGAGGGCCGGACGAATTCTGTCTCGAATTACCACTACTTTCTCTTCGGGTAAAGAGATGGTACCCCTCACTGTGTTGAAGAGTGCGCCTAGGAACACAAGAGACTGGGAGGGAATTAACTGACTCTTTTCTAGATTCAGGATCCAACCGAACTCTTGAAGAGTGGAGATAACCTGACCCTTGTGCAGTAACAGACGGTCTCTGTCCTGGGCTAGCAGCAGAAGATCGTCCAAATAGTGGTGAAGACGAATTCCCTTGGTTCTCAATAGAGCCACTACGGCCAACAACACCTTTGAGAACACTCGGGGGGACGTTGAAAGTCCGAACGGGAGACACATGAACTGGAGATGTAGTTTTCCTACTGAGAATCGCAGAAACTGCTGAAAATCTTCTGCCACAGGGACATGAAAGTAAGCGTCCTTTAGGTCTATTGAAATCATCCAGTCTCCTGACTGGACTGACTGTTGTATTGTAGACAAGGTTTCCATCTTGAACCTTTCCTTCTTGATAAAACGATTCAGATGTGTAAGGTCTATAACTGGTCTCCAAGAACCGTTTTTCTTCTGGACCATAAAAAGAGGGGAATAAATTCCTCTCCCTCGTTGATCGTCTGGCACGGGTACGGCAGCGCCTTGAGCCAATAAAGATTTCACGTAGGCCAACAAGATCTGCCTTTTTTCTTCTGTGGCTGGAAATGAAGTGGGAACATACTTTAGTCTTGGGGACCTGCAGAAGGTCCAAGAATGGCCTGAAGAGACCGTTCTGACGGTCCAGAGGTCCCGGATTGAGGCCGCCCAGACATGCCGAAAATGTAGAAGACGAGCCCCCACCTGGCCTATCTGAGCGGGCCCAATCTCAAAAAGATTTGGTTGGTTCCCTCTCTCCTGACGCACTGCTCTTGGCGGATTTCTTAAAGGATGACTGCCTTGATTTCCATGATCTGGAATATTCCCGACCCGGTTTATAGCTACGGGCCTCCCTGGCCTGCTCTTGATACTGCTTTTTAGGAAAAAATCTCCTCTGGCTTTTTAAGCGTCTATCCTGGGGAAGAAACCCCGACTTACCACCAGTGGCCCGGGTTATGGCATTATCCAATTTATTCCCAAAAAGAGAAGAACCCTCGAAGGGGATACGGCACCACACCTGTTTAGATGCTGGATCAGCCAGCCAGGGACGAAGCCAAAGGGCCCATTTGGCGGTTACAGCTGAAAGCATGACCCGGGACACTAGGCGGATGATGTCAATCGAAGCCTCCCCCAGAAAAGCCAAAGCAAGCCGCAACTCCTGGATAGGAGAGTTTTTAGCGACTTCATCCGAAATGTTTCTGAGAGTATCATCCACACCGTCCGTCCAGACTTCCATGGCTTTGGACATTGCCGCTAAAGCCAATGCTGGCTTGCATGCCATACCAGCAGTGAGGTAGACCTTCTTTAAATCGGAATCAATCCGCCTATCTAAGGCATCCTTGAATGAAACTGTATCCTCCAATGGAAGGGTCACATGTTTTACTAATCTCATCACCGCTGCATCCACGAGTGGAGCGGATTCCAAATACTTGACCTCATCCTCCTTAAAGGGATATAACCTTAGGACTTTTGAGAGCATACTATTCTTTTTCTCAACTTTACTCCATTCATCCGTGATGACCTCACCAAGTTCAGACAGGAATGGAAAGTTAAGACGCTCCCTTTTAAGTTGCTTGAAATACTTCCTTTGTTTGGAAGGATTAGCCACCTCATCTTCCCAGTTCAAAGCCTCTCTGATGGCCTTCACCAAGGGAGAAAGTAAGGCAAAGTCAAACCCCACACAGGGGCTATCTTCCTCAGATTCACTGTCTGAAGCAGCAGCTGAATGGTGGCTTGTTAAAGAGGACTCCCAAAGCTCTTGAGCATGCGAATCCCTGACTGGTGACTGAGGTGATTCTGACTGAGGCACAGGGGTCTGATTGGCCCCGATCCCCTTGAGGGATTCTTTCACCACTTTTTCCACAAGGGATCTTAGTTGCTGGTCCGTACCCCCTCTCTCACTAGAGGCTTTGGAAAAGCAGAGGTCACACAGGGATTTCCCAATAGGAACATGCGATCTGCATCCCCAGCAAGTATTAATAACAGAGTGGCTGGAATGAGCCCTGGAGGAGCGAGATCGATCCTCGCTACGGCGCCCAGATCTTGAGGGTGAGCCGTGATGTTTAGACTTAGAATATGAGTGCCGGTGGTAAGACTTAGAAGAATCGCTTCCTCTATGCGTTGAGCTGCGTTGCTGTGCTGATCTAGATGGGCTAAGACAGAGATAGAAGAGACATACAGATAAGGAAAGATAACACACTGACTAATACCGGACCCCTCCCCCCCCCTTACTTCCTCCCCAGACAGTACCTATTATGAGAGGGCTGGCCACATACAGGCGGAGGTGAGTCCATATCTCTAGGGGTTTCCATAAATGCTGCAAAGACATATAAGTAAGGCTGAGGGCATCAAACACACACAGGCCCACCCCCTCTTCCCAGAAGGCCACCTACCTCCACAGCAGAAAACCTGGACAAGGGGAAGTCACGAAATAACCTGCAAGCATTCCCAAAGCCTGCAGGCTATTTTCTAAGTTTAAATAAGGCGCCTTAATGACGTCATCACCGCGTCCTGTGTACCGCTACTGCGCATGCGAGAATAGCGTCATCCCGCCGCCACCGCGCACGCGCGAACCAAGCCTCGATCCTGTGCCGTACGCGCGCATGCGCAGAACGAACGTACCGACGAAGACCCGGAAGTGAGCACCGGCGGAACGCAGGCTAATCCGACCGTCACGCCTATACCCACATACACAGACACAGAAAACGAACGGAAAATGAAGGAGAAACGACAAGAAAATAAACACAAACTGCTGCCATGGAAAAGAGGAACAATCTTACCGCTCCCACACGATCGTCTCCGGGCCGAAGGTAAGCACAATACATACCGGACTTCTCAGGGCAAAATAGGTCACCTGCTATTTAGCTGGGCTATCCGACCAAATGCGCAGCCTGCCTGCCAGTGGCTAGGCTTCTGGCTTCCTCCAGTGCTTATATCCAATGCCCACTCCATACCCCGCTAGTAGCTAGGGCTTAACGGAGTCATGCGACAATTCCATCCAGTCGCAATTCGGCCAAACCAACAATGGAACCGTGTGGGAGCAATCTTCAGGTAGAAAGACCATAACGTCTGGTCCTACGGAGGAGGACAAAAAAAGAACACGGCCATGGGCAGGGAGCAAAGATTTATGGGAGTAGTGTCCTATAGGGTAGTGGAGGCGGGACTTAACCCACACGTTGCTGCCATGGAGTCTGTCAGGAAATCTTTTATTTATTTATTTATTTTTACACTGGCCCTTTAATTTTTTTTTTTTTTTTTTTTTAAACACTTATTATCACAGGAAATATAAATGTCCCCTGTGGTAGCAATAATCAGTGACACTGGCAGGGACATGCAGTCAGGGGAGGCAGAGTCTCACCTGCCATTAACATAAAATAAAAAAAGATTGGGCTTTGAGGGCTCGGCGACCTGAGGTCACAGAGACCCCAAATTTGGGGGAGTAGGTAGCCGAAGTCCTACCCCACCACTGGTCAAAATTCTACCCCACCACCTGTCAGAAGCTGCATACAGTGCAGCCAGTTTAAATACAAGCTGGCACATGCTGTTTGCAGCAGACTGAGAAGGGTGACTTCTTGTCAGAGGCACTGAGCTCAATGGACAGCTTGGAGCCTTGGACCAATGGTAAAGCGCCACTGGAACAAGCTGTCCAATAAAAATGCTGTCCTCTCACTGTAGCATCACAGAAGGAGGCATGTCTAAAAATGCTCCCTTCTAGTCCAGCCCTCTAGAAGGAAAAAATAAATAAACATGGGTTTATGGGTATAAGGTTTACCCCAAAAACCAAGTTTTTCTCACACAGTTAAGAGGGAGAATCTGCTGCTGAAAAGGGTACTTTTTTAAATCAAGATAAATCATATTATTATTATTATGCTCTATGTTATAACATAATAATGTATTATTTATCTATTTACTGTGAAATTACTGGTTGGAAGTTTTATCTTTAAAACTCAGTGATTTGTCCGTTAAGCCACCTGCTTGAGTACAGTTTTTGAAAATATAGTAAAACACTTAAACACTTAAAAACACAATATAATAATTATTTGTATATTGCTTACTTAAGGTAATTAAACCACCCAGACCACTTCTATCCTACATGTAAAAATCATAATTTTTTTGCTAGAAAATTACTCAGAACCCCCAAATATTTTATATATATATATATATATATATATATATATATATATATATATATATATATATATATATATATATATATGTATATTGTTTTAGCAGACAACCTAGGGAATAAAATGGTGGCTGTTGCAACTTTTTATGTCAAACGGTATTTGCGCAACAATTTTTCAAACGCTTTTTTTATTTTTTGGAAAAAAAACTGTTTCTTGAATATAAAAAAAAAAAAAAAACACAAAAGTTAGGTCAATTTTTTTTATATATATAATGTAAAGGATGATGTTACACAGAGTAAATAGATACCTAACACTTCACACTATAAAATTGCGCACACTCGTGGAATGGCGCCAAACTTCAGTACTTAAAAATCTTCATAGGCTGCGCTTTTTTTTTTTTACAGGACTTGTTCACAACGGGAAATTTAGTTTAGTTTTCGCTTTCATTCGTAAAATACATAATTTCATTCTGTTATATTCGTTATGTTACATTCATTGGTTTTCGGATAATTCGTTATTTCCGTAGAGTGTCGATATTCGTTATACTGAATCTCGAATCATGTCGAATTCATTCGTTATATCCGCTATCTTTTCTTACGTATTAGTTGAAATTAGTTGAAAATGTATGTAGATATATATATTATGTATGTGATAACGATTCGTAGTTTGCAAAGTCGTTTGTTTATTGAATCTACTAACACACAATGACAATATCTCTTCTCCTCGGCTCAAATACAACACAACACCCTTCTCACTCAGTTCTCAGGAATGCCCTTTGCCAGTAATCTGCCAGTAATCCATCCTCCGGCACAAAATTAATCAGCTGATTGGACTGTAAGATTTACTTTGAGTTGACCTTTTGTTTCATTAGATCTTTAACAATTTACCGAATCGTGTCAAATTCATTCGGTATATCCGCTGTAATTTCTTTTGTATTCGTCGAAATTCTGTATTTTTTTCTTAGAACATTCGGATGCATCCGAATGTCCGAATTTCGATTCGTTACGAAACGGATTGCACATGTCTACAGGTTACATGTTTAGAGTTACAGTGGAGGTCTAGAGCTGGAATTGATGCTCTCGCTCTAACGATGGCGGCCTCACCAGCCACTTACCTCACATGCCTGAGTAACAGGTACTCTTTTCTGAGAAATATGAGGTCTTTCTTCTGCCTTTAAACGCATCAGTTCATACCAAGAACGGTACGATCCAATGCTTTTTTCAAACCTCTAAGGGTTTTGTTCACAACAGCGCAGGGCCGGTGCTACCACCAGGCAATCTAAGCACTGCTGCCTAGGACGCCCGGCCACTGACGTTCCTACTCACTTCTCTCTGCAGCAAGCAACTAAGTCTCAGCATCAGCAAGCAGCCGCCGCTCCGTTCGCACATAGTGTCAGAAGTGCAGCGGCGGCGGAGGACTCTGTCTGTGTCCTGACTCCCGAATGAATGGAGGCAAGCAAACATTCATTGATGGGCACTGGTAGGCTGCATTGATGGGGGCTGGTAGGCTGCCTTGAGGGGTGCTGGTAGGCTGCATTGATGGACACTGGTGAGGCTGCATTGATGGACACTGGAAGGCTGCATTGATGGGGGCTGGTAGGCTGCATTGAGGGGTGCTGGTAGGTTGCATTGATGGGGGCTGGTAGGATGCATTGAGGGGCGCTGGTAGGCTGCATTGCGGGGGGCTGGTAGGCTGCATTGATGGGCGCTGGTAGGCTGCATTGATGGAGGTTGGTATGCTGCATTGATGGGAGCTGGTAGGCTGTATTGATGGGCACTGGTAGGCTGCATTGATGGGGGCTGGTAGGCTGCATTGATGGGCACTGGTAGGCTGCATTGATGGGGGCTGGTAGGCTGCATTGATGGGCACTGGTAGGCTGCATTGATGAGGGCTGGTAGGCTGCATTGATGGGCGCTGGTAGGCTGAATTGATGGGGGCTGGTAGGCTGCATTGATGGGCACTGGTAGGCTGCATTGATGGGGGCTGGTAGGCTGCATTGATGGGCACTGGTAGGCTACATTGATGAGGGCTGGTAGGCTGCATTGATGGGCGCTGGTAGGCTGAATTGATGGGGGCTGGTAGGCTGCATTGATGGGAGCTGGTAGGCTGCATTGATGGGGGCTGGTAGGCTGCATTGATGGGTGCTGGTAGGCTGAATTGATGGGGGCTGGTAGGCTGCATTGATGGGCACTGGTAGGCTGCATTGATGGGGGCTGGTAGGCTGCATTGATAGGCACTGGTAGGCTGCATTGATGAGGGCTGGTAGGCTGCATTGATGGGCGCTGGTAGGCTGAATTGATGGGGGCTGGTAGGCTGCATTGATGGGAGCTGGTAGGCTGCATTGATGGGGGCTGGTAGGCTGCATTGATGGGGGCTGGTAGGCTGCATTGATGGGCGCTGGTAGGCTGCATTGATGGGCGCTGGTAGGCTACATTGATGGGGGCTGGTAGGCTGCATTGATGGGCGCTGGTAGGCTGCATTGATGGGTGCTGGTAGGCTACATTGATGGGGGCTGGTAGGCTGCATTGATGGGGGCTGGTAGGCTGCATTGATGGGGGCTGGTAGGTTGCATTGATGGGTGCTGGTAGGCTGCATTGATGGGCGCTGGTAGGCTGCATTGATGGGCGCTGGTAGGCTGCATTGATGGGCGCTGGTAGGCTGCATTGATGGATGCTGGTAGGCTGCATTGATGGTAGGCTGCATTTGATGGGAGCTTCATTAAAAAAGTGGGGTATACATGGGCAGGGGGAAAAGGGTAGGGGTCATGGGTGGGGTCAGGGGTAGGGCCGGGGGGGTGGCAAAATAAGGTTTCGCCTAGCATGTCAAAAATCTTTGCACCAGCCCTGCAACAGCGAAAACCAGAAGAGATGAAATGCTCTATGGTCAGCCATACTCTCAGGTTCACTCCTGGGACAGGAGGGAGGTCAAGATAGCCGGGGAAGGGACGCCCCCTCCCACTGCTTGCAAAAGCAATCCAGTGGCTAATTAGCCACTAGGATTGCTTTTACAAGCAAGCTGACTGCTAGGCTGAAAAATAAAAAAAGGGATGATGTCTGCAGCTCAAAGTCCAGCAATGTACGGGTACATCGCTGGGCTGCAAGTGGATACTAATAATTCTATTGCTCTAACCAAGATGAAGCTCCCAGTGGTAAGGCCTTTTTTTTTAGAAGTTGGACACCCAGCCACACAGTTACCCTAGAAAGCAATTGATCAGATCCTCAAACCTCATAGAAGTGGGGATTGTATACAGCGGCTAAAAAAGCGAGAAGTTTTTTTTATATATATATACATTCAGCACATTACCCAGAGACCTAAATCACGGTTATGACTGCTTTCTTTTGGCACGAGTTCAGCTGTGATATTAACTCAATTTGCATTTCTCTTATCTGGGCTCGGTGATGGGATGATGATTTGTTTTTATTTTATTTTTTATGCATCGTATTTTTACATATTGCTTAACTAGTTACGGACCGACCGCTGCAGTTGTACAAGGTTGGCTCCCCTTGCCCGAATCGCCGTCATTATACGTCTGGGCGTATGCACGATAATTTGTGTGTGTGTGTGTGGGGGGGGGTGTCCATTCGCAAGCAGGTGGGGGAACCATGTCCGCCGGGCCACCCACGATCGCTCCAGAAACAGGCAGAACGGGGATCTGTCAGTGTAAACAAACAGATCCCCGTTCTGTCAGGGGAGGAGAGAGAGAGAAATTGTCTGTTCCTAGTTATTAGGAACAGCGATCTCTCTCCTCCTCCAGGCAGTCCAGCCCCCATACAGTTAGCAACGCCTCCCTAGGGAACACACTTAACCCCTTGATCGGCCCCCCCTAGTGTTAACCCCTTCCCTCCCAGTGACATTTACACAGTAATCAGCGGCTATTTTTAGCTCTGATTGCTGTATAAATGTCACTGGTCCCAAATAAGAGTCCGATCTGTCCGTCGCAATGTCGCAGTACCGCTACAAATCGCAGATCATCGCTAGTAAGGTACAAAAACTGAGGGCAAGAGGGTGGGACTTTGAACGAAACACGTAGCAGCAATTATAAGGATATCGGTTGCATGACATAATAAATCACTAGAATTCACCAAATTTGATATGTATACTACATAAGTTTAAATAATGCCTGTATGACCCATGGCCTTACTATCCCCGGTAAAGTTGATATGGATAAACATGATTATAAAAAAATGTAATTGACCACACGATTGGTGCAATACACGGCATATATTGGCTCTACGCGTTTCATGGTGTGTGAAGCACTCGTCAGGAGCAGGCATGTGGTAGATCTACAATAAAAAAATAGAATAAAAAATGGGTTTGAATATTCTGTCATATACCATTATGGGAGAGGGAGAACCCCCCCCCCCACCACCACCACCACATGTTACTTACAGAAAACCTTGTACTGGTGGTGTAATGCTAGGAATCGCGGGTCACCCAGAGGCATCGTGGTCAGAGAAGTTGTGGGTCTAGACATGTCCATGGTGCAAATGCGGGATGGTGTGTGAACCAACCAGAGAATAGGTGCAGGAACTCCCCCTTTCTGAGCCACCTCTTTTCTCCACCCCCTACCCACCTCCGAGCGCCGCTCCTTGGTTCCATCCCCTACCCACCTCCCAGTACTGCCCTATTAGACAATACAGAACCAAGTATCAATTTGTGGTGCTAAGCAATCCGTAAGGAATTTGGTTATTATAACAAGAAAAGCAGTAAAATAGAACCCCTGCAGCCAGTAACAATAGAGCCCCCCGCCAGCAACAACAGAGCCCCCGTCATCAACAATAGACCACCCCACCACAAAAAAAATCCCCCCCAGCAACAATAGACTCCCAGCAGCAACAGCAGATCTCCCCAGAGCCAGCATCAATAGATTCTTCGACAGCCAGCATCAATAGATTCTTAACAGAGCCCCCATCAGCAACAATAGACCACCCCACCACCAAAAAAATCCCCCCCAGCAACAATAGACTCCCAGCAGCAACAGCAGATCTCCCCAGAACCAGCATCAATAGATTCTTTTCGACAGCCAGCAACAATAGATTCTTCGGCAGCCAGCAACAATAGACCCCTCCCTCAACAGTAGATCTTTCCCAGCAACAGCTGACTCCCCAGTAATATAAGACCCAACCCCCAGCAACAGTAGGTCTTCCACCAGCAACAATAGACTTCCTCAGAAACAATAGACCCCCATGCAAAAAAATGGATACCCTCCAGCTAGAATAGATCCCCTAGCAGTGAGTATCAATAGACCCTGCAGCACCACTTGCTGTCGGTGGTGAAGGTGCCGAAACTGCGTTCCCGCTTAAAAAAAGCCCTGTCCGCCGCAATGTCACAGTCCTGCTAAAAATTGCAGATAATCTCCATTACTAGTAAAAAAAAAATATAATAATAATAATAAAAATGCCATAAATCTACCCCATAGTTTGCAGACGCTATAACTTTTGCGCAAACCAATGACAATGCGCCTATTTTTTTTACCAAATATACGTAGCAGAATACATATTGGTCTAAACTGAGGAAGATTTTTTTATTTTTATTTTTTACTTTTTTTTTTAGGGGGGGGGGGATTTATTATAGCAGAAAGTAAGAAATATATATATTTTTTCAAAATTGTCGCTTTTTATTTTTTTTATTTTTTTATAGTGCAAAAAAAAGAGCAGAGGTGATCAAATACCAACAAAAGAAAGCTCTAATTGTGGGGGCAAATCCTTACAGTCCTTAAGTGGTTAAATTGAAGAAGGCCATTTTGTTGTTTAGCAATCCTCATGTCCTGCCTGTTCCCTTCATGTATCAGCCCCTGTACACACGGTCGGACATTCCGACAACAAAATCCATCGGATTTTTTTTTTTTCCGACGGATTTTGTCCGAAAATTGGTGTTGCGTACAAGCGGTCGGACAAAGTTGTCGGAAAATCCGATCGTTCAGAACGTGATGACGTTTGTTCGTTGCGACGGGACTACGTTCAGGCTAGTAGCCAATAGCTTTGGTCTCGGGAATTTGATCTGAGCATGCGTGGCACTTTGTCCGATCGGAATTCTCTACAAACAATCGGACAAAGTCCGATCGGACCATGTTGTCGGAAAATTTTTATATCCAGCTCTCAAACTTTGTTGGTCGGACGTTCCGACGGAAAAAGTCCGATGGAGCCCACACACACGGTCGGATTATCCGACAACGCGGAATTTCCTACCGTGTGTACAAAGGGCTTAGGCTTCCTCCATTTGTAGTTAGATAAAGAGCGCAAACTGCTCAAAACCGTCTCGTTGCAACATTGTATGCCGAATCTTTTTGAAAAAAAAAAAAAAACTTTTTACGTTTTGAAGCGCGCTGCAACCTTTTGTTAAGGCTTGTAATTATATAAACATATATTATAAAACTTGTAAAAAAAAAAACAAAAAAAAAAATACCTCGTCATTGTATTAAATAGTTTCTTTTGAAGAACTCTTAAGTTCTCTTCCAGCATTGCCGCTCTAATCAAGGAAATAGCTTAATTTTTCCTCCTACAAACAGCGAAGTGAATAATAATTAATCGCCTCGCCTCCTACTGCATTTGCCCTCTAAATCA
Organism: Lithobates pipiens; assembly: GCF_037356315.1. Taxonomy (NCBI): domain Eukaryota; kingdom Metazoa; phylum Chordata; class Amphibia; order Anura; family Ranidae; genus Lithobates; species Lithobates pipiens. The sequence continues at coordinate 10,860,018 of NW_027507758.1, read as the reverse complement.
AGTCAAGAAATGCCACCCACACCCTCCCCGCATTATGCTAATTGCTCACAAATTTCGCCATGGCAACAGAGAGTAAACAATAATGACCTCTACAGGGTGGTACAGATGTAGCGGATTGTCGCCAACAAGCTGCCATGGATCATTTCAGGAATTTGTATGGCGATTTTTTATTTTTTTTTAAATCACCCTCCGGCATAGGATGACCATTGGACCACCAAGCCAGAAGCCAGAACTGGAGCTATAGAGACTTTATGGGGGGGGGGGGGGGGGGCAAGACTATCAATACCCAATACAGTGGGGATCGAAAGTTTGGGCACCCCAGGTAAAAATGTGTATTAATGTGCATAACGAAGCCAAGGAAAGATGGAAAAAAATCTCCAAATGGCATCAAATTACAGATTAGACATTCTTATAATATGTCAAAAAAAAAGTTAGATTTTATTTCCATCATTTACACTTTCAAAATGACAGAAAACGAAAAAAAAAAAATGGCGTCTGCAAAAGTTTGGGCACCCTGCAGAGTTAATATCTTGTACTGCCCCCTTTGGCAAGTATCACAGCTTGTAAACGCTTTTTGTAGCCAGCCAAGAGTCTTTCAATTCTTGTTTGAGGTACCGTATATACTCGAGTATAAGCCGAGATTTTCAGCCTCTTTTTTGAGGCTGAAAGTGCCCCCCTCGGCTTATACTCGAGTCATCGCTGTCTGCCTGCTCGATCAGCGTGTCGAGCAGACAGACAGCGGCCATTCTATAATTCAAAAGCCGCGCCTCCGGCTCCGCCTTCGCCTGTGATAGGCGGAACACTGAATTTCCCAGCAGCCTGTGTTCCGCCTATCACCGACATCGTCTCATCCTCGTACTACGGACGAGGATGAGACGATGTCCGTGATAGGCGGAACACAGGCTGCTGGGAAATTGTGTTCCGCCTATCACAGACAGGGAGGCGCGGCATTTGAACAGGGGAATGGGCGCCGACGAAGAGCGGTGATCCTGGGACGGGACCGGACGGAGGCTCGGCTCGGGACGGGACGGGACCGGACGGAGTCTCGGGACGGGACGGGACGGGACCGGACGGAGGCTCGGGACGGGACCGGACGGAGGCTCGGGACGGGACGGGACCGGACGGAGGCTCGGGACCGGACGGAGGCTCAGGACACAGGTAGGCTGGACACACAAGGCCACACACACACACACACACACACACACACACACACACACACACACACACACACACACACACACACACACACACGGATGGACACACACAGGGATGGATGGATGGATGGACACACACACAGGGATGGATGGATGGACACACACACAGGGATGGATGGATGGATGGACACACACACACACAGGGATGGATGGATGGATGGACACACACACAGGGATGGATGGATGGATGGATGGACACACACACACAGGGATGGATGGATGGATGGATGGACACACACACACAGGGATGGATGGACACACACACACACAGGGATGGATGGATGGATGGACACACACACAGGGATGGACAGGCATATCTCACCCTCGGCTTATACACGAGTCAATAGGTTTCCCAGTTTTTTGGGGGTAAATTGGGGGCCTCGGCTTATACTCGGGTCGGCCTATACTCGAGTATATACGGTATCTTTGCCCATTCTTCCTTACAAAAGTGTTCCAGTTCTTTGAGATTTCTGGGCTGTCTGTCACGCACTGCTCTTTTAAAGGTCTATCCATAGATTTTCAATAATGTTGAGGTCAGGAGATTGTGACGGCCATGGCAAAACCTTTAGTTTATGCCTCTTGATGTAATCCTCCATGGATTTTGAGGTGTGTTTAGGATCATTATCCATTTGTAGAAGCCATCCTCTCTTTAACCACTTTCAGACCGGACCATTTTGCTGGTCAAAGACCAGACCACTTTTGCGATTCGGCACTGCGTCGCTTTAACTGACAATTGCGCGGTCGTGCAATGTGGCTCCCAAACAAAATTGACGTCCTTTTTTTCCCACAAATAGAGTTTTCTTTTGGTGGTATTTGATCACCCCTGCGGTTTTTATTTTTTGCGCTATAAACAAAAATAGAGCGACAATTTTGAAAACGACGCATTATTTTTTTACTTTTTGTTATAATAAATATCCCCCAAAAATATATAAAAAAACATTTTTTTCCCTCAGTTTAGGCCGATACGTATTCTACATATTTTTGGTAAAAAAAAACGTAATAAGTGATTATTGATTGGTTTGCGCAAAAGTTATAGCGTTTACAAAATAGGGATAGTTTTATAGCATTTTTATTAATAATTTTTTATTATTATTTTTTTTTTACTAGTAATGGTGGCGATCAGCGATTTTTATTGGGACTGCGACATTGTGGGGGACCCATCGGACGTTTTTGACACATTTTTGGGACCATTGTCATTTATACAGTAATCACTGCTTTATAAATGCAGTGATTCCTGTGTAAATGACACTGGCAGTGAAAGGGTTAACCAGTGGGTGGCAGTGTAGGGGTTAAGTGTTCCTAGGGGTGTGTTACTAACTGTGGGGGGGTTGGGCTTTCATTTAGTGAACACTGATCTCTGCTCCAATCACATGGAGCAGAGATCAGCGTCACTAGTTGCTAGGCAGAAAGGAGAAATGTTGTTTACACGCCATTTCCTCCATTCAGCCGTCCCGTGAGATGATCGCGAGTATGCCCGCGGCGATCGAGTCCGCGGGATCCGTGACCGGACTCACAAGGGTCCCGACCAGCGCGGGAGCGCGCCGCCTGCGGCGCGCTCCAAATGGCAGGGCGGCATTGAAGATTGGACGTACCTGTACGCCAATATGCCTGCCAGTGCCATTCTGTCGACGTACATCGGTGTGCGCTGGTTGGGAACCGGTTAACTTCAGCTTATTCACAGATGGCATCAAGTTACCATCCAAAATTTGCTGAAATTTTATTGAATCCATTTTTCCTTCTACTCGTGAAATGTTCCCTGTGCCACTGGCTGCAATACAACCCCAGAGCATGATTGATCCACCCCCATGCTTAACAGTTGGACAGAGGTTCTTTTCATTAAATTCTGTGCCCTTTCTTCTCCAAACGTACCTTTGCTCATTCCGGCCAAAAAGTTCTATTTTAACCTCATCGATCCACAGAACTTGTTTCCAAAATGCCTCAGGCTTGTCTATATGTTCATTTGCAAAGTTCAAACGCTGATTTTTGTGGTGAGGACGTGGAAGAGGTTTTCTTCTGATGACTCTTCCATGAAGACCATATTTGTACAAGTATCTCTTTATAGTGGAATAGTGGACCACAACTCCAGTGTCTGCCAGATCTTTCTGGAGGGATCGTGCCGTCAAACGTGGGTTTTGAATTGCTTTTCTCACAATCCTGCGAGCTGTTCTGTCTGATATTTTTCTTGGTCTTCCAGATCTTGCTTTAACTTCCACTGTTCCTGATGACTGCCATTTCTTAATTACTTTCCGAACAGAGGATATTGACATCTGAAAACGCTTTGTTATCTTCTTATAGCCTTCTCCAGCTTTGTGAGCGTCAACTATTTTCAGTTTCAGTTTTCTAGACAACTGCTTAGAAGAACCCATGGTGCCGATTGTTGGGGCAAGGTCAGATGAGTCTGGCCATTTAAAACCTTTGAGATTGACATCACCTGGTCTTCCCAGACGATGATTAGGAACAATCCATTAGACTGGTAGGTCTCAGCTTTGCAAAGGGGGCAGTGCATGCTATAAATTCTGCAGGGTGCCCAAACTTTTGCAGATGCCATTTTTTTGTTTTCTGTAATTTTGAAAGTGTAAATGATGGAAATAAAATCTAACTTTTTTTGACATATTATAAGAATGTCTAATCTGTAATTTGATGCCATTTGGAGATTTTTCCATCTTTCCTTGGCTTCGTTATTTGCACATTAATACACATTTTTACCTGGGGTGCCCAAACTTTCGATCCCCACTGTATATGTCATATTTGAGTTTCCAGTGCTGCTGGGAAATTCAGTGTTCCGCCTATCACAGGCGAAGGCGGAGCCGGAGGCGCGGCTTTTGAATTATAGAATGGCCGCTGTCTGTCTGCTCGACACGCTGATCGGGCAGGCAGACAGCGATGACTCGAGTATAAGCCGAGGGGGGCACTTTCAGCCTCAAAAAAGAGGCTGAAAATCTCGGCTTATACTCGAGTATATACGGTACCTCAAACAAGAATTGAAAGACTCTTGGCTGGCTACAAAAAGCGTTTACAAGCTGTGATACTTGCCAAAGGGGGCAGTACAAGATATTAACTCTGCAGGGTGCCCAAACTTTTGCAGACGCCATTTTTTTTTTTTCGTTTTCTGTCATTTTGAAAGTGTAAATGATGGAAATAAAATCTAACTTTTTTTTTGACATATTATAAGAATGTCTAATCTGTAATTTGATGCCATTTGGAGATTTTTCCATCTTTCCTTGGCTTCGTTATTTGCACATTAATACACATTTTTACCTGGGGTGCCCAAACTTTCGATCCCCACTGTATATGTCATATTTGAGTTTCCAGTTAAATATTACGTTACTATCACAGCATACCAAGATATTTTAGACCAGCCTCTCTCAATCAAGATTCTGTGGAATCCTAGGGTCCTCTACAGGTTCTTTCATCTGTGGCCAATTGACCTTCCATTTGATGGTACATGCAAATTTTCGAGCCAACACCACTTGGCAGAGCCAACTGGATGACACAAATAGTCTTTTCAGCTCTCGCCATTCTGACCTCCAATGAGTTGGTTTTAGAAGAGTTTGCCCAAAACCTGAAATGGACTTTAACCACTTGCTTACTGGGCACTTAAACCCCCCTCCTGCCCAGACCAATTTTCAGCTTTCAGCGCTGATGCACTTTGAATGACAATTGCGCGGGCATACAACACTGTACCCAAATGAAATTTTTATCATTTTATTCCCACAAATAGAGCTTTCTTTTGGTGGTATTTAATTACAGCTGGGAGTTTTATTTTTTGCTAAACAAACAAAAAAAGATGCAAAAAAAAAAAAAATCATGTTTAATAGTTTGTTATAAAATTTTGCAAACAGGTAATTTTTCGCCTTCATTGAAATGCGCTGATAAGGCGGCACTGGTGGGCACTGATAGGCTGCACTGGTGGGCACTGATAGGCACAGTTAAGGCGGCACTAATAGGCACAGATAAGGTGGCACCGATAGGCACAGATAAGGAAGTACTGATGGGCACAGATAAGGCGGCACTGATGGGCAAAGATGGGCACAGATAAGATGGCACTGATGGGTGGCACGGATGGGTGGCACGGATGGATGGCACTAAGGGGCACTGATAGGTACCACTGATAGATGGGACTAATGGGCACTGATAGGTGGCTCTGATAGGTGGCACTGCTGGGCACTGATGGGCGGCACTGATGGGCACTGGTAGATGACACTGATGTGCATGGATATGTGGCACTGGGGTGCAGCACTGTTGTTGAGGCAGATTGTGGGCACTGATAGGTGGCACTGTGGGCACTGATGGGTGGCACTGTGGGCACTGATGGGTGGCACTATAGGCACTGATGGTGGCACTATGGGCACTGATGGGTGGCACTGATGGGGGGCACTTTTTTATTATTTGGGTGGCACTGGCAAGGGGCAGGTGGGCACTGATGAGCTGGCCGTGATCGGGACTAATGTCCCGATCACGGCCGCCAGTGATCGGCTTTTTTTTTTTCTCCTCGCACTGTCAGCGCGAGGAGGAAAAATAGCCGATTACCGGCTCTGTTGTGTCACATGATCAGCTGTCATTGGCTGACAGCTGATCACGTGGTAAGGGGTCGGGATCGACCTCTTGCTCCGATCCGTGATCAGGCGAGTCTCATAGACTCGTTGATCACAGAGCGTGCCTCAGGGGGCGCACAGGCCGCTCGTGCATGGGACGACGTCAATAGAGGTCGTCCCGGCAAAGCAGGTCCGCGCTGTAGCCGTCATTCGGCTATAGTGCGGATCTCAAGCGGTTAATGCCGCATACACACGAACAGACTTTTTGACAGCAAATGTCGGATGGAACGAGTCCGTCTGGTACAATTTGATCGTGTGTGGGCTCCATCGGACCTTTGCTTGCAAAAAATCCGGCGGACTTTAGAAATAGAACATGTTTTAAATTTTTCCACCGGAACTCCGCCGGACCGAGAAATCCGTTCGTGTGTGTGCTAGTCCGACGGGAAAAAAACCGACGCGAGGGCAGCTATTGGCTACTGGCTATGAACTTCCTTATTCTAGTCCGACCGTACGTCATCACTTTCAAATCCGTCGGAGTTTGGTGTGATTGTGTGTGGCCAAGTCCGTTCATTCGGAAAGTCCGTTGGAACTCCGCCGAAAGTCCATCGGAAAGACCGCCGGACCTAGTCCCTCGAAAAAGTCCGGTCGTGTGTACGCGGGATAAGGGGTTTCTCTGGGTTAAAAGGTTGAGAAAGGCTGTTTTTGACCATTGGGTTCTTCCAACCTTGTGGTAAAAGTTTGGTGAAGACCCTTTTCTGTTCCACCATGACTGTTCCCCTGTGTACAAAGCCCACTCCATAATCACATGGTGCGACCAGTTTGCTGTGGACGAACTCGAGTTGTCCTGCACAGAGCCCTGACCTCTAACCCTACTGAAGACCTATGGGGGGAATTTTAATTTTAATTGTGAGCCGGGTCTTCTCATCCAACATCAGGCCTATCCTTGGAGGTTCGTGATTAACCACTTCAATACCGGGCACTCTCGCCCCTTCCTGCCCAGGACAATTTTCAGCTTTCAGCGCTGTCGCACTTTGAATGACAATTGCGCGGTCACGTAACACTGTACCCAAACTAGATTTTTATCATTTTCTTCCCACAAATAGCTTTTTTTTTTGGTGGTATTTGATCACCTCTGGGCTTTTTATTTTTTGCTAAATAAACTAAAAAAGACCGACATTTTTGAAAAAAAAAAAAAAACTTTTTTTTTTTCTGTCATAAAATGTTGTTTTCTCCTTCACTGATAGGTGCTGATGAGGCGGCACTGATGGGCACTGACAAGGTGTTACTGATGAGGAGGCACTGATATGTAGAGTTGATGGGCACTGATAGGCGGCACTGATATGAAGCACTGATGGGCACTGTTATTCGGCACTGGTATGTAGCACTGATGGACACTGACAGGTGGCCTCCGATGGATACTGACCGGTGGCACTGATGGGCACTGATAGATAGCACTGATGGGCAGCACTGATGATGAGGTACTGACAGGTGTTACTGCTGGGCACTGTGATGGACACTGATTGGCACTGTGGTGGGCACTGAGAGATTTTTTTTTTGAGGGGACACTGACTGGCAGCTGTTGGGCACTGATTGGCAGCTGATTGGCACAGCTTCTGGGGGCTATGCTGATAATCAATGTGCTGATTATCAGCACAGACCCCTCCTCTGACAGGGAGAGCCGCCGATCAGCTCTCCCTGTCAGCGCGAACCGAGGAATGCCGTTTATCGGCACTTCCTGGTTCACGTGATGATCGGCTGTGGTTGGTCACAGCTGATCACGTGGTAAGAAGCCTCTGTCAGAGGTTTCTTACCACAATTGCAGATGCGGCGTGTCAGACTGACGCGCTGCACTCGCGATCGGCGTGGGCCGGCATGTTATCCTGCTGGACGTCATATGATGCCCAGTCAGGATAACAGAACCTTTTTACGGCCCTCAATCTGCTATAGGCCGGACGGGAAGTGTTTAAAGGACTCAATAATGTTAATGGGGTCATTCCACTCCAGACAGATATACTATATGGCCCAAAAGATGTTGCATGCAGTTCCTTTGTGTTGAAAAAGGCTGGATTAGACTGTCTGCCATCTTTGTAGTCATGGGCGTGTGCACAGAGTGTGCCAGGTGTTCCTAGGCACACCCCAACCACCCTGTGTGGTGCAGATTCCCCCTGTTTAAACCCCTGATAGTTCGCCAAAGACCCAACAAAAATTTGTAAGAAATAATAAAAAATAAAAAATAAATAGTAAAAATACAAAATAACATAATAGAAATAAAACCCACTGACAACAAGCTCTGCCCTACTGACACCGTCCACTGCTCTACTGACACAGTATACAAACACACATGCACACACGCGTGTGTGTTTGAGCTTTGAAGTGCACACCCTAATGCAATAGGCTGTGCACACCTACAGTATCTCACAAAAGTGAGTACACCCCTCACATTTAAATATTTTTCTTCTATCTTTTCATGTGACAACACTGAAGAAATGTCACTTGTCTACAATGTAAAGTAGTGAGTGTACAGCTTGTATAACAGTGTAAATTTGCTGTCCCCTCAAAATAACTCAACACACAGCCATTAATGTCTAAACCGCTGGCAACAGAAGTGAGTACACCCCTAAGTGTACATTGTGTACATTGTAGACAATTGTACATTGTAGACAAGTGTCATTTCTTCAGTGTTGTCACATGAAAAGATAGAAGAAAAGATTTACAAAAATGTGAGGGGTGTACTTACATTTGTGAGATACTTAATGTTTGTAGTAAAGACACATGGAGGCAGCCAGTGAAGTAATTCCCCCGGAGATCAAGTCATCAGACCAATTGTACGGTGCTATAATGTGCTTGAAGAAAGTGCATGTCCCTGAGGGCCGCTCTGCAGACGTCTGGATTCCCCTGTTCCTCTGCTGTGTACAATTAAATTTACCATTATTAAATAGTAATTGGAGTAATTAGAGCCTTCTCCCAGGGATTGTTAAACATTCCACTTATCAGCATGAGACTTTTGTTACATTTGTAATTTAGGAAACACTCCTCTAACTCTAGTAAAACCCAGCGCTTTTATTTACCCCCAAAACTGTGTCCAAAATCAGGAGATTTCAGCAAAATGTTGTCTTTGGAATTAGTGGGGAAGGTGAAATGAAGATGCTTTGGGGGTTTTAGGGCTCAGGACCCTTTGCACTCTTGTTTGGCGCTCTTATATGCTCACGTATATATGCTGATTTCTTAATTTGGATGACCCCTTTTGTCATGACAAAATTAGAATATGAAATGTGCATGTGCCAATGCTCGCACATTCAAGTAAAAATGCTGTAAAAACTGGCAGTAATGCACACAGAACTATATGGCGTTAAACTGGCAGCAATGCACAAAATTATATGGCATTAAACCTGCAGTAACGCACACAGAAGTAAATGGTGTTAATCTTGCAGTAACGCACAAAAATATATGGCGTTAAACTGGCAATGATGCACAAAACTATATGGCGTTAAACTGGCAGTAATGCACAAAACGAAATGGCGTTAAACTGGCAGTAATGCACAAAACGAAATGGCGTTAAACTGGCAGTAATGCACAAAACGAAATGGCGTTAAACTGGCAGTAATGCACAAAACTATGTAGCGTTAAACTGCCAGTAATGCACAAAACTATATGGCGTTAAACTGGCAGTAACGCACACAGAAGTAAATGGCGTTAAACTTGCAGTAACGCACAAAACTATATGGCGTTAAACTGGCAGTAATGCACAAAATGAAATGGCGATAAACTGGCAGTAATGCACAAAACTATATGGCCTTAAACTGGCAGTAATGCACAAAACTATATGGCCTTAAACTGGCAGTAATGCACAAAACTATATGGCGTTAAACTGGCAGTAATGCACAAAACAAAATGGCGATAAACTGGCAGTAATGCACAAAATTATATGGCGTTAAACTGGCAGTAATGCACAAAACGAAAAGGCGTTAAACTGGCAGTAATGCACAAAACTATATGGCGTTAAACTGGCAGTAATGCACAAAACGAAAAGGCGTTAAACTGGCAGTAATGCACAAAACGATATAGCGTTAAACTGGCAGTAATGCACAAAACTATATGGCGTTAAACTGGCAGTAATGCACAAAACTATATGGCGTTAAACTGACAGTAATGCACAAAACTATTTGGCGTTAAACTGGCAGTAATGCACAAAACTATATGGCGTTAAACTGGCAGTAATGCACAAAACTATTTGGCGTTAAACTGGCAGTAACGCACACAGAAGTCAATTGTGTTAAACTGGCAGTAACGCAATCAAATAGACGGTGTTCAACCGTCACTACACTCACATTATCTGAACTGTCCCTACTCTAGATATACACTAATGTAAAGATTACTGACACGGTCTCTCTACACTACAGTGAAACTATCTGAGCTGTCCCTACTCTAGCTGCACACTATGCAAAGCTGAATGATGGTCCTCCTCACTACACTCACACTATCCCTAGACTGACACTAAAGTAATATTCTACACTGACAACTGAAGCAAAATAGCACAGTATAGCACACTAACTAATAGCACTGAACAGAGCCCTGTTGTATCTCCCTCCACACCAAAATCACTGTGAAAATGGCTGCCATTGAAAGAATACTTTTATTCTGTGGGGCGGGAATGAGCCATGATTGGATAAAATCATGACAGTGTCCAGTCATGACTCTGATAGTGCTCTGTGCCATGATTGGCTGAAGCTTTCACTGCTTCAGCCAATCAGGGCTTGCAATGCACTGTTCAGTGCCTCAATCCATTGTGGTTGGTTTGGGGGGCCGAACAAACGGTCGAACGACCCGTTTGTTCGGATGTTCGCCGAACGACTGAACAATGAAAGTTCGGCCCAAACCATTCGCCCATCCCTACTTGCCAGTTACCTGCTGTCTGTATTCTCAGTTGCCGACCACCGCCTGTCCAGTTTACCCCCCCCCCCCCAACCCAGCTGTGTGTTCCTGTGTTCTGATCAGCTCCTCTTGGCCTACTCCAGCATCTCACGGGCAAGCCTGCATTAAGGAGGAAACCTCTGTGGTCTGTACTCCGGGCATTCATCTCATTGTGTGCCCTTTCGCTCCCTGTACTCCATTACAGGGGTGTTTAGATCAGAGGTGTAAGGGACACCAGGCCTGGACTGGGACAAAAAATAGGCCCGGTCATTTTAGACTGAGCAATCCATTTTTTTTTTTATAACCAAATTACATATAATGACAACTACTGGTTTCCTAATGTATACATACAGTAGATCCTTCTGCTCTATAAATGTATGCTCTTCACCCTGAACATTCTCCTTTACTTTCATCCTTGCCACGCTCCTCTCTGAATCAATCTCCTTCCCTTCTATCCACCGCCATTTCCCTCTCTGGTCACTATCATTCTTTTCTATCAATGCCTACTTTACCCATCTCTCTATGATAGTTCTCCTCCTCATTCCTTCTCCCCTGTACTTGTCTGTCATCGATCAAAATCCACTGCCATTTCCTCCATGCACAGCTCTTAGACTGGGTATACATCGCGGTTCAATGCCGGGACATGAGATGTTCGTCCCTCCAGGCTCCTCCTCATTCTCTCACTAAGGGCACATCAGAGTCAAGGAGGAGCCTAGCGGAAGCTTCCCCCGGCTCTGTTTGAATAGCATGACAGATGGTAAAGGATAACGCAGGTGCTGGCAACTGAATCAGGACAGCGGCTGGATGTCTGGCGCTAGCAGCGCTACTGACGCCCCTCCATCCACATTACACTGTGCCTGGGGCAAGCGGCACCAGCCCATTGGGCAAATGTTCAGTGTGCCCTATGGCCAGTCCAGGCCTGCGGGTAGGGTTGCCACCTGTCCAGGATTCACCCGGACAGTTCGAGTTTGGAATCATATGTCCGGGTTTCAAACTGCCTGAAACCCGGGCACATTATTTAGACTGTACTATTGCAGGAGGGAGAGAGGAGAGAGGGCTTGATCTGCTCCTCTCCGTCCCGCCCTTACCCCTCTGTGTCTGCTCACACTCTAATCCCCAGCACTGTGCCGCAAAAAAGGAAAGTGGGGGCCGGAAATTTGAAGTCCAGCAGCCTCAGATACATCTGGATGAGAGGTGCTGATGGCCAAGGGGTAAGTGAGCTCACCATCCTTCTCCCTCCTGCCTTTGAGTGAGCACACTAAGGTAAATCAGGGTTCTCAGAGCACCCTTTACATCAAAGTTCCCCTTTACACCAGAATCCACAGTGTTCCCCCTTACATCAGAGTTCTCAGTGTTCCCCCTATAAATCAGGGTTCCCAGAGCATCCCTTATGTTAGAGGCCCCATAGTTCTTCCTTACATCAGAGTCTGCAGAGTCCCCTTTTACACTGTAATGCTTGGCCACACACGAATGGACTAAGTCCATTCGAAAGTCCGTTTGTTTTGAACGTGGTGACGTAAAGGGGACTAAAAAAGGAAGTTCAAAAGCCAGTAGCCAATGGCTGCCCTTGCGTTGTATTTGGTCCGTCGGACCAGCACACAGACGAATGGATTTCCCGATTTAAGTCCATCGGAATTGAGTCCGTCGGATAGATTTGAAACATGTCCTATTTCTAGGTACGCCGGAGTTTTTTCCCGAAAAACAAACGGATTAGCCCACGCATGATCGGATTGACCGACAGACTAATCCCGTCTGACCTAGTCTGCCAGAAAGTCCGGTCGTGTGTACGCGGCATAAAGGAACTATTCAAGTTCAGATGTGTAGTGCTGATATCCTTGTCTTCCAATGTGTATTAGCCTTATAATGAAAGTCCATGGACGGTTCTATAGCTTAGTGTTTGGCGCCATCTAGCGGCCAAATACTGAAAGGGAACTTAAATGATATTTGTCTTTCAAGCATTGAACTATTTACAGGAAGTGACTGTTATTTACATTGGAGAGTTGACCCCTGTTAGCCAGGATGCTGAGTGACCTACCCATGGACACCCTCTCTTGCATTGCATGCTGGGTAGGAGATAAAAGGACCCATTTTAGGTCTCTTGGAAATGCATAGTCTGCATGTGAGGACTTGTGCAGAGACCTCCCGGAGGAAGCGACCTACTGTCTGTGCAGAGCGCAACCCTGCTCGGTTGTGTGAGTGACATGAAGTGCCAGTGACTCAGAGATCGGATTGAGAGAATCCAGAGACACTCGTTTGAGCATCGGAAGACCAGGTCCACCTGTTGGAACGGGACGGAGTGACGGAGCCGGCTGATGCAGAAGCAAGCTGCAACCACCGGACCAAGTTCATTGTCCTGTCAATCTATGTTAGATGACAGTGCAATTGCTGTAATCACCTATTTACAGTTATATATAGTAAAATATACTTTGATTAAGTACCTCGTTGTGTGGAGTATTGTTTTCTCCCAGCAGGTGGAGCCAGTGGATCCTGAGAGGACAATACAGGTATATTGTGATATATTATATTGTACTGTATTGTATTGCACCACAGCTGTGTCAAGGGGACTGAGGCAAGTTAGTGGGGTGTTGTTACTAGAGTGCAGGCCCAAATCAAACCAGCCGCTCCTTCGGGAGTCAGTGCTGCTACAGATGTAAAAGGGGAACTCTGTGGACTCAGATGTAAAAGGGGAACTCTGCGGATTCAGATGTAAAAGGGGAACTCTGCGGATTCAGATATAAAAGGGCAACTCTGCGGATTCAGATGTAAAAGGGCAACTCTGCGGATTCAGATGTAAAAGGGCAACTCTGCGGATTCAGATGTAAAAGGGCAACTCTGCGGATTCAGATGTAAAAGGGGAACTCTGCGGATTCAGATGTAAAAGGGCAACTCTGCGGATTCAGATGTAAAAGGGCAACTCTGCGGATTCAGATGTAAAAGGGCAACTCTGCGGATTCAGATGTAAAAGGGCAACTCTGCGGATTCAGATGTAAAAGGGGAACTCTACGGATTCAGATGTAAAAGGGGAACTCTGCGGATTCGGATGTAAAAAGGGAACTATGTGGATTCGGATGTAAAAGGGGAACTCTGCAGATTCAGATGTAAAAGGGGAACTCTGCAGATTCAGATGTAAAAGGGGAACTCTGTGGATTCAGATATAAAAGGGCAACTCTGCGCATTCAGATGTAAAAGGGCAACTCTGCGGATTCAGATGTAAAAGGGGAACTCTGTGGATTCAGATGTAAAAGGGCAACTCTGCGGATTCAGATGTAAAAGGGGAACTCTGCGGATTCAGATGTAAAAGGGGAACTCTGCGGATTCAGATGTAAAAGGGGAACTCTGCGGATTCAGATGTAAAAGGGAAACTATGTGGATTCAGATGTAAAAGGGAAACTATGTGGATTCAGATGTAAAAGGGGAACTCTGCGGATTCAGATGTAAAAGGGGAACTCTGTGGATTCAGATATAAAAGGGCAACTCTGCGGATTCAGATGTAAAAGGGGAACTCTGCGGATTCAGATGTAAAAGGGCAACTCTGCGGATTCAGATGTAAAAGGGGAACTCTGCGGATTCAGATGTAAAAGGGCAACTCTGCGGATTCAGATGTAAAAGGGCAACTCTGCGGATTCAGATGTAAAAGGGCAACTCTGCGGATTCAGATGTAAAAGGGCAACTCTGCGGATTCAGATGTAAAAGGGGAACTCTACGGATTCAGATGTAAAAGGGGAACTCTGCGGATTCGGATGTAAAAAGGGAACTATGTGGATTCGGATGTAAAAGGGGAACTCTGCAGATTCAGATGTAAAAGGGGAACTCTGCAGATTCAGATGTAAAAGGGGAACTCTGTGGATTCAGATATAAAAGGGCAACTCTGCGCATTCAGATGTAAAAGGGCAACTCTGCGGATTCAGATGTAAAAGGGGAACTCTGTGGATTCAGATGTAAAAGGGCAACTCTGCGGATTCAGATGTAAAAGGGGAACTCTGCGGATTCAGATGTAAAAGGGGAACTCTGCGGATTCAGATGTAAAAGGGGAACTCTGCGGATTCAGATGTAAAAGGGAAACTATGTGGATTCAGATGTAAAAGGGAAACTATGTGGATTCAGATGTAAAAGGGGAACTCTGCGGATTCAGATGTAAAAGGGGAACTCTGTGGATTCAGATATAAAAGGGCAACTCTGCGGATTCAGATGTAAAAGGGGAACTCTGCGGATTCAGATGTAAAAGGGCAACTCTGCGGATTCAGATGTAAAAGGGGAACTCTGCGGATTCAGATGTAAAAGGGCAACTCTGCGGATTCAGATGTAAAAGGGCAACTCTGCGGATTCAGATGTAAAAGGGCAACTCTGCGGATTCAGATGTAAAAGGGCAACTCTGCGGATTCAGATGTAAAAGGGGAACTCTGCGGATTCGGATGTAAAAAGGGAACTATGTGGATTCGGATGTAAAAGGGGAACTCTGCAGATTCAGATGTAAAAGGGGAACTCTGCGGATTCGGATGTAAAAAGGGAACTATGTGGATTCGGATGTAAAAGGGGAACTCTGCAGATTCAGATGTAAAAGGGGAACTCTGCAGATTCAGATGTAAAAGGGGAACTCTGTGGATTCAGATATAAAAGGGCAACTCTGCGCATTCAGATGTAAAAGGGCAACTCTGCGGATTCAGATGTAAAAGGGGAACTCTGTGGATTCAGATGTAAAAGGGCAACTCTGCGGATTCAGATGTAAAAGGGGAACTCTGTGGATTCAGATGTAAAAGGGGAACTCTGCGGATTCAGATGTAAAAGGGGAACTCTGCGGATTCAGATGTAAAAGGGGAACTCTGCGGATTCAGATGTAAAAGGGGAACTCTGCGGATTCAGATGTAAAAGGGGAACTCTGTGGATTCAGATATAAAAGGGCAACTCTGCGGATTCAGATGTAAAAGGGGAACTCTGCGCATTCAGATGTAAAAGGGGAACTCTGCGGATTCAGATATAAAAGGGGAACTCTGCGGATTCAGATGTAAAAGGGGAACTCTGCGGATTCAGATGTAAAAGGGGAACTCTGCGGATTCAGATGTAAAAGGGGAACTCTGCGGATTCAGATGTAAAAGGGCAACTCTGCGGATTCAGATGTAAAAGGGCAACTCTGCGGATTCAGATGTAAAAGGGCAACTCTGCGGATTCAGATGTAAAAGGGCAACTCTGCGGATTCAGATGTAAAAGGGCAACTCTGCGGATTCAGATGTAAAAGGGCAACTCTGCGGATTCAGATGTAAAAGGGCAACTCTGCGGATTCAGATGTAAAAGGGCAACTCTGCGGATTCAGATGTAAAAGGGCAACTCTGCGGATTCAGATGTAAAAGGGCAACTCTGCGGATTCAGATGTAAAAGGGCAACTATGTGGATTCAGATGTAAAAGGGGAACTCTACGGATTCAGATGTAAAAGGGGAACTCTGCGGATTCGGATGTAAAAAGGGAACTATGTGGATTCGGATGTAAAAGGGGAACTCTGCAGATTCAGATGTAAAAGGGGAACTCTGCGGATTCAGATGTAAAAGGGCAACTCTGCGGATTCAGATGTAAAAGGGCAACTCTGCGGATTCAGATGTAAAAGGGGAACTCTGTGGACTCAGATGTAAAAGGGCAACTCTGCGGATTCAGATGTAAAAGGGGAACTCTGCGGATTCAGATGTAAAAGGGCAACTCTGCGGATTCAGATGTAAAAGGGGAACTCTGCGGATTCAGATGTAAAAGGGGAACTCTGCGGATTCAGATGTAAAAGGGGAACTCTGCGGATTCAGATATAAAAGGGGAACTCTGCGGATTCAGATGTAAAAGGGGAACTCTGCGGATTCAGATGTAAAAGGGAAACTATGTGGATTCAGATGTAAAAGGGAAACTATGTGGATTCAGATGTAAAAGGGGAACTCTGCGGATTCAGATGTAAAAGGGGAACTCTGTGGATTCAGATATAAAAGGGCAACTCTGCGGATTCAGATGTAAAAGGGGAACTCTGCGGATTCAGATGTAAAAGGGGAACTCTGCGGATTCAGATATAAAAGGGGAACTCTGCGGATTCAGATGTAAAAGGGGAACTCTGCGGATTCAGATGTAAAAGGGAAACTATGTGGATTCAGATGTAAAAGGGAAACTATGCGGATTCAGATGTAAAAGGGGAACACTTGTGATTAACTTTATCCTCCAGCTGGGTACATGGTACCAGTGTCGTGGGGGGGGGGGGTCCCCCTGCTTGATGGAGAGCTGCCGATCTCAAGCCATCAGGCTTAACCAGTTATTTATTTTTGTTGGCTTTGAGTTCAATGCCCTCATGTCCACCCCTTCTTAGGTTTTTATTGCTGTCTGTGTCCCCATCGGTCACCATCGTCACTAGTATGAAAGTGATGGTAAAAAAAGTTTTGGCTTTAGATACTTTCTGTCCATTGTTGGGTTAATACAGCAAACATTGCACAGTGCAGCACATATCACATCCAATCACAGATCACTCTTCTGAGCCCGGGTCAGTCCTCAGTGGGTTCTGATTGGCTGTGGTGGGTTCCTGCACTGTTTGTACTGAAGACACCTGACAGTAGTGTGAATTAGGGTAGGTACCATGTCATGGGCATGCAGTAAATCGCCCGTGCGGTACATGGTGAATATACGGAGAAGGGAGGCAGATGGCTGCACACATAAAACATCTCCTGGTAAACATATTTCCTTTATTATACTATTCTTCCTGAAGCTTGTACATACATATCATCCCATCGTCCCCGGGAGCTCACACCTCCGTTTTATCCCGCAATAAAGCCTGAACAATATTTGTGTCCGAAGTTTCCAGGGACAGCTCCGCTCCATAAATCACGGCTGGGGTTTGCTCACCGGAGTCCGGCGCTGTCAGACGCTTCCATTACCTGCGCGGCTTTTGCCTCTTGTTTATTGCGCTTTTTACCGACACGATGGCCAATCTCTCATCTTCATGCCGAGGATGACATTACATCCATCACGAGCCTTCTCCTACAGAAAGGACTCGGGAATGGCAGCGAGAAAATCTCCACAACAGTCACCGGCTCCGGGGGGGTTTTATGCTGTTAGAAATAAAATGTTTCTTCCAGGAAAAAAGAGAGAAAGTTTTTCGCACAAAGTGGAATTTGCAGGCGATGGAGATGCGATATTCACACAGCGAGCGGAGTGGGCGGAGCCCTCCTGGTCAGAGATCGAGGATTTCATCCAGGTATGAAATTCACCGGCCCATTCCAAGTCCTTCTGATAGTCATCAAGAGATCTCAGAAGACCTTTTCCTTATCTGTTTGTATTGCAGGAGAGGAATTCACAAAAACACCCAGAAAAAGAGAGAGGAGAGGAAAAAGAGAGAGAGAGAGAGAGAGAGAGAGAGAGAGAGAGAGAGAGAGGTGAAAAGAGAGAGAGGTGAAGAGAGGGGGGGGGAGAGATGAAAAGAGAGAGAGGTGAAAAGAGAGAGGGGGGAGAGAGAGATGAAAAGAGAGGAGAGGGAAAGAGAGAGATGAAGAGAGAGGAGGGAAAGAGAGAGACAAAAAGAGAGGAGAGAGAGAGAGATGAAAAGAGAGAGATGAAAAGAGAGAGGAGAGGGAAAGAGAGAGAGAGGTGAAAAGAGAGAGGAGAGGGAAAGAGAGAGAGAGAGGTGAAAAGAAAGAGGAGAGGGAAAGAGACAAAGAAAGGGAGGAAGAGAGAGATGAAGAGAGAAGGGAAAGAGAGAGAGACAAAAAGAGAGAGGAGAGGAAAAGAGAGAGGATAGGGAAAGAGAGAGAGATGAAAAGAGAGAGGAGAGGGAAAGAGAGAGGGGGGAGATAGAGAGAGATGAAAAGAGAGAGGAGAGGGAAAGAGAGAGGGGGGAGATAGAGAGAGATGAAAAGAGAGAGGAAAAGAGAGAGAGCGATGAAAAGAGAGAGGAGAGGGAAAGAGAGAGAGAAGTGAAAAGAGAGAGAGAGGGAGAGAGAGAGAGAGATGAAAAGAGAGGGAAAGCGAGAGAGAGAGAGGTGAAAAGAGAGGAGAGGGAAAGAGAGAGAGGTGAAAAGAGAGAGGAGAGGGAAAGAGAGGGGAAAAGAGAGAGGAGAGGGAAAGAGACAGAGAAAGGGAGGAAGAGAGAAGGGAAAGAAAGAGAGACAAAAAGAGAGAGGAGAGGAAAATAGAGACGAGACAAAAATAGAGAGGAGAAGGAGCTGAAAAGAGAGAGAGGGGTGAAAAGAAAGAGGAGAGGGAAAGAGGGAGAGGGGGAAAGAGACAGGGAGAGGGAGGAAGAGATAGAGAGAGAGAGAGATGAAAAGAGAGAGAGGTGAAGAGAGGGGGGGGAGAGAGAGATGAAAAGATGAAAAGAGAGAGAGGTGAAAAGAGAGAGGGGGGGAGAGAGAGATGAAAAGAGAGGAGAGGGAAAGAGAGAGATGAAGAGAGAGGAGGGAAAGAGAGACAAAAAGAGAGGAGAGAGAGAGAGATGAAAAGAGAGAGGATAGGGAAAGAGAGAGAGATGAAAAGAGAGAGATGACAAGAGAGAGGAGAGGGAAAGAGAGAGAGAGGTGAAAAGAGAGAGGAGAGGGAAAGAGAGAGAGAGGTGAAAAGAGAGAGGAGAGGGAAAGAGACAGAGAAAGGGAGGAAGAGAGAGATGAATAGAGAAGGGAAAGAGAGAGAGACAAAAAGAGAGAGGAGAGGAAAAGAGAGAGGATAGGGAAAGAGAGAGAGATGAAAAGAGAGAGGAGAGGGAAAGAGAGAGAGAGAGATGAAAAGAGAGTGGAGAGGGAAAGAGAGAGGGGGGAGATAGAGAGAGATGAAAAGAGAGAGTAAAAGAGAGAGAGCGATGAAAAGAGAGAGGAGAGGGAAAGAGAGAGAGAAGTGAAAAGAGAGAGAGAGATGAAAAGAGAGAGGAGAGGGAAAGCGAGAGAGAGAGAGGTGAAAAGAGAGGAGAGGGAAAGAGAGAGAGGTGAAAAGAGAGAGGAGAGGGAAAGAGAGGTGAAAAGAGAGAGGAGAGGGAAAGAGACAGAGAAAGGGAGGAAGAGAGAAGGGAAAGAGAGAGAGACAAAAAGAGAGAGGAGAGGAAAAGAGAGACGAGACAAAAATAGAGAGGAGAAGGAGCTGAAAAGAGAGAGAGGGGTGAAAAGAAAGAGGAGAGGGAAAGAGGGAGAGGGGGAAAGAGACAGGGAGAGGGAGGAAGAGATAGAGAGAGAGAGATGAAAAGAGAGAGGAGAGGGAAAGAGAGACAGAGAGATGAAAAGAGAGAGGAGAGGGAACGAGAGAGGGGAGATAGAGAGAGAGATGAAAAGAGAGAGGAGAGGGAAAGAGAGGGGGGAGATAGAGAGAGAGAGATGAAAAGAGAGGAGAGGAAAAGAGAGAGAGAGAGATGAAAAGAGAGAGGAGAGGGAGAGAGAGAGATGAAAAGAAAGAGAGAGATGAAAAGAGAGAGAGGTGAAAAGAGAGGAGAGGAGAGGGAAAGAGAGAGGTGAAAAGAGAGAGAGATATGAAAAGAGAGAGGATAGGGAAAGAGAGAGAGGGGTGAAAAGAGAGGTGAAAAGAGAGAGAGAGATGAAAAGAGAGAGGAGAGGGAAAGAGACAGAGAAAGGGGGGGGGGGAGAGAGAGATGAAGAGAAAAAGAGAAGGCAAAGAGAGAGAGACAAAAAGAGAGAGGAGAGGAAAAGAGAGAGGAGACAAAAAGTGAGAGAAGAGGAAAAGAGAGAGCAGAGAGAGAAGGAGCTGAAAAGAGAGAGAGAGAGGGGTGAAAAGAAAGAGGAGGGGGGAAGAGGGAGAGGGGGAAAGAGACAGGGAGAGGGAGGAAGAGATAGAGAGAGAGAGAGAGAGATGAAAATAGAGAGAGAAAGAGAGAGAGAGATGAAAATAGAGAGGAGAGAGAGAGAGACATGAAAATAGAGAAGAGATATGAAAAGAGAGAGGAGAGGGAAAGAGACAGAGAAAGGGGGAAAGAGAGAGATGAAAAGAGACAAAAGGGAAAGAGAGAGAGAGACAAAAATAGAGAGGAGAGGAAAAGAAAGAGAGAGAGGGAAAGAGACGGCGGGGGGGGGGGGGGGGGGGGGAGTGAGAGATAGAGATGAAAAGAGAGGGAAAGAGAGAGAGAGAGAAAAGGAGACAGGAGAGGAAAAGAGGGAGGAGAGTGAAAAAGAGAGATGAAAAGAGAGAGGAGGGGGAAAGAGAGAGGATCAAACCTTTCCTTCTCTCTGCTCACACTTGTACCATGGCGGCCCATTCACATAAACTTACTAACATTCATCCCAGTAAGCTCCATCTCCCCTACTCCACAAGCTGGCTACATTATTCTAACACAGGGGCGCCGCCCGATTGACCGAAAAGAGAAGACTCCCGATTAGCCGCAGAGGAGAGAGGAAACAGAAGCCGCCACCACCATGGAGAGCAGGAGAATGGGTGGTCGCTGCCAAGCAGGGGGAAGTCGCTGGTGATGGGGTAAGTGCTGCCGACTGACCGGGGGGGGGGGGGCAGGGTGGTATACTGTTTGCCGCCAATAGCGTACCTAGAGCATTTGGCTCCTGGGGCAGATCCTTTAGAGAGAGAGAAAGAAAGAAGAGAAAAGATAGGGAGAAATCGAGGGAGAAAAAGGGAAGAAAGAATAAGTGAGGGCTACGGGAGGAGAGTGAGAAAGAAAAAATGGTGTAAAGAGAGAGGAATGAGAAAGGGAGAATGAAGGATAGAAGAAGGGAGAATCACAAAGAAAGAGAGAGAAACAAGTAGAAGGAAACTCCTTTCGGTTATGACCAGCTAATTCATATTTGATTGCACATTCCCGACAAGCTTGTCACATCCCAGTGCGGTCCTGCTGACACACACCAGCTGTACTGTAATATATTTGGCAGAGTTTAGAGCTGGATGATGTGCACCGCGCTCACCCCCAATACCCATCTGGTTTTGTCCTGCTCTATAGCTACATTGCAGGACCAGCTGCAGCAACCGAGTGTCCTGTCCCCAGAAAGACAGAAGGGAAATGTCTTTGGGAGCCGAGGGACACAAGCTGAGCTTTGGACGTGACAATAAGATGGCACATACCCTTTGTTGTCTGCAGCGGATGTCCCAGCAGAACATATCTTATAGGGCCAAAAGGTTGTTGATACCTGAACATTAAACCTATAAGAACTTGTTGGACACCACATTCCAAAACCTTGGGGGGGGGGTCAATATGGAGTTGCCCCCTTATCTTCATGGTCATTAATATGAAGTTGTCCCTTTGTGGCTATAACAGCTTCCGCTCTTCTGGGAAGACTTTCCACAAGGTTTTGGATGGTGCTTGTAGGAATCTCTGTCCATTTGTGAGGTCAGGTACCAATGTTGGATGAGAAGACCTGGCTCACCATTGGTGTTCCAATTCACCCCAAAGGTGATCATTAGAGATGAGGTCAGGGCTCTATGCAGGACATTGATGTACTGATATTGGATGAGGAGACCTGGCTCACCATTGGTGTTCCAATTCATCCCAAAGGTGATGATTAGAGATGAGGTCAGGGCTCTATGCAGGACATTGATGCACTGATATTGGATGAGGAGACCTGGCTCACCATTGGTGTTCCAATTCATCCCAAAGGTGATCATTAGAGATGAGGTCAGGGCTCTGCGCAGGACATTGATGCACTGATATTGGATGAGGAGACCTGGCTCACCATTGGTGTTCCAATTCATCCCAAAGGTGATCATTAGAGATGAGGTCAGGGCTCTGCGCAGGACATTGATGCACTGATATTGGATGAGAAGATCTGGCTCACCACTGGCATTCCAATTCATCCCAAAGGTGATGATTAGAGATAAGGTCAGGGCTCTATGCTGAACATTGATGTACTGATATTGGATGAGAAGATCTGGTTTCACCACTGGTATTCCAATTCATCCCAAAAGCTGTTTGGTAGGGTTGAGGTCAGGGCTCTGTGCAGGACACTTGATTTCCTCCACACCAAACTGGTCACACCATGTCTTTATGGAGCTGGCTTTGTACACAGGGACAACAGTCATGGTGGAACAGAAAAGGGCCTTCACCAAACTGTTGCCACAAGGATGGAGGAGCAAAATTGTCCAAAATGTCTTTGTCCAGTGCACGTAAAAGGTGAATTTAGAGATGAGGTCAGGGCTCTATGCAGGACATTGATGTACTGATATTGGATGAGAAGACCTGGGTCACCATTGGTGCTCCAATTCATCCCAAAGGTGATCATTAGAGATGAGGTCAGGGCTCTATGCAGGACATTGATGTACTGATATTGGATGAGAAGACCTGGCTCACCATTGGTGCTCCAATTCATCCCAAAGGTGATCATTAGAGATGAGGTCAGGGCTCTATGCAGGACATTGATGCACTGATATTGGATGAGAAGACCTGGCTCACCACTGGCATTCCAATCCCACAAGCTGTTCCGTAGGGTTGAGGTCAGGGCTCTGTGCAGGACACTTGATTTCCTCCACACCAAACTGGTCACACCATGTCTTTATGGAGCTGGCTTTGTACACGGTGACAACAGTCATGCTGGAACAGAAAAGGGCCTTCACCAAACTGTTACCACAAGGATGGAAGAGCACAATTGTCCAAAATGTCCTTGTCCAGTGCACGCAAAAAGGTGAACTTGGCTTTAGAATGGAACTGTAGCCAGAGCTTTTCTTTTTGATGGACAAGGAAAGTGTTAGAACTTCTCTTATGCCACGTACACACGACTTTCGGCGGAGTTCTGACGGACTTTCCGAATGAACGGACTTGGCCACACACAATCACGACCGGACTAGAATAAGGAAGTTCATAGCCAGTAGCCAACAGCTGCCTTTGCGTTGGTTTTTGTCTGTCGGACTAGCATACACACGAGCGGATTTCTCGGTAGGAACTGGGTCCGGCGGAAAAATTTGAAGCATGTTCCATTTCTAAAGTCTGTTGGATTTTTGCAAATCAAAAGTCCGCTGCAGCCCACACACGATCGAATAGTCCGCCGGAATCGTTCCGTCGGACCTTTGATGTCGAAAAGTCCGGTCGTGTGTACCCAGTCATTAGTGTTTATTATTATCTGTGTACCCAGTCTGGAGATATCCTACAAATTGGATTACAAATGATACCGGTCATCAGGACAAGAGTGGAGGAAATCTCTTCAACAAAGACACGGGCTGACTGAATGGATGAGAGCGCCAAAGCGTATAGATCAGCCCAGATGTTATCTTTATTTGTCTCAATAAAGGAGTTGATAGTCAACCATTTCAGGGGTTATGTGCGAATTCCTCTTCATCAGAGCTTAGGTTGACTGCGCGGGAAGATTCTGGAGAGTGGTTAATCCTGGGGTTTTATTTTCAGTAAGTATAGAGGATCTTAGGGGCTTGTTTATTTCAGTTGTCTGGCAGATGTTGGTGAACACCTGTAAAATTTTGGATATGGTTTTTTCCAATGAAAATGATCACCATGACCAAAATAGATATATATATATCTGGGCAATGAATGCTATGACCAATTATATTACGTATGGGTGGTCAATTCACCAATTTTTTGTATCATACTTACTATGTTGTTTAATTTTTTTCTATGACATTATTTTATTTACCTAATTAATAAACTTTGTATTTTATTTTACTTATTGGTGTACGTGCCTCCAAAGTCCATCACCAGGGGAACCCCTTGTTTTCTAGTTTTTTGACCAATATAGAGGGAAAAGCTCCCCAGCGTGGACACAGCCAGGGCCGTCTTTAATACTGGCTGGACCCTGGGCAAACATTTTCTTGGGCCCCCTCTTCCACGCAATTTCGCTCTCCACATGCTTTGAGACATATAATAAATAGCAGCTAGACTCAAATTCAGTTTACTGAATTAGATCAGGCAGCGTTTGCGATTGGTTGCCAGAGGTTACATTGTATCATTACCGCTCACTGGCTGGCTGCTAGAGGTTACAGCACACATTATGGCTCACTGTTATTTTCTAGAGGTTACAGCACATGACTTCTGCTTGTTGATTGGTTGCTAGAGATTACTGTACGTCAATCCTGCTCACTGATTGATTGCTAGAGGTTACTGAACATCTATATCACTCACTAATTGGTTACTGCACAGCATTTCTGCTCACTGATTGGCTGCTAAAGGTTACAGCACATCATCTCCTCACTGCCTGCCTTTGTAAAACAGGCTGATGTTAGGCTTAAAGCGGGAGTCCGCCGGGACTCCGCGTTTTTTTTTTTTTTTTTAAAGCCAGCAGCTACAAATACTGCAGCTGCTGACTTTTAAAATAGTGACACTTACCTGTCCAGCGTGCCCGCGATGTCGGCACCCGAAGCCGATCTCTAGATCGTCTCTCGAGTGCTGCCACCGCCATCTTGGGTATGGGAATCAGGAAATGGAGCCTTTCGGCTTCATTTCCCGGTTCACTACTGCGCATGCCCGAGTCGCGCTGTGCAATAAGGACAGTCCCCGCTGCCTCTGGGATCTGTGTGTTTCCCAGCAGGCAGCGGGGCACTTGCGGAAAGGGGCGGGCACTTGCAGAAAGGGGCGTAATCTACGCCCCTTTCGGCAGAGAGCTATCCCGGAAGTGGGTGCAGATACCTGTACTGTACAGGTATCTGCACCCCCCTCCCCCCTGAAAGGTGCCAATTGTGGTGCCGGAGGGGGGGAGGGTTCCGATGAGCGGAAGGTCAACTTTAGGGTGGACCTCTGCTTTAATGACCACAGTTGTAGGCAGGACTTTCAAGCATGCCCCTTTACCTCCCCAGTGGGCAGCATTCAGCAGACGTAATGGTGGATGTGACCTCAGGGGGACACGATATACATATGAATGCCGCCTCTATTTACATATCAATGCCGAGGTACACGACTATTTACATATTATTGCAGCTACTTTTTACATATCAATGCAGGTTAGTTACATGTAAACACAGGGTCTGCAGGTAATTAATCTGTACATGGCAATAGGGCAAAGCTGGGCAGCAGCAGCAGAAGTTTACACTGAGATATCGGGACACAGCACGGGACTAAAACTTCAAGGAATAAGGGAATTTAAACTGGGATAGTTGGCAAGTATGAGGCAGCGGCTTTGGGCCCCACTACAATGATGGGGCCCAGGGCAGCTGCCCCTTTTGCCCTGCCTTAAAAACGGTCCTGGACACAGCAATTAAAACCTCACAAAGGAGGAGGCAGCCAGGTTGGGTAAATTGCCCAAAGACTTGGCAGCTTCATAAGTTGAGGCTGATTTATGATGGAATTTATGATTGAATTAGCCCCTAGAAATATCCCAGCAAATATGTACCTATGCAATGGCAGTCCATCGTTCATACATAGGCACACATTTTCTGTTCTTTAAGCCTTTTGTCCTCATTTCTCCGTTGTTTAGGATTGTGATATTTGGTGAATGGGCCCTTTTGTTGTCTCCTCTTCCTTGACCCTCCGGAATAGGTTGTTATAGACCTGCTCAGTGACGGCATCTACTAGACTCTTCCTTTGTTACGGCTTTGTATATGGTTTCACGTTATTTCTATGCATGTGAGTCAATAAGCTTCATATTAATGTAATAATATGGTGAGTGTGTCCTTCGGGTACATATACTGCACTTATTGACGTGTGCTTGGTTACAGATGCTTTTTGTACTTCTCCGCTCTACACCCCCAAAGAAAGAAAAAGTCTGAAACGCGTCGTGTGCTCCCCTGCTCACTGGGCCCTTTTAGAGGCCCTTTTCATATGCGATGGAGAGGATGTGGATCAACCATATTATTTTATGTATGATTCATTAAGATATATACCATTGGTTCCATATCTACAAAGCCATATAGCTGCAATCTATTAATACTGTAAAAGTGTTGTATATTTTTATACATTAGAATTGTGTTTACCTTCCCAGTAGGGATTGTATTTGCTCTTGTATATTTATTAGGGATGGTGGTAAACCTTATTTCTCCGATGACACCTCACTTGTATAAATTGAGACAAGTACACACCATGAAGGAATATGCTTTGTTCATATTTCATGTCCGAGGTTTGCAACTACGTTAACCACTTCAATACCGGGCACTTACCCCCCTCCCCTTCGTGCCCAGGCCAATTTTCAGCTTTCTGCGCTGTCGCTGTTTCAATGACAATTGTGCGGTCATGTTACACTGCACCCAAACAGAATTTTTATCATTTTGTTCCCTCAAATAGAGCTTTGTTTTAGTGGTATTTGGTCACCTCTGTGGTTTTTATTTTTTGCTAAACAAATAAAAAAAAGACCGAAAATTTTGAAAAAAAAAAAAAAAGCTTTGCTTTTGTTTCTGTTATAAAATTTTGTAAATAAGTACATTTTCTCCTGCACTGATAAGGTGGCACCAATGAGCGGGCACCGCACTGCTAGGTGGCACTGATGGGTGGCACTGATGGGTGGCACTGATGGGTGGCACTGATGGGTGGAACTGGTGGGCACTGATGGGCACTGATAGGCGACACTGATGGGCACTGAAAGGCTGCAAAGATGGGTACTTATGGGTTGCATTGATAGGCAGCATTGCTGGGAACTAATGTGCACTGATAAGTGGCACTGCTGGGCATTGATACGTGGCACTGATATGCGGCACCCATAGGCATCCCTGGTGGCACTGGCAGTGGTAGGCATTGCGAGTGGGCACTGATTGGCAGCTGCCTGGGCATTGATTGGCAGCTGACTGGGCACAGATTTGCATTTCCCTGGTGGTCTAGGGGGGGCATACCTGGTGGTCCAGTGTGGATGGCCACCCTGGTGGTCCTGGGCGACATACTGGTGGTCCTGGGCAGGATCCGAGGGGGGGCTGCGCTGATAAACAATCAGCACAGAACCCCCCCCCTGTCAGGAGAGCCGTTGATCGGCTCTCCTCTACTCTTGCCTGTCAGACGCGAGCGAGAAAAAGCCGATCAACGGCTCTTCCTGTTAACCACTTTCAGACCGGAAGGATTTGCCCCCTTAATGACCAGGCCATTTTTTGAGGTACGGCACTGCGTCGCTTTAACTGACAATTGTGCGGTCGTGTGACGTTGTACCCAAACAAAACTTATGTCCCTTTTTTCCCACAAATAGAGCTTTCTTTTGGTGGTATTTGATCCCCTCTGCGGTTTTTATTTTTTGCGCTATAAACAAAAAAAGAGCGACAATTTCGAAAAAACTAAAATATTTTTTACTTTTTGCTATAATAAATATCCAATTAAAAAAATAAAAAAAAACTACATTTCTTCATCAGTTTAGGCCAATATGTATTCTTCTACATATTTTTGGTAAAATAAAAAAAATCACAATAAGCGTATATTGATTGGTTTGCACAAAAGTTAAAAACGTCTACCATATAGGGGATAGATTTATGGCATGTTTATTATTTTTTTTATTAGTAATAGCAGCGATCTCCGATTTTTAGAAGGACTGCGATATTGCGGCGGACACTTTTTTGGGACCATTGACATTTATACAGCAATCAGCGCTATAAAAATGCACTGATTACAGTGTAAATGTCACTGGCATGGAAGGGGTTAACACCAGGGGGGCGATCAAGAGGTTAAATGTGTTCCCTGGGAGGGAGGTCTTTCTAACTTTGGGGGGGGGTGAGGGGACTGACTGGAGGAGGAGAGAGAACGCTGTTCCTGATCACTAGGAACAGCAGATCTCTCTCTCTCCTCCCCTGTCAGAACGGGGATCTGTCTGTTTACATGGAAAGATCCCCGTTCTGATTCTCTTGCCCCGTGATCGCAGGTGACCGGCAGACATTGCAACCGCCGGCCACGCGTGTTGGGTCCCCTTGCGTGCGCCCGCTATGGCTCTCAAAGGAGCCAACGTACAGCTACGAGAAAGAGCCGACCTGCCACTGTATAATGACGGAGGCTGGTTGGCAAGGATAACAACTGTGCCTACAACGTATGGACATTGTAATTCAATAAACACCTGACCAGGGGTCTAACCCTTCGACACTCTAGCCAAAAGTAGGAAAAAAATGAACATTTTCTGGTGACTACGAGCATCTGTGCTCCTCAAACTTGAAGGTCAATGGGATTCAGAAAACTATAGATTTGGGAAAGCAGGGGAAAGGGTAATCACTGGTGACCTTGTATAACAAACCCCCCCCCCCCCCCAACCACCGCAAGAGCTCAACACAACTATATAAATCGGCTTATATAACACCTGGCCAGGGGTCTAACCCTTCGACACTGTAGCCAAAAGTAGGAAAAAAATGAACATTTTCTGGTGACTACGAGCATCTGTGCTCCTCAAACTTGAAGGTCAACGGGATTCAGAAAACGATAGATTTGGGAAAGCAGGGGAAAGGGTCATCACTGGTGACCTTGTATAACAACCCCCACCCCCCAACCACCGCAAGAGCTCCACACAACTATATAAATCGGCTTATATAACACCTGGCCAGGGGTCTAACCCTTCGACACTCTAGCCAAAAGTAGGAAAAAAATGAACATTTTCTGGTGACTACGAGCATCTGTGCTCCTCAAACTTGAAGGTCAACGGGATTCAGAAAACGATAGATTTGGGAAAGCAGGGGAAAGGGTCATCGCTGGTGACCTTGTATAACAAACCACCCCAACCACCGCAAGAGCTCCACACAACTATATAAATCGGCTTATATAACACCTGACCAGGGGACTAACCCTTCGACACTAGCCAAAAGTAGGAAAAAAATGAACATTTTCTGGTGACTACGAGCATCTGTGCTCCTCAAACTTGAAGGTCAACAGGATTCAGAAAACTATAGATTTGGGAAAGCAGGGGAAAGGGTCATCGCTGGTGACCTTGTATAACAACCCCCCCCCCCCCCAACCACCGCAAGAGCTCCACACAACTATATAAATTGGCTTATATAACACCTGGCCAGGGGTCTAACCCTTCGACACTAGCCAAAAGTAGGAAAAAAATGAACATTTTCTGGTGACTACGAGCATCTGTGCTCCTCAAACTTGAAGGTCAACGGGATTCAGAAAACTATAGATTTGGGAAAGCAGGGGAAAGGGTCATCGCTGGTGACCTTGTATAACAACCCCCCCCTCAACCACCGCAAGAGCTCCACACAACTATATAAATCGGCTTATATAACACCTGGCCAGGGGTCTAACCCTTCGACACTCTAGCCAAAAGTAGGAAAAAAAATTAACATTTTCTGGTGACTACGAGCATCTGTGCTCCTCAAACTTGAAGGTCAACGGGATTCAGAAAACGATAGATTTGGGAAAGTAGGGGAACGGGTCATCGCTGGTGACCTTGTATAACAAACCACCCCAACCACCGCAAGAGCTCCACACAACTATATAAATCGGCTTATATAACACCTGGCCAGGAGTCCAACCCTTCGACACTCTAGCCAAAAGTAGGAAAAAAATGAACATTTTCTGGTGACTACGAGCATCTGTGCTCCTCAAACTTGAAGGTCAACGGGATTCAGAAAACTATAGATTTGGGAAAGCAGAGCTCCAGACAACTATATAAATCGGCTTCATTATGGGAATATGAACTTTTCCTCCAAAAAAACCCCCAAAAAACAATAAAAGCCAAAGATAAAAGGCCAACAATAAAGCAAAAAGACCATTTCAGCTAAAGATCTCCTGGCAGAAACCTTACTTAATTCTCTAATAAAATATCTGAAATGATTCTTTTTTAGGAAGACGCGGCTCCTATTAAACAGCATGCAGGCCACTCAGTGTTGGTAATAACGTTCAGCTTAGGAAGAAATAATGTGATAGAAAAATACAAGTAAATTAAATAGCAATGTAAAAGCAGAGAAGACGTCAAACAACAAAATAAAATATAATGATGTGTATCTAGGAGATGGCTTGCTGGGCGTTTTTTTGTTTTTTTAACCAGATGATACTTGTTGTGTTATTAACATTTTTCGTTGATGCACGATGTAGAGTACGAGACATTCAGACCGAGCTGCCAAAGATGTGAAATTTGTCAGCGGGGACAAAGCTTGCTGTAATTGTCTTGGTATGAGTCCATAGAAATGCCCAAAACTTGTTCAAGTTTAAAGTTTACACCCCCACCCCCCCTCCACCCCCCACCGCCGGCATCAATAAACTATCTCTGGGAAAAAACATCAAGATTTGGATGGTTACTTGCCTCATTTATTTATCATTTGTGAAACCTCATGGCTTCATGCAACCCATGCTGACAAATTCCTCTCTCCGTTTTGAGTCTTTACATCATCGGCCGTTGTCTTCTTCCTTGTTTTCGAGGTTAACCCACCGATGACACCTGTGCCAAATCTCACACATGCCCTTTGGGATCTGGTGCAGTTTGTGGATGGTTACCTACCTCATTTATTTATCATTTGTAAAAACCCAATGGCTTCATCCACCCCATGCTGAAAAACTCCCTCCAACATTTTGAATCTTTACCTCACTGGTGGCCATTTTCCTCTAGGTTGGCCCACCAATGACACCTGTGCCAGATCCCAAGAATGCACTTTGAGATCCGGTGCAGTTTCTGGATGGTTACTTGCCTCATTTCCTTAAATCTTGTAAAACCCAATGGCTTCATCCACCCCATGCTGAAAAACTCCCTCCAACATTTTGAATCTTTACCTCACTGGTGGCCATTGTCCTCTAGGTTGGCCCACCAGTGACACCTGTGCCAGATCCCGAGAATGCACTTTGAGATCCGGTGCAGTTTCTGGATGGTTACTTGCCTCATTTCCTTAACTCTTGCAAAACCCAATGGCTTCATCCACCCCAAGCTGAAAAACTCCCTCCACCATTTTGAATCTTTACCTCACTGGTGGCCATTGTCCTCTAGGTTGGCCCACCAATGACACCTGTGCCAGATCCCAAGAATGCACTTTGAGATCCGGTGCAGTTTGTGGATGTTTACTTGCCTCATTTACTTAACTCTTGTAAAACCCAATGGCTTCATCCACCCCATGTTGAAAAACTCCCTCCACCATTTTGAACCTTTATGTCACTGGTGGCCATTGTCTTCTTCCTTGTTTTCTAGGTTGGCCCACCAGTGAAACCAGTGCCAGATCTCAAGCATGCACTTTGATATCTGGTGCATTTGTGGATGGTTACTTGAATCATTTCCTTAACTTTTGTAAAACTCAATGGCTTCATCCACCACATGCTAAAAAACTCTAACTCAACATTGTGGGCCGTGAGTGCCACACGAATTTGGCGCGAGCGGCCCACAGAGTTCTGGCTTCGCCGAACGGGCGAACAGCCGGTGTTCGAGTCCAACATGCGTTCGACTCGAACACGAAGCTCATTCCTAGTGGCCATTGTCCCCTTTCTTGTTTTCTAGGTTGGCCCATCAATGACACCTGTGCCAGATATCCTGAGCATGTACTTTGAGATCCGGGGCAGTTTGTGGATGATTACTTGCCTCATTTATTTATCATTTGCGAAATCTCACAGCTTCATGCACCCCGTGCTGACAAATTCCTCTCTCCATTTTGAGTCTACATCATCGGCCGTTGTCTCCTTCCTTGTTTTTCGAGGTTAGCCCACCGATGACACCTGTGCCAAATCTCACACAAGCCCTTTGAGATCTGGTGCAGTTTGTGGATGGTTACCTACCTCATTTATTTATCATTTGTAAAACCCAATGGCTTCATCCACCCCATGCTGAATAACTCCCTCCACCATTTTGAATCTTTATGTCACTGGTGGCCATTGTCTTCTTCCTTGTTTTCTAGGTTGGCCCACCAATGAAACCAGTGCCAGATCTCAAGCATACACTTTGATATCTGGTGCAGTTGTGGATGGTTACTTGAATAATTTCCTTAACTTTTGTAAAACCCAATGGCTTCATCCACCCCATACTAAAAAACTCTCTCCGTCATTTTGAATCTTTACCTCACTGGTGGTCATTGTCCTCTTTCTTGTTTTCTAGGTTGGCCCCTCAATGACACTTGTGCCAGATACCCCGAGCATGTACTTTGAGATCCGGTGCAGTTTTTGGATGGTTACATGCCTCACCTCCTTAACTTTTGTGAAACCCAATGGCTTCATCCATCCCATGCTAAAAACTCTCTCCGCCATTTTGAATCTGTCAGGGCTGGGCTCAGCCCTTCCTTCTCTGAGATGGCTGCTCAGCTGTCGACTAATTTCCAGCTCCTATCTCTCCACAGTTGCTCAGCTGTTAATGATATCCTGCTCGTCAGTCCTGCCTACTTAAGCCGTCCAGTCCAGAGGAGCTCTGCCTTCTCCTTGGTCAACATCACAAGAAACTGAGACACTCTCCTGCGATCCTGTTCAAGACTTGCTTTGCTGCATCTCTTCTGGCTCCAGATCCTGCTTGCTGTTCCATTACATTGATCCCTGACTTCTGGCTTGGCTGACTATCCTTTCTGGTTACTGAACTTTGGCTATGTTTTGAATATGTTTGTTCTTTTTACTTTTATTGTTAAACAAGTGTGATTTAACTGTACTTCTGTTTCTGCCTGATTTCATGGTTTCTGACAGAATCTTTACCTCACTGGTGGCCATTGTCCCTTTTCTTGTTTTCTAGGTTGGCCCACCAATGACACCTGTGGCAGATCCCGGGCATGCACTTTAAGATCCGGTGCAGTTTGTGGATGGTTACTTGCCTCATTTATTTAATATTTGCAAAATCTCATGGCTTCATCCACCCCATGCTAAAAAACTCTCTCTGCCATTTAGCAATCTTTACATCATTGGTGGCCATTGCCCTCTTCTTTGTTTTCAAGGTTGGCCCACCAATAACATCTCTTCACTTTGAGATCTGGTTCAGTTTGTGTTTTTTTAACCACTTAAGGACCGGAAGGATTTGCCCCCTTAATGAACAGGCCATTTTTGTTTGCGATACGGCACTGCGTTGTTTAACTGATAATTGCTCGGTCGCGCAACATTGTACCCAAACAAAATTTAAGTCCTTTTTTTTCCCACAAATAGAGCTTTCTTTTGGTGGTATTTGATCACCTCTGCAGTTTTTATTTTTTGCGCTATAAACAAAAAAAGACAATTTTGTTTTAAAAAAAAAAATAATAATAATTTTTTTTACTTTTTGCTATAATAAATATCCCCAAAAAATAAAAGAAATGCGTTCCTCAGTTTAGGCCGATATGTATTCTTCTACATAGTTTTGTTAAAAAATAAATAAATAAATCGCAATAAGTGTATATTGATTGATTTGCGCAAAAGTTATAGCGTCTACAAAATAGGGGATAGATTTCTGGCATTTTTTTTTTTTTACTAATAATGGCGATTTTTGGCAGGACTATGACATTGCGACGGACAGATCGGACACTTTTCACACTTTTTTGGGACCATCAACATGTATACTGTGATCAGAGCTAAAAATAGCCACTGATTACTATATAAATGTCATTGGCAGGGAAGGGCCTGAACACTAGGGGGCGAACAAAGGGTTAAATGTGTGTCCTAGGGAGTGTTTCTAACTGTGGGGGGGGGGGGGTGGGACTGCCTGTAGGTGAAGACATATCACTGTTCATAATCAGTATGAACAGCAGATCCGTCTCCCCTCTCCTGACAGAACGGAGATCTGTCTGTTTACATTGACAGATCTCCATTCTGTCTCTTTCAGGAGAGATCACGGGTGCTGGGCAGACATCGCGGCCACCGGGCACACGCATCGGCTCTGTCGTCACCCCGCGGGCGCCCCATAGGGCTCTAAAAAGCGGCCGATGTACAGCTACAGTGATTCGCCCAGGGGAACCAACTTGCTGCAGTATAACCGGGGCGGCTGGTCCTTAACTAGTTAAAGGGTAACTTTTTCGTGGGGGAAAAATGATATAGCGCATATAATTGCGACACTAATCACATTGTAATTGAATGTTATTAAAAAATTACCTTTCTTTTTCAACCTGCAGCCGCTACAATTTTCTGAGAATATGGCTACCTGGAGTTGTTCTGTATACAGAATGTGTACTGACCACGCCCCAAAAACATAATTTCCTGCTTGTGTGATTGGCTCACCAATTTTCCCAGAAGTCTGCACTAAGATACAAGTCAGATTTCTGGCATCCCTTGCGACAAAAATGTCATTTTTGGAGAGATACTTTCAATAGGAACACGTCTAAAGGGATGCAGGCCCAGCAGATTTCCTCATTGGTGCTCTGCAGCAGCACACCTGACAGTTAATTATGAAACCCCTCCCATTAGACCCACTCGGTACAGAGGCACAGACAACACACACACAGGGATTTCTTCACTATAACAAAAGATAGGAATCTGCAACAAAGTTTGTTATAATCCTTGCAATGTACAGAGATCACCCAAAAGGAGAATGTTTTTTTCTCGACATAAGTGAAGTTATGCATTTCTTTTAAATAGGAGCATCATTATGCCACCTGAAACCTCATTCTTTTTTTTTTTTTTTTTTTTTAACCACTTCCCGACCAGCGCACGACGATGTACGTCGACAGAATGGCACGGGCAGGCATATTGGCGTACATGTACGTCCAATATTCGTTGCCGCCGTGCCATCGGGAGCGCGCCGCCGGCGGCGCGCTCCCGCGCTGGTCGGGACCCCCGTGAGTCCGGTCGCGGGACCCGCGGACTCGATCGCCGCGGGCATCCCCGCGATCGTCTCACGGAGCGGCCGAATGGAGGAAATGCTGTATAAACAACATTTTTCCATTCTGCCTAGCAACTAGTGACGCTGATCTCTGCTCCATGTGATTGGAGCAGAGATCAGTGTACACTAAATGAAAGCCCAACCCCCCCACAGTTAGTAACACACCCCTAGGAACACTTAACCCCTACACTGCCACCCACTGGTTAACCCTTTCACTGCCAGTGTCATTTACACAGGAATCACTGCATTTATATAGCACTGATTACTGTATAAATGACAATGGTCCCAAAAATGTGTCAAAAATGTCCGATGTGTCCCCCACAATGTCGCAGTCACAATAAAAATCGCAGATCGCCGCCATTACTAGTAAAAAAAAAATAATAAAAAATTATTAATAAAAATGCTATAAAACTATCCCTATTTTGTAAACGCTATAACTTTTGCGCAAACCAATCAATAATCGCTTATTGCGATTTTTTTTACCAAAAATATGTAGAAGAATACGTATCGGCCTAAACTGAGGGAAAAAAATGTTTTTTTATATATTTTTGGGGAATATTTATTATTACAAAAAGTAAAAAATTATGCGTTTTTTTCAAAATTATCGCTCTATTTTTGTTTATAGCGCAAAAAATAAAAACCGCAGGGGTGATCAAATACCACCAAAAGAAAGCTCTATTTGTGGGAAAAAAAGGACGTTAATTTTGTTTGGGAGCCACCTCGCACGACCGCGCAATTGTCAGTTAAAGCGACGCAGTGCCGAATCGCAAAAAGTGGTCTGGTCTTTGACCAGCAAATTGGTCCGGTCTGAAAGTGGTTAATTTCACTTAAAATTTCACTTAAATTGAGGAAATAACTACATTTAGATACTTAAGGATTTTTCTGCCTCTCCCCCTTTTTTTCCCCGGTGGATACCTTGAGTATATTTATGGGTCACCAATCCGCATTTTTGGTCTAACCCAGGGATCTCCAAGAGCAAACAAGCAGGACAAAACTCTGGATAGCCGCACACTGGAAAAAGACTTGAAATCCCATCTTTAATTGAAACAACATGGGTCACATCAAAACAAAATCAAAAAATCCACAGCAAAAGAATAACAGGGTACAGGAAAAACTGACGCGTTTCGCACCGTAATTAGTGCTTACTCAGGGATCTCCAAACTATGGCCCTCCAGCCGTTGTGGAACTACACTTCGCATGATGCATTGTAAAACTCCGACATTCACAGACATGACTAGGCATGATGGGAATTGTAGTTCCTAAAGAACTGGAGGGCCATAGTTTGAAGACCCCTGGTCTAACCCTTTGAGCCTTCGAGGACCACCACCACCTTAATTCTGTCCTATACTACCACACGGCTGCCTTGCGGAATGGAGGGTGGTTGGGGAAGGGGGCAGTAAAAAGATGGCTTAACTAAACTAAGCCTAATGCCGCGTACACACGATCAGAATTTTCGGCCAGCAAAAGACCGATGAGAGCTTTTCATCGGAAAATGCAACCGTGTGTATGCTCCATTGGAATTTAGCTGGCCGAATTCTTCTCAATTTTCCCCACGGAAAAACAGAGATTCCGATTGTGTGTACGCAATTCCCACACGCAAAAACTCACGCATGCTCAGATTCAACCACAAGACGGAAGCTATTGGCTACTGGGTATTGAACTTCCTTTTTCTAGTCTCGCCATATGTGTTGTACGTCACCGTGTTCTTCACGGTCGGAATTTGGTGTGACCGTGTGTATGCAAGACAACTTGAGCGAAATCCTGTCGGAATTCCGTCTGGTAAAACCATCAGAGCTTTTTCCAACCAAAATTCCGATCATGTGTACGCGGCATTAGGGTGGCCCATCGACATTTGTTGGCTCTTGCCTGATTTGTGGTCTGTTCCTTAGGCATGCAGAGTCTCCTATGAAGGATGTTTCCATTAACACCGACATCCTCTTACTAAAAAAAAAATAAAAAAAAATTAAAAAAATAAAATAAAAATAAAAAATGATTATAGTTTTACAAAAAGGCAGCCTGCCAGATTTAACATTGTGGCTTCCTGCCAGAGGAAAGACGCGTGTGTATTCTACAACTGTTCAATTATCTTAAGACTGAAAAATAGAGAATAAACACAAGGAAGGAGATTGTTCAGTGGAAAACAGCCAAAAACAAACAGATTGATTTTTCTGGTAATGTTGGAACGGAAAAAAACCCCAAAAAACAAAAAAACATCTTTCATAGATAAAGACACTTCCTCTAGACCCCTACAAATAAACCATAGACTTGTAGCGACGATGTCCTTGATATAATTATATAGCCCCTGGGGGGTTGGGAGCCCAGAGGTAACATTCTTTAAAGTCTGTTGCATTCTCGGCAAGTCAAACAAAAAGGAGTGTATAGACTTCCAGTTTGTTTTCTTTAGAAAGCAGCCACAGCCTGAGTAAATGCCTGTCCGCTGCCAGCATGCTGAAATGTGTGACCCTTGCTGTCTGTGTGGAAGCAGTGGTCACTCTGCAGAGTTCTCGGACACCCTCTGCCTTTGAAAGGGTAGCTGATAATCCTGTGCGCTCTGCCTGTGCTGACTGTTATCAGTGTAGCACCCTCTAGTGTGCAACTAGTGTAGGTAAATTTAGCTATGACTTATGGTAGTTATGTGAGTCTATAATTGGAATTGGGTCGGGTTACTGCAGGTCAGGCTGGATGGCTCTACAGAGCAGGTCTCTAGTACCTCTCCCCTGGATCTAGAGGTTTGGAGAAGCTTCTGGAAGTTAGTGGGCGGAGGCCAGGAGGTCCTGATTCCTGAGGGAATCTGGCCAATCCCCAAGCAGAAGATCCTGGCATTATGGCTGGGTCAGCCCTTAAATATGGGGGAGCCTGACCAGCAGGGGATTTGTGTGGAAGATGGAGTGGTGGAGTGGTGAGGTTACTGTCGTCTGACTTGGGAGGGGCCCCCAGGGCTGTGGGGCTCTGTCTCCACGCTGGGAGCAGAGGAAAGGAAGTAGAAGCAGCCTAAGAGCGGAATCTCCATTACCTTTGGGCATGGAAGATCTGATCAGTGGCCTGAACAGAAGTCTTGCCCAGTGCAGCGAGGAGGAAAGGACAGTGTGAGTACCTCAGTACACCCAGGGGCATACAAGGGGAGAGACTGACAGAAGTAACATACTTTCCAGGGACAGCGTTGTGCTAAATCCAAGTCCATTGTCCTGGGGCATTCATGAGAGCAGCCAGGTGGTCTGGAAGTATCTACAAGCATCAGAACTGTGTGAGGTTCTACTGATGAGACACAATACATCTTCATACAGTTTACAACTTGGTGTTATTCCTCTAAAGGGGACTGAGAGCTCCTGCCACTGATCCATAGAGACTGCGATTATTCCGGAAGGAATACAGTCCAGAATCTTCATTTTTTTTGTGTACATAGAGGAGGAAGTTTGTCTCTGTTGTTTATTCAAGTCATATTGGGCATCCCATCCCATCCCATCCCAAACCCTATACCCTATCCAAGTTGTTTCCCCAATAAAATAACAAAAAAAAGCCCATGGACCAATTTCTTGTATCTGGATACAAGTTGGAAATGCCTATTGCCTGGCTGTGCAGCAATAGAGGGAACAGAAATCCAGCGGCTCCATCGGGGAATAGCACTACATCAGTTACCTTGCTTCCAGCTATCTCTTAGGATTTCATAAAGGAGGACTTCCCCCAAAATGTAAGACACCCCACACCTTCTTACTCTAATCAGCCGCTAACATATTTGCAGCTTTTTTCTTTTCTTTTTACTATGTTTGCATGGCCCACCCCCCACCGCCCGCAGCCTCTTTGGAGTATGCACAGTAGGGAGCTGGCTGTGAGACATCAGGAAGTCACAGCCAAATTCTAAATCCAAGATGGTGGCACCTGGGAGCTGAGGCACCTGTTGAATCAGCTGTGGGAAGGACAGCTTTGGACTCCATGGACTGGTATGTATCTGTTTCTTGTGCCGCAGCACCATGTGACTTGGTGCGGCGCAATTTTGGATAAGGGTCGGGGACTTCTTTTCTGTGTTTCTTGTTTGAAATGAATGAGTTACTGTTGGAAGGCAACATGATTTAATATCCTATTTCTGGAGTTTCTTTCTGGTTGATACAACCAAGCCTTTGCTTTCTTGGGGAGCGGTCTGGAATGTAACAGGTTGCACATCAAAGCTTTGTAGCATATCTGAAAGAAGAGATCAGGCCTCCATCAAGGCTGGACAAGGACCATCTGTTGTTATAACACATGGGTCTTCAAACTATGGCCCTCCAGTTTTTCAGGAACTACAATTCCCATCATGCCTAGTCCTGTCTGTGAATGTCAGACTTTTACAATGCCTCATGGGATGTGTAGTTTTGCAACAGCTGGAGGGCCGTAGTTTGAGGATCCCTGTTATAACGCAATGCAAGCAAGCTTGAAAGGGACCATAGCTGACAAGATGATTGATGAATGTCCTGGCTACAGAAGATCAAAGGACCAAAAGGCATTGAAGATATATAGGCATGATACATGGACAACGTTGCCCCTAGAGGCCAATACAGCAGGACGGACAGTAATATAAAATATTGAGGAGGACTGCCTAGTAAATACGTTGATTCATCAAAGGTCTATATAGGCCGGCAATGGGGTTGGGTCTGGATGGTGGATGGTGTATGATTGAAGTATAAAGGGCTGAACGAGTCAGAGAGCTCTCTCGCTCTACCCCTTTTTGCTCTTGGCTTGTGCCTGAGCCTCATTGCTCTCTCTACCATTTTGAACCCAGCCGAGGAGACCGCGCGATAAGTATCTTTGATGTTCTAGTATTATATGTTCTGGTGTTATATGCTTTGTAATATCTTTCTTTAGTATTTTCATGTTAGCGTTTCCCTATTTTCTAGGAAAATAAATAAGACATTGTTTTATTAAGCAGTGTGCTTGTTTTCATAGCTA
The DNA here is from genome assembly GCF_037356315.1 of Lithobates pipiens. Lineage (NCBI taxonomy): Eukaryota > Metazoa > Chordata > Amphibia > Anura > Ranidae > Lithobates > Lithobates pipiens. The sequence continues at coordinate 10,819,985 of NW_027507758.1, read as the reverse complement.
ACCTTATATCATCTTGATATCAACAGTAATTATCAGAGTTTTAATAGACTAGCTAACTATAGGAATAGACAAATTAATACATATATGGAAAAAAATAGAGGGAATCCGTAACCATCTTGGATAATATTTATTGTACCAATTAATTCAGTTACCCTACAGGCAATGAGCGGAAACGTGCACACGCCATCGCATCCGTAGGTGTGAACCTAACCTTCAGGACTAGAATGTATTATGTTTTTGTTTTTGGGTTTAGGGAGACCTTAAACTGATCAAATGGAAAGCTAACAAACCATCGTACATTTCTGCATTATATTCTATGGCTTTGTACTGCACCGTGGTGATTTATAAGGCCAATGGTCTCTAAAGTTGGTCTCTTGAGCACCTTTCTTCCTAATAAGAATCCAACATCTCATATCTCTCTCTCTTTTGTTTACACATCCTCCGCAGTCTCCGCGCCCAGAAGTTCATTTGCCTGCATCACCATTTAAATCTAATTTATTACCCAAGATGGCACTACCATTTAAGCAGTTCTCAGAATATTATTCCTTTGACAGGCGGCAATTTATAATTTTATATATTGCTCCTCAAGGACAATGGACAATATGGGGAATGGAAACAAGCAGCCCTCATATTACATTATAGTAAGAACTCCGCTCTGTCTAATAAAAGTGCAATGAGGCCTCTAAGGCCCGGGTGACAGAGCGCATGCCGCCATGAATTATGGCCATCGGCTCTGTGTATGTGCTTCGGGTATGGAGAGGAGAATACAGGGAAACGGGTCTTCAATCTTCATTACCTCAGTGGGTTATTTTGCAATTATAACACTTTTTCGAATTCAGTGGTGAAAACCTTCAGTACCACTATAGAGTTCTAATATAACTTGTGATCATGATCGTATGCACTTATAACAGCTCCTCCACGGCATTATACCCCCCTCCTCCCCAGGGCGGCGCTACCTCTAGATGAACTAAGACGCCACCTAGGGCGTAGCCACGGCCACTGATTTAAGAGAGAGGTAGAAGGGAAAAGCACCTCTGAGTGCAGACTGGTAAAATGTATTTATTGATGCCAAAAATGGACACTCACCTTATAGCAGATAAAACAGGTTCATCATAAAGTATGGTGTCTAGGACGACCGAGCAGATGTCTGCTGCGGAGCCACCTGGATCCGCTGCCATGGGAATGGAAGCGCAAGAAAGTCAGCAATGGTCCTCCAAGATGGCACAGGAGCATGGCGTGACCCCACAGTCTCTGCGGGATGAGGTCACCAGGACAGGATCAGCTGATGCGTTTCAGCGCATTGCGCTGTGCCTTGGATGGGCATGCGCGCTCTTTCATGAGGGTCGCTGATATGCTTTTGTGATTTGTTGACTCTACAGCACTTTTATTATTTTTTGCCTATACATGTACTGTGTCTTGTGGTTGTAAGCGCCCTGTACCTAAATGCGCCTACATCTTTCCTTCTTCTTTTTGTTTACAGCCGCTGGTTTCCCTCCCCTCTGGCTTCCTAGCACTTGCCGATGTTCCGCATACCACTGCAGGATTGGGTGATGTTAGCTGGAGACAGATCCGGCTCCTGCAAACTTCAGCCAATCCATGAAGAAGTGGTATCCAGCCAATAAGGTGACACGCAAGCCATGCTGCGCTCAACATCACTTTCTCCCAGCTCCCCAGTCAGTCTCCGCATGGAGCTAAGGGTGGCAAGGAGGTGAAAAAGCATCACAGCATAGGCTGCATTTGCTGATATGTTAAGAAATGTGGTTGGGCTTGGACTGCAAATAACATGCTTCTTTAACCACTTGCCGACCTCTGCACGCCGATATACTTCTGCACAATGGCAGCAGTGGGCAAATGGGCGTACCTGTACGTCCCCTTTAATTGGCAGGGCTAGCGTGCGCGCGCCGCGTACAGCGTGACCATGCCCGCGGGTCTCGCAGACTCGGTGTCTGCCAGTGTCCCACGATCGTGTCGCGGAGCAGCAGAATGGGGAGATGCCTATGTAAACAAGGCATTTCACCATTCTGCCTAGAGACATGGGAAAAGTGGAAGCCCACCCCCCCCCCCCCCCACAGTTAGAATCACTCTCTAGGACACACTTGACCCCTTGATCGCCCCCTAGTGTTTAAAGAGGTTGTAAACCCTTACAAGCCACTTTGACCTACAGGTAAGCCTAGATTAAGGCTTACCTGTAGGTCCAAGAAATATCTCCTAAACCTACACGGTTTAGGAGATATTTGGCGAAAGACAGGCACTGCTGTCTATGGCGCATGCACGGTAGACAGCGGCGCGCAGGTGCACTTAGTGCGCCGCTGTCAACGGCGATATGCCGCGAGTGGCGGCTCCCCGTGCGAAAGCGCGGGAGTGACGTCATCGCGGCTTCGCCGAATGACAACGGCGGAGCAGCGAGACCCACCGAGAAGATGGATGCTCGGGACTACAGGGGACAGCGGTGACTTCTCTGGCTCCTGTGTCAGGTAAGTGACACATAATGGGCTACTATGCGATGCATAGCAGTCTATTATGCTTTACCTTTGCAGGGAATCAAAGAGGAAGTAAACCCATCAGGGTTTACTTCCTCTTTAAGCCCTTCCCTGCCGGTGTAATTTATACAGTAATCAGTGCATTTTTATAGCACTGATCGCTGTATAAAAAATGACAATGGTCCAAAAAAATAGTGTCAAAAGTGTCTGATGTGTCTGCCATAATGTCGCAGTCACGTTAAAATAATCGCAGATCGCCACCATTACTAATAAAAAAATAAAATAAATGGCATAAAACTATCCCCTATTTTATAGACGCTATAACTTGTGCGCAAACCAATCAATATACACTTATTGCAGTTTTTTTTAACAATAGTATGTAAAAGAATACATATCAGCCTAAACTGAGGAAAAAAAATTTTTTTATATATTTTTGGGGGATATTTATTATAGAAGAAAGTAAAAAATAGTGCTTTTTTTTTTCAAAATTGTCGCTCTTTTTTTGTTTATAGAGCAAAAAATAAACACGGCAGAGGTGATCAAATACCACCTCTATTTGTGGGAAAAAAAGAACATAAATTTTTGTTTGGGTGCAACGCCGCACGACCGCGCAATTGTCAGTTAATGCGACTCAGTGCGCGAATCACAAAAAGTGCTCTGGTCAGGAAGGGGTAAAATCTTCCGGGGGTGAAGCCGTTAATATAATGGTAGCATCATGGTAATATACATTATATTTTTTTTTGGGGGGGGGGGGGGGACTGCAAGTAGCTGGTTTTATAATAAAGGTGAAATAACCGCGCTAAATGTATAAAATGAAATAATATGAAGAAATAGAATAAGCAGCAACTCATCTGTGAGATATCAGCACAGTCCCAATACTGAGTTGCGCTAGTTGTATAAATAAAAATAAAAAGTAAAAAAAGTCCACAAGTGACATAAACTGATGTTCCTGGTGAGTATCACCACCACCTTGAGTTGAGATTCTGTGCATCATCAACACCACCACCAAAGGCTGAAGGGCTCGCTTACCAGCTTACATGGACCTCTCACTACAAGAGTTCAAAGGGCCTCGTGGCTCCATACCCAGCCAGGGCCTTTTTAAAACTTCAGAGGATCTTCCAGCATAGACATACCAATCTACACAATTGTCATAGAAATTCCCCCAAAACACAAAAAGCTCCACATAGTGTAAAATCTCATAAAATTTTTATTCTACACAAGCTAAAAGTTGCACATCAAAAATGCATATATAAGGCCTTAAAAAGAATGCGCCGGCTGGCACACATACGAAAACCTGTCTTTCCAGGACTCGAGGGTTATGTTGACGTAAGCGCATCGCTCCGCCCTGTGCGTTTTGTCATATGTTGACGTTGTCCAGGGGGACGGGCGGCACGCTGAATCACCGCTTGATATACATTACAAGATGACCAAGCCTCGCTCTAGCTGGTCTTGTCTAGGGCAAAAAATAGTCTAGCAGTGGCACAGCCCCCACCCCCCCCCCCATTTCTGTAGAAATGGATAAGAGACCCCGGGAGTATGGTTTACTCCAGAACAGTTTTAAAATATCCCATATTTTGCACATCCCTCCTCAATTTTTAGCAAATTCCAAAGGTCAGGATATAAGGTTATGGCTAGATGGTTTATAATGGGGTTTCTCAAATAGTGGACCAATTTGGTTACTCAGGGTTGGTGCGAGACATCCGTGTCTATGCACAGCAGCATGCATTCCCATGGCACATCCAGGCCATCCACCAGCAGGAATGGCTAACCCTAATGCAGCGCAGGCAGCATTCTGGGCAGCCCCAGCATTCAGAATGGGAGGGAAGTCCACAACTGTTTAAACCTGCTGCAGCACCGACCCGCTGCCATGCTGCCGAAGCTGCTCTGTGGTGAAGACTGAACGATAGGACTCTAGTGCAGGGGGGGGGGCACCGTGGGGGCACCGAGGTCTCATGTGAAAAGGTGGAGGAACTGAGCACTCTAGTATAAAAGGGGGAACTAAGGACTTTGATGTTAAAGGGGTGGTGGGGAACCAAGAACTCTACTGGGAAAGGGGGATGCTGAGGATTCTGATGTGAAAGGAGAGATGAAAAATTGAGGACTCTGGTGTGAAGGGGGTAGGGAAACTGAATACTCTGATTTTAAAGGGCATGGGGGACTGAGGACTTATGATGTGAAAGGGGGTGACTCCGATAGAAAGTGCCATCATGAGAAACACTGGTATAGACTACCAACACATAAAATCTACCAGCAGACCTCTGCACTTTGTTTGAGATGCAGGGCCATCTTTAATATTGATTGGACCCCTTGCAAAACTTATCTTGGGGGCCCCGCCATGCAGTTTTGCTCTCCCCCTGCTCTGAGACATACAATAAATAGCAGCTAAGTTCAAAATCAGTTTACTGAATCAGATCAGGCAGCGATTGTGATTGGTTGCCAGAGGTTACAGTGTATCATTACCACTCACTGTCTGCTAGAGGTTACAGTGTATCACTACCGCTCACTGACTGGTTGTCAGAGGTTACAGTGTATCATTAACACTCACTGACTGGTTGCCAGAGGTTACAGTGTTTCATTACCGCTCACGGACTGGTTGCTAGAGGTTACAGTGTATCATTACCGCTCACTGACTGGTTGCCAGAGGTTACAGTGTTTCATTACCGCTCACGGACTGGTTGCTAGAGGTTACAGTGTACCATTACTGCTCACCGATTGGCTGCTAGAGGTTACAGCACACATTACGGCTCACTGATTAGTTGTTAGAGGTTAAAACACATGATTTCTGCTTGTTGATTGGTTGTTAGAGATTACTGTGGATATGAACTCGGGGGGGCATGATATACATATCAATGCCACCAGGCTGCCGCTATTTACATATGATTGCTGTCACTATTTACATATGAATTCGGGTTATTTACATGTAAACACAGGGTCTGCAGGTGAATCATCTGTACACAACAATAGGGCAGAGCTGGGCAGCATTAGTAGCAGCACTTCACACTGAGATATTGGGACACAGCACGGGACTAAAACCTCAAGGGACGAGGCAATTTAAACCAGGATAATTGGCAAGTATGAAGCAGCTGCTTTGGGCCCCACAACAATGACAGGGCCCAGGGCAGCTGCCCCTTTTGCCCTGCCTTAAAAACGGCCCTGTTGAGATGTAAAAGTCAGACTCTACTTCATGTCTTTTGGTCTTGTCCAAAGATGAGACCCTTGAGGGGAAAATTGAGTGGCATATCATAAAAGGTAATTGACCTGGAACTTGGGGATGATCCAGCCTCGTACCCGCTTCATGCAAACCAGGAAAAATTACAAGAAATCCTTATTAATTCAGCTACGAAATTCCGCCAGTGTGTGGATTCACCTGCTTTAAAGAATCACTCCCGACCATACAACTGCAACTTTCCGAGATCACAGAGATCCACCACATGGAGGATCTGACTGTAGGTTGAGATGAAAATAGTAGACTTATGTGATTCTATTGAATAGATTTTGTATGTGCCCAGGAAGGATGACAGGCACATAATTCACTTGAAATAGCCTTGCTGCATATGGACCTTTACTAGGCTATTAAGTGCCCTCCTTGTCACTCACCCCACTACACCCTTCCCACTCTAATGCCGCGTACACACGGCCGGACTTTTCGACAGCAAAGGTCCGACGGGACACATCCGTCAGACAATTCAACCGTGTGTGGGCTTCATTGGACCTTTGCTGCCGAAAAATCAGATGGACTTTAGATTTAGAACATATTTCAAATCTTTCTGACAGACTTGAATCTGGTCGAAAAATCAGTTTGTCTGTGTGCTAGTCTGAAGGACAAAAACCGACGCTAGGGCAGCTATTGGCTACTGGCCTTGAACTTCCTTATTCTAGTCCGGTCGTACATCATTAGTGTCAGAACCTGAACCCAGGAACTCAGCTCCATCTGGAAGTATCTTTTCTTACTGAGCCACCTGAGATGTTGGACAGTTCCCTGCTTAATCCCCTAGATGGCCTTACTTTTTAGCTTGTTTCTGGTGAAGCTTGAACTGCTTGTTCCTCCTTCCTATTTAAGACACAGCTTTGCACATCCTGTTTGCCAGATTAATGTGCTCTTCTCCAGCCAAAATGTTGCCCTGATCACCAATGTAAGGGGCATTCTTCCCACTGATCACCAATGTAAGGAACATTCTTCTCACTGATCACCAATGTAAGGAACATTCTTCTCACTGATCACCAATGTAAGGGACATTCTTCCCACTGATCACCAATGTAAGGAACATTCTTCCCACCGATCACCAATGTAAGGAACATTCTTCTCACTGACCACCAATGTAAGGAACATTCTTCTCACTGACCACCAATGTAAGGAACATTCTTCTCACTGATCACCAATGTAAGGAACATTCTTCCCACTGATCACCAATGTAAGGAACATTCTTCCCACTGATCACCAATGTAAGGAACGTTCTTCTCACTGATCACCAATGTAAGGAACATTCTTCTCACTGATCACCAATGTAAGGAACATTCTTCTCACTGATCACCAATGTAAGGGACATTCTTCCCACTGACCACCAATGTAAGGAACATTCTTCCCACTGATCACCAATGTAAGGAACATTCTTCCCACTGATCACCAATGTAAGGAACATTCTTCTCACTGATCACCAATGTAAGGAACATTCTTCTCACTGATCACCAATGTAAGGAACATTCTTCCCACTGATCACCAATGTAAGGAACATTCTTCCCAATGATCACCAATGTAAGGAACATTCTTCCCACTGATCACCAATGTAAGGAACATTCTTCTCACTGATCACCAATGTAAGGAACATTCTTCTCACCGATCACCAATGTAAGGATCATTCTTCTCACTGACCACCAATGTAAGGAACATTCTTCTCACTGATCACCAATGTAAAGAACGTTCTTCTCACTGATCACCAATGTAAGGAACATTCTTCTCACCGATCACCAATGTAAGGAACATTCTTCCCACTGATCACCAATGTAAGGAATATTCTTCTCACCGATCACCAATGTAAGGAACATTCTTCCCACTGATCACCAATGTAAGGAACATTCTTCTCACTGATCACCAATGCAAGGAATATTCTTCTCACCGATCACCAATGTAAGGAACATTCTTCCCACTGATCACCAATGTAAGGAACATTCTTCCCACTGATCACCAATGTAAGGAATATTCTTCTCACCGATCACCAATGTAAGGAACATTCTTCCCACTGATCACCAATGTAAGGAACATTCTTCTCACCGATCACCAATGTAAGGAACATTCTTCCCACTGATCACCAATGTAAGGAACATTCTTCTCACCGATCACCAATGTAAGGAACATTCTTCCCAATTTTTCTTTATTAAAAGTCTTGCAATCATTAAGCATAAAATCACAATATATAAATATACATAAATATATACATATTTACATAAATTAAAATAAATATAGCAAAACTGCTCTCAAACCCAAAAAAAATAAAAAATACTTTACAGCAATAACATAAATCCTATTACGACTCACACCATTACACCAGACATCAAACTTGTGAGGTTAAGAAACAATCCCGCACCTATTATGCATGCAGCCCTTCTTCAAAAAGAAGATACTAACCAACAAAAGCTAAGGGAGTGAAAGAACCAGAAAAAGAAAAGAGCTCCTCACCCAGAGATGGGCAGTTCACCAAAGGCAGGTCTGATATTCCTCCACGCCCTTATCCAGACTGCCCGAGGCTCCCTGCCCTTCTCAAGACCCCGAATTTTCCCAACCTCACCCAGAATATCGTGCACCACCACCTCAACAGAGAGGACTTTCTTCCGCAGGGTAATCTGGCACCGTGCATTCCATGTGAAGTAACGGACAACTATACTAACTAAAAACAGTGTATCCAAATCAAAATCCCAGTGAGTCGGGAATGCCCCATACACCCACTCCGCATAACTCATGCGATAGAAAAAGGGGATGCCTAGAGCCCTCCCCACCCTTTTATACACCTCTATGTTAAAGGGACACTGGAGCAAAAAGTGGTCCATAGACTCCACTTTACCAACACACTCCGCTCTAGGACAATCCCGATCATCCACAGGGCGATGCTTCAAGTTCCCTCTCACATAGAGCCTTCCATGGAAGGCGAGCCAGGCTTGATCCCTAAACTTCAAGGGGATTCTTTCTAAATTGATTAAACGCAACCCCTCCCTCATTACAGAGCCTGGGCAATCCCTTAAGGCCAGTGACACACTGAAAGCAGAGCCCAAAATCCTCTTCTCCAGAAGCTTTCTGGGGAGGGACTTGATATCCTCCACTGTCACCTGCCACTGCCGAAGTATTTTCAGACACGGGGCAACATAAGCCGGGAGCTTGCCATGTCGGACTCTCAGACTTTTCACTGGCCCGCCATCTTCCCAGCATCGCAGAAAAGGCCTAAAACAAGATTGAAAAATACCCACCCATCCCGGCGGGTTCTCTGCTAGCATGTTACCAAGATTATACTTTAAAAACAGCAGAGAAAAGAAAACTATTGGGTTGACCATTCCTAGGCCACCCTCCCGCCTAGACAGGTAAGTTACATTGCGTTTGATCAGGTTCAGCCTACTTCCCCATAACAGTTGGAAAAAGCAGCTGTACACCCTTGCATAGAGAGATACTGGCAAGATACAGACGAAGCTGACATATAAAAAAATTGGGACCAGGTACGTTTTGATCAAGTCAACCCTCTCCCTCAATGAAAGCTTCCATTTCTTCCAGCTTGCTACTTTGGCATTGGCACACACCAACCTGCTTTCCCAATTTCGATGACCATAGTCACCAGGACCAAATTTGATGCCCAACACTTTAATTTCCTGCTGGGGCTCTGGGAAGGCATCCGGAAGTTCGAAGCTTTCACCTTCATCACCCATCCAGAAAACTTCACTCTTTTCATGGTTGACTTTAGAACCAGAAGCCTCCGTGTACTGCTCTATCATAGAGACCACCTCCTGCGTCTCCTCCGTTCCAGAGACAATAACAGACACATCATCGGCATAGGCCACGACCTTCAAAGGTGGCACACCAGCAATGCCCAAAGGCACCCCGCACAAAGATCCACTCTCTAGCCTTCTTATGAAGGGGTCGATTGCGAATACATATAACAGGGGGCTCAGAGGACATCCCTGGCGCACACCAGAGCCAACCTCAAAAGGCCGTCCAACCCAACCATTAACCAGTGGGAAGCTCTCAGCCCCTTTATATAATGTCTTCAGCCAATCTATAAACCTCCCCTGCAGGCCGTATCTACCAAGTAGCAAATACAGGTACTCGTGATTGACTCTATCAAAAGCCTTTGCCTGATCCAATGCCAGCAAGTACTTTCTCCATCCAGCAGCCCTGCATCGCTCCAAAGCCTCCCGGACAGCTAAAACCGCTGAAAAGGTACTTCTACCTTGGACCGAGCAGTGCTGATGACTGGACAACAAATCGCCTGCCACTGACGACAAGCGCCAAAAAAGAATCTTCGCCAAGATCTTTCTATCAACATTGAGAAGACTGATGGGGCGCCAGTTCTCAATCATTGAGGGGTCTTTACCTTTTGACAGAAGAATCACAGCTGATTGCCTCATGGAGGGAGGGAGCGAACCCTCTTCTAGACAGCTGTTATAAACCTCCGCTAAAAAGGGAGCCAGAATGGACTTAAAACACTTGTAGAATTCAGCTGTCAACCCATCTGGCCCAGGCGATTTTTTGGTAGCCAGCTTCTCTATAGCATGAACTACCTCATCCACTGAAATTGGTTCTGTCAAATCCATCAAAGGCAATGTACCATTTCCCAATCCTGGAGTAGAATCCAGAAAGCTTTCCATCTTGTCCCGACAAAGGTCCTTTCTTCCCAGAAGGTCTGCATAATATGATCTGAAGATCTCCAGGATCCCTGATCTGGACTTCACCAGGGAACCCGTACTATCCCTCAGGCCTATGACCGTCTTAACTGCTATGCCTTGCTTACAGTTCTGGTAAGGATCAGGCGAGTGATATTTTCCATAATCCCTCTCCAGAACCAAGGAGGCATGCCGGTCGTATTGACACTTTCTAAGAAGAAACTTCACCTCAGAGATCTCCCCTGGATCTCCTCTATACGAGACAAGACGATCAAGCTTCCTCCGCAAATGCTGGTAGGCAATGTACATACCAAGCTGCTTCTTCTTACTTATGGCCTTGAAAAGTCCAATCGCCCTTTGTTTCACAAGTTCCCACCACTCTGACTTACTGCTGCAAAAGTCCAGAATAGAAACCTGTGCCTGGAAAAAATCCTCAAAGGATTGTCTTACCTCTACGTCTTCCAGGAGAGCCGAATTCAGTTTCCAGGTACCCCTTCCCCTGGGTGGAGTGTCCGAGGCATTCAGAGTCACAGAGAGCATACAGTGGTCAGAGAACTCCACCGCCCTCAACTCAGGAGCCGAGAAAGCAGAGTTCTCCTTTAAAAAAAACCTATCTATCCTACTCTGACTATTCCCTCTCTGAAATGTGAATCCCGTGCTGCCAGGGCAGTGCTTAATATGCACATCTACCAGGCCTGCTTGTCTCACCATATCTCTAAGAAAAACGCTATCGTACGCCAGCCTGTCTATGGAGCCTCTCCTGTCTTCAGGCCTAATTATGGTGTTAAAATCACCTCCAAAGACAACCTGCTGGGACGTAAAAAGGAAGGGCTTGATCTCTGTGAGGAGGCATTTCCTGCCCCATCTTGACTGCGGTCCATAGATATTAATCAGACGCAAGTCCTGCCCCCTAACAGAGACGTCCAAGACCATGCATCTCCCAATCTCTACCTCAATTACCCGCCGGCACGTTACCATATCGGTTTTAAAAAGGACCGCAACTCCGCTGCAGGGCTCTGCCGCAAGAGACCAAAAGGAGGGACCGCATCTCCACTCCCTTTTTGCTAGATGGACATCGGCCAAAGTATTGAGCCAGGTCTCTTGCAAAAATAAAATCTCGGCATCAAACTCGCTGAGCAAAAATAAGGCAATATCACGAGCTCTTGCAGATTTCATGCTGGCGACATTAATGGTCGCCACCTTTATCGGAGTGGGAACTGCCATCAGGATGATTGGGGTAGTCGTTTCTTAACCTTTGCCACACTCTCATCACCAGAAACAGCTCTCTTCAAACTATGTGACTCCCCCTCATCCATGGATGATAAAGAAAAAGATAAATCAGACATCCCATCACCTGACAAAACTGAAAAAGGGTTACCAGGAGGAACCCCTCCTGGGTCTGACTCTGAGGAAGAAATGACCACCTTATTTGTCTTCCTCTTCTTCTTTTTCTTCCTCCTAAACGTCTCCCACCCCTCATCATCTGAATCCCCCTCAACAGAGAGTGAGACATGGGATATGGACACCCTTCCATCAGCCCCACCCCCATCCAGCACCCCCACATTCCCCTGACCACGTTTGCGCTGCCGAGGGACAGGGACTGGAGGCTGAGAAGGAAGATCCGCTAAACCTGCCCCCCCAGCAGCTTCCGCTAGTCTGGAGGACCTACGTACAGCAGGAATAGGGACCACCACATGGGGGACAGACTTAGGGACCACATCACTAGAGGGGACAGAATCTGAAGCAACAGATGGAACTGACACAGGAGGGACAGACTCAGGGACAACATTACCAGGGGGAACAGAACCTGAAACAGATGGAACTGACACAGGAGGGACAGACTCAGGGACCACATTACCAGGGGAAACAGAACCTGAAACAGATGGAACTGACACAGGAGGGACAGACTCAGGGACCACATTACCAGGGGAAACAGAACCTGAAACAGATGGAACAGACACAGGAGGGACAACAACAGTTCCAGCGGCCTCATCCTCCTTATCCAACCTCTGCAGCTCAGCCTCCAATCCTGGCAGGTTATGTAAAGCCTCTGGACACTTACTGTAAGGATGGCCAAGCTGTTGGCACAGATTGCACCGAATTTGGGTACAATCCTTTGCCAAATGGTCCAGACCCTGGCATAGCGAACACTTTTTACGCGTGCAGGTAGAGGCAAAATGGCCCTTTTCACCACATTTATTGCAGACTTTGGGCTGTCCCTGGTAAAATATAGTCAGCCGATCTCTTCCCAGGAAAGCTGAGCAGGGCAGATGTTGGACTACATTGCCCAGCACCCCCAGTTTTAGTGACACCGTCCAGGCCCCTGTCCATATCCCATGTTCATCCAGGACCTTCCGCAGTGGAGTGAGGACCTCACCATATCGGCGTAGCCATACTATCAAATCAGCCTCTGGTATGGATTCGTTGCGCACCAGGATGGTCACCGATTTTATCAGGGGCTGCCTGGAAATAACCTTTGGCACCAAACCACTCCACTGCGAAAGGCCCTGGCACCTCCTATGTCGCTCCCAAAATAAATCCAACCCCTCGGGTTTAACAAAAGATAAATCAAACTCATAACTCCCCACTGGGCAAATCAAAGCAAAAATATCCACAGCTTTAAACCCCATTTCCAAAATCAACTCTGCCACCCTCCCCCTCACTGGTGGGGTCCCCTCCCCCTCCCACTTGAACTGAACCACATTCCTCCTCCTATACCCACCACCAAACCCCCCTATATTGTGACCACCAATATTTACAGCATTCCCCCCACCCTCCTTGGTGCGACTCCCCACAACAGATGCATAACTCCCCATATTCCTCCCAGCAGAAGAGATATTTGTGTGTTTTGAACTGTCTGAGACATCTTTAGCAGATATCGATTGTACAGATTTGGTCTGTACAATCGATGAGTCTTTCCTCTGAGCAGAGAGAGAAATGTCATTTTTGTTTTTCCCAGCAGTATTAACCCCTCCACCATCAACACCACCACCACCCACCACATTCATTGTTTTATCATGACTGTCATTGTCAATACTTGCTGGTATATTCACATGTCCTGCAGTCTTCCTAGCAGTGTCAGTTCCCACTGCTGTGCTGGTGGAATCTTCATCTGGCCTGTTCTCTTCCATCAGGACAGGACTTTCTGCAGAGGACAGTGCAGGCTGGACTGACACATCCATGGCTTCCACTGCACATGGTGCAGTATTCTGATCCCCTCCCCCACCAGCATCAATCAGCTCTGCTGGAGCACAGAGAGGCTCAGGTGAAGCAATCACATTGCAGGTGTCAGACACAGTGTGTGAAACACATGCAGCAAATGTGGTAGTGGAACTACAGGTCTCAGCACATGCAGGTGCAGCAACATCCATGTTCAGGGGATTTGGTGCAGGTCCATCCCCATTCCCTGGCTGATTTTTCTGAACATCCTCCGGGACCTCTGATGGATTATCAGACATTACAAACTTGTCTCCTCTCAGGGGGGATTCCATCCGCTGGATAAAGGTCAGGGTGCCATTCTCACTCTCAACCCCCTGGCTGGTTGCCGCTGGCGACTCCAAGGCCTTACATGGGGGGAGAGGAGCAGAGGCAGATGGACCCGGGTCATCCATATGCTGAGGCTGATCCACTGAACATGCTGAGGACTGGCTGACAAACCTTCTCTCGTTTTCAAACTTTTCTTTAAATGCTCCACTTTTTTCTTTTAGTTTTCCCAACAATAAAGTTTGCTGCTTCACTTTTTCCTCTAATTCCTGTAGCTCAGGCTTCATGGCGGTGCGATTCTTACTCCAGGCCTGGAAGTATTTGGCTTTGAAGTTCTTAAGCTCCGCTCTCAAAACCTTCAGCTTCTCCTCCGCTCTCCCAATCGCCCTAAAGCGATTAACAACCTTAAGGCTGAAGACACTGGCATCCATACCAGGGCCCGGACCCACAGACAGATCCTCCACCTCCTCCTCACTGGGCCCCGTGTCATCAGGGGGATCCATCTCAGGGCCTCCCCCAGGATCAGGCATTATTCCTGGGCCAAGCTAGCAGGCAAGGCCCAGGCTTGAAAAATGGGTGGTTCTCACAGAGAGCTCTTTGGGTGTGTCCTCCTCCTCCTTCCCACTGATCACCAATGTAAGGAATATTCTTCTCACCGATCACCAATGTAAGGAACATTCTTCTCACTGATCACCAATGTAAGGAACATTCTTCCCACTGATCACCAATGTAAGGAACATTCTTCTCACCGATCACCAATGTAAGGATCATTCTTCTCACTGACCACCAATGTAAGGAACATTCTTCTCACTGATCACCAATGTAAAGAACGTTCTTCTCACTGATCACCAATGTAAGGAACGTTCTTCTCACTGATCACCAATGTAAGGAACATTCTTCTCACCGATCACCAATGTAAGGAACATTCTTCCCACTGATCACCAATGTAAGGAATATTCTTCTCACCGATCACCAATGTAAGGAACATTCTTCCCACTGATCACCAATGTAAGGAACATTCTTCTCACTGATCACCAATGTAAGGAACATTCTTCCCACTGATCACCAATGTAAGGAACATTCTTCCCACTGATCACCAATGTAAGGAATATTCTTCTCACCGATCACCAATGTAAGGAACATTCTTCCCACTGATCACCAATGTAAGGAACATTCTTCTCACCGATCACCAATGTAAGGGACATTCTTCTCACTGATCACCAATGTAAGGAACATTCTTCCCACTGATCACCAATGTAAGGAACATTCTTCCCACTGATCACCAATGTAAGGGACATTCTTCCCACTGATCACCAATGTAAGGAACATTCTTCTCACTGATCACCAATGTAAGGAACATTCTTCTCACTGATCACCAATGTAAGGAACATTCTTCTCACTGATCACCAATGTAAGGAACATTCTTCCCACCGATCACCAATGTAAGGAGCATTCTTCTCACTGATCACCAATGTAAGGAACATTCTTCCCACCGATCACCAATGTAAGGAGCATTCTTCTCACTGATCACCAATGTAAGGAACATTCTTCTCACTGATCACCAATGTAAGGAACATTCTTCTCACTGATCACCAATGTAAGGAACATTCTTCTCACTGATCACCAATGTAAGGAACATTCTTCTCACCGATCACCAATGTAAGGATCATTCTTCTCACTGATCACCAATGTAAAGAACGTTCTTCTCACCGATCACCAATGTAAGGATCATTCTTCTCACTGATCACCAATGTAAGGAACATTCTTCTCACTGATCACCAATGTAAGGAACATTCTTCCCACTGATCACCAATGTAAGGAACATTCTTCTCACTGATCACCAATGTAAGGAACATTCTTCTCACCGATCACCAATGTAAGGATCATTCTTCTCACTGACCACCAATGTAAGGAACATTCTTCTCACCGATCACCAATGTAAGGAACGTTCTTCTCACTGATCACCAATGTAAGGAACGTTCTTCTCACTGATCACCAATGTAAGGAACATTCTTCTCACCGATCACCAATGTAAGGAACATTCTTCTCACTGATCACCAATGTAAGGAACATTCTTCCCACTGATCACCAATGTAAGGAATATTCTTCTCACCGATCACCAATGTAAGGAACATTCTTCCCACTGATCACCAATGTAAGGAACATTCTTCTCACTGATCACCAATGTAAGGAACATTCTTCTCACTGATCACCAATGTAAGGAACGTTCTTCTCACTGATCACCAATGTAAGGAACGTTCTTCTCACTGATCACCAATGTAAGGAACATTCTTCTCACCGATCACCAATGTAAGGAACATTCTTCCCACTGATCACCAATGTAAGGAATATTCTTCTCACCGATCACCAATGTAAGGAACATTCTTCCCACTGATCACCAATGTAAGGAACATTCTTCTCACTGATCACCAATGTAAGGAACATTCTTCTCACTGATCACCAATGTAAGGAACATTCTTCTCACTGATCACCAATGTAAGGAACATTCTTCTCACTGATCACCAATGTAAGGAACATTCTTCTCACCGATCACCAATGTAAGGAACATTCTTCCCACTGATCACCAATGTAAGGAATATTCTTCTCACCGATCACCAATGTAAGGAACATTCTTCCCACTGATCACCAATGTAAGGAACATTCTTCTCACTGATCACCAATGTAAGGAACATTCTTCTCACTGATCACCAATGTAAGGAACATTCTTCTCACTGATCACCAATGTAAGGAACATTCTTCTCACCGATCACCAATGTAAGGAACATTCTTCTCACTGATCACCAATGTAAGGGACATTCTTCTCACCGATCACCAATGTAAGGAACATTCTTCCCACTGATCACCAATGTAAGGAATATTCTTCTCACCGATCACCAATGTAAGGAACATTCTTCCCACTGATCACCAATGTAAGGAACATTCTTCCCACTGATCACCAATGTAAGGAACATTCTTCCCACTGATCACCAATGTAAGGAACATTCTTCCCACTGATCACCAATGTAAGGGACATTCTTCTCACTGATCACCAATGTAAGGAACATTCTTCCCACTGATCACCAATGTAAGGAACATTCTTCCCACTGATCACCAATGTAAGGGACATTCTTCCCACTGATCACCAATGTAAGGAACATTCTTCTCACTGATCACCAATGTAAGGAACATTCTTCCCACTGATCACCAATGTAAGGAACATTCTTCCCACTGATCACCAATGTAAGGGACATTCTTCTCACTGATCACCAATGTAAGGAACATTCTTCCCACTGATCACCAATGTAAGGAACATTCTTCCCACTGATCACCAATGTAAGGAACATTCTTCCCACTGATCACCAATGTAAGGAACATTCTTCTCACCGATCACCAATGTAAGGAACATTCTTCCCACTGATCACCAATGTAAGGAATATTCTTCTCACCGATCACCAATGTAAGGAACATTCTTCCCACTGATCACCAATGTAAGGAACATTCTTCCCACTGATCACCAATGTAAGGAACATTCTTCTCACTGATCACCAATGTAAGGAACATTCTTCTCACTGATCACCAATGTAAGGAACATTCTTCCCACTGATCACCAATGTAAGGAGCATTCTTCCCACTGATCACCAATGTAAGGAACATTCTTCTCACTGATCACCAATGTAAGGAACATTCTTCCCACTGATCACCAATGTAAGGAACATTCTTCTCACTGATCACCAATGTAAGGAACATTCTTCTCACTGATCACCAATGTAAGGAACATTCTTCCCACTGATCACCAATGTAAGGAGCATTCTTCCCACTGATCACCAATGTAAGGAACATTCTTCTCACTGATCACCAATGTAAGGAACATTCTTCCCACTGATCACCAATGTAAGGAACATTCTTCTCACTGATCACCAATGTAAGGAACATTCTTCCCACTGATCACCAATGTAAGGGGCATTCTTCTCACTGATCACCAATGTAAGGAACATTCTTCCCACTGATCACCAATGTAAGGAACATTCTTCCCACTGATCACCAATGTAAGGAACATTCTTCTCACCGATCACCAATGTAAGGAACATTCTTCCCACTGATCACCAATGTAAGGAACATTCTTCTCACCGATCACCAATGTAAGGAACATTCTTCCCACTGATCACCAATGTAAGGAACATTCTTCCCACTGATCACCAATGTAAGGAACATTCTTCTCACTGATCACCAATGTAAGGAACATTCTTCTCACTGATCACCAATGTAAGGAACATTCTTCCCACTGATCACCAATGTAAGGAGCATTCTTCCCACTGATCACCAATGTAAGGAACATTCTTCTCACTGATCACCAATGTAAGGAACATTCTTCCCACTGATCACCAATGTCAGGAACATTCTTCCCACTGATCACCAATGTAAGGAACATTCTTCCCACTGATCACCAATGTAAGGAACATTCTTCCCACTGATCACCAATGTAAGGAACATTCTTCCCACTGATCACCAATGTAAGGGACATTCTTCCCACTGATCACCAATGTAAAGATAATTCTTCAAAAAGCCTAACACAAGAAAACGAATGCAGCCACCACATCTAATGATTGGTAAGCGTCAATATATTAAATTTTTGGTTTTGGATTTAATACCGCTTTAGGACTAAAAAATCCAACACACATTGCAGATCCTGTGACAGGGAACGTGTTTTAGAATTTACACTCTAATAAATCTTTTAATATTTAGCCAGAACATGATTAGTGGAGCTTTCATTTTGCTGTACAGTCGTCACAAGATCAGAAGTGAAGATAGTTTGATTAGCATGCTTTTGCTCAGGAAAGGAATTTGAAATTATCACTTTTAATTAGGATTGGCGGAAAAAAAACCTGTGCAGAATATTAATAAAATGAAACACAAAAATAGATTTTCTTCTATAACACATTTTTTATTTATTCAGCAAAATAGTATTTTCTTTTTTCATTAGATTCTCAATAAAATCTTTCTGTTTTCATTACACACCTTATTTTAGGCCCAGTGATGTCATTGCTGGGCCTTTGCAATGCAGGCATCATTGAACATTCAAATGGCAAGAGTGTGCAAACCCGTAAAGGACAAGACTGGATGAAGATGGAAGTACTGACAGCACTGACAGCAGTGACAACAGTGACAGCACTGACAGCACTGACAGCAGTGACAGCAGTGACAGCAGTGACAGCACTGACAGCACTGACAGCAGTGACAGCAGTGACAGCAGTGACAGCGCACCACTGTAGGGCTTCATTTGAAAGGCAAGTCTGTTATATTGTGCTACTATGCTCTGCATTCTCACACATTATAGGAACAACCTGCAAGGGGCCCAGATATACATTATACAATGGGGAAAATAATGATTTGATCCCCTGCAGATTGTGTACATTTGCCCCACTTACAAAGAAATGAAGGGTCTATAATTTTTATCATAGGTGTATTTTATATGATAGAAACAGATTATCAACCAAAAATCCAGAAAAAACACACAATACAAATGTTCTAAATGGAGTTGCAGGTCAGCGAGTAAAATAAGTATTTGATCCCCTACCAACCAACAATAATTCTGCCCCCCCACAGACTGGCTACAATAGGTGCTCACGTGGTACACAGATTAGTCCTGTCAAAGTAAGAAGGAGCTCCTAATTATGGATGGGCTGAACAACCCCCATTTCGGTTCGCACCAGAACATACTGAACAGGCAAAAAATTTGGCAGAACACACGAACACCGTTAAAGTCTATGGGACACAAACATGAATGGGGGGGCGCGGCCACACGGTTACGTAAACAGGTGGCACACCCCCCTCTGATGCCCCAGGAAAGCCGTGTGTCAGAGGGTTCCCCTTAATATTCATACTAGACCCAAAGGGCCTGGTAATGGACTGGGGGAGGGGGGGGTCCCATGCCGTTTTTTCCAATGACTTTTATGTGTATTGCCAGGACCAACAATTCATTATAGCCGTGAGTACTTTTAAATGACTTTTTTTCCTTTAGAAATGTCATTTTGTGCAGGGAGTGTTCTAAACACGGGAAAAAACACTGCACTTTGCAGACATACTATACACACCCCCCCAGGTACGATGTTTAAAGGAATATTTCACTTTTATTATTTCACTTTAAACATTATTAAAATCACTGCTCCTGAAAAAATGGCCGTTTTTAAAACTTTTTTTTGTAATGATACATGTCTCCTGGGGCAGGATCCGGGTCCCTAAACACTTTATGACAATAACCTAAGCCTTTGAAATTAACACTTTTGATCTTTCATATTACTGTGACTTTAACGGTGTTCTGCCAGCTTTCGAATTTGCCCCGAACACCGCATAATGTTCACTGTTCTGCAGAAGACCCAAACAACCAAATTTCGGCCCAAACTTATGCTCGGGCCGAACTGTTCACCCATCCCTACTCCTAACGACAACACGTTATGTGTATAAAAGACACCTGTCCACAGAATCTCTTTCTTCCATTCAAACCCTCACCATCACGGGCAAGACCAAAGAGCTGTCAAAGGAGATCAGGGACAAGATTGTAGATCTTCACAAGGCTGGAATGGGCTTCTCAGCAAGAACAGACAACTGTTGGAACGATTATTCGCAAATGGAAGGAATACAAAATAATCATCAATCGCACTCAGTCTGGAGCTCCATGCAAGATTTCTCCTAATGGGGTGAGGATGATAATGAGAAAAGTGAGGGATCAGCCCAGAACTACACGGGAGGAGCTTGTGAAGGATCTCAAGGCAGTTGGGACCACAGTCACCAAGCAAACCATTGCTAACACAATACGCCGCCATGCATTGAAATCCTGCAGTCTCCGCATGGTCCCCCTCCTCAAGAAGGACCATGTAGAGGCCCGTCTGAAGGTTGCCAATGAACATCTAAATGATTCAGAGAAGGATTAGGAGAAAGTGCTGTGGTCAGATGAGACCAAAATTAAGCTCTTTGTCATTAACTCGACTCGCCGTGTTTGGAGGAAATAAAATGCCGACTATGACCCTAAGAACACCATCCCTACAGTCAAGCACGGAGGTGCAAACAAGATGCTTTGGGGATGTTTCTCTGCTAAAGGTACAGGATGACTTTACCACATTGAGGGGCCAATGGAAGGAGCCATGTATTGTAAGATCTTGGATGAGACCTTGGATGGGTCTTCCAGCATGACAATGACCCCAAACATACCAACAAGGCAACAAATGAGTGACTCAAGAAGAAGCACATTAAGGTCATGGAGTGGCCCAACCAGTCTCCAGTCCTTAATCCTGTAAAAAAACATTATGGAAGGAGCTGAAACTTTGAGTCTCCAAGTGACAGCCAAGGAACCTTAAGGATTTAGAGAAGATCTGTAAAGAAGAGCGGACCAAAATCCCTCCTGAGATGTGTGCGAACCTGGTCACCACCTACAAGAAACGTCTGACCTCTGTGCTCGCCAACGAGGGTTTTGTCCACCAACTACTAAGTCATGTCTTGCTTGGAGATCAAATAACTATTTTCCCCATCGTGTGTGTATATATGTATGTATGTATATATATTGTAAAGTTCGGGGGACCAGCTAGATCGCAGGACACGGGCTTTTCACTCAAAAGGAGGTTTATTGAACTTAAATAGCTTTACAGCAGTAAAAAAAAAAAGATTTCATTCTCACGACTTGCAAAGTCCAGAATTGCTATCTCAAGCAAACAGTCCTTGATTTCTGTTGCAGGTAGCTTCCCCTGCCAGGAGGCTTCCAGGCAGGACACTGCTGTCCACTTTTGTTGCTGCAACCCAAACACAAACCACCATCTCCTCTACACTCCTCCACGCCCATCTACAACTTCCTGGCTTGTTATAAACCCACTTCCTCTGACAGGTGAGGGGAAACATAGCGCACTCCTGAACTCTGCACTCTGTACATAGCGCACTCCTAAACTCTGCACTCTGTATGTAGCGCACTCCTAAACTCTGCACTCTGTATGTAGCGCACTCCTGAACTCTGCACTCTGTATGTAGCGCACTCCTGAACTCTGCACTCTGTACGTAGCGCACTCCTGTGTCAGTTAGCGCCAGATTGTCCGCCACCCTATCACAGTCACACTATAAGTTGCTGATTACAAGTAATACCAGTATAGAGTCTACACCTGCGTAAAGTGCAGTATATATACCATCATTTATAGACGCTATAACTGTCCCACAAACTGGTCAATATACACTTATTGTGATTTACATAGTTAGTAAGGTTGAATAAAGACACCAGTCAATCCAGTTCAACCTGAATGATTTATTTTTTATTTATTTTTTTACCAAAGACATGTAGCAGAACACATTTTCTCCTAAATTTATGAAGAAATTTTTTAATTGTACAGTGCCTTGAAGAAGTATTCATACCCCTTGAATTTTCCACATTTTGTAACCAAAAACATCAATGTATTTTATTGGGCTTTTATGTAAAAGACCAACACAAAGTGGCACATAATTGTGAAGTGGAAGAAAAATGATAAATGGTTTTCAAAAATGTTTACAAATAAATATGTGAAAAGTGTGGGGGAGGGGCATTTGTATGGCGCCCCCCGGAGTCAATGCTTTGTAGAACCGCCTTTCTCTGCAATTACAGCTGCAAGTCTTTTTGGGGGTGTCTCTACCAGCTTTGCACATCTAGAGAGGACATTTCTGCCCATTCTTCTTCTTTGTAAAATATCTCAAGCTCTGTCAGATTGGATGGAGAACGTCTGAGATCAGCAATTCAAGTCTTGCCACAGATTCTCAATGGGATTTAGGTCTGGACTGTGACTGGGCCATTTAACACATGAATATGCTTTGATGTAAACCATCCCATTGTAGCTCTGGCTGGATGTTTCGGGTCGTTGTCCTGCTGGAAGGTCTTTTTCAGACTCTAACAGGTTTTCTTTTAAGATTGTCCTGTATTTGGCTCCTTCCATCTTCTTATCAACTCTGACCAGCTTCCCTGTCCCTACTGAAGAAAAGCATCCCCACCACATGATGCTGCCACCACCATGTCTCACGGTGGGGATGGTGTGTTCAGGGGGATGGGCAGTGTTAGTTTTCCCCACACATAGTGTTTTGTTTTTAGGCCGATAAGTTGAATTTTGGTCTCCTGTGACCAGATCACCTTCTTCCACATGTTTGCTGCCCCCTCCCCCACATGGCTTCTCACAAACTACAAACAGGACTTCTTATGACTTTCTTTCTCCAATGTCTTTCTTCTTGTCACTCTTCCATAAAGGGCGGATTTGTGGAGAGACGACTAATAGTTGTCCTGTGGACAGATTCTCCCCCCTGAACTGTGGATCTCTGCAGCTCCTCCAGAGTTACCATGGACCTCTTGGCTCTTCTCTGATGAATGCTCTCCTTGCCCGGCCTGGTCAGTTTAGGTGGACGGCCATGTCTTGGTAGGTTTGCAGTTGTGCCATACTCTTTCCATTTTCCGATAATGGATTGAACAGAGCTCCGTGAGATGTTCAAAGCTTGGGAGATTTTATTTATAACCTAACCCTGCTTTATACTTCTCCTCAACTTTATCCCTGACCTGTCTGGTGTGTTCCTTCGCCTTCATGATGCTGTTTGTTCACTAAGGTTCTCTAACAAACCTGAGAGGGCTCCACAGAACAGCTGTATTTATACTGAGATTAAATGACACACAGATGGACTCTATTTACTAATTAGGTGACTTCTGAAGGCAATTGGTTTCACTAGATTTTAGTTTAGGGGTATCAGAGTAAAGGGGGGCTGAATACAAATGCCCCTCCCACACTTTTCACATATTTATTTATACAAAATGCAAAAACCATTTATAATTTTTCCTTCCACTTCACAATTATGTGCCACTTTGTGTTGGTCTATCACATAAAATCCCAATAAAATACATTTATGTTTTTGGTTATAACATGACAAAATGTGGAAAATTTCAAGGGGTGAGAATACTTTTTCAAGGCACTGTATATGTTTTTTTTCTCAGAAAGTAGAAAAAATATATATATAGAGATATATATATATATATATATATATACACACATTTATACATTTATATATATATATATATATATATATAAATGTGTGTATATATATATATATATATATATATATATATATATATATATATATATATATATATATATATATATATATATATATATATATATATATATATATATATATTTATATTTATATATTTTTTTTTTTTTTTTCCAATAATTTTTCGTTTATATTATAAAAAAAAAAAACAGAGGTGACCAAATACAGCCAAAAGAAAGCTCTATTTTTGTGGAAAAAAAAAAAGATCTACATTTATTTGCGTATAGTGTTGCACGGGAGAGCAATAACCAGTTTACATAGCACCGTGCTGAATAGCTAAAAAGATCCTGGTCATGAAGGGTGTAAAACTTTCCGAAGGTCAAGTGGTTAAACTGAACATTATTTAATTATCCAATATTGTAGGCATCCGTTTATAAAATATCTGATTTATCTCACTAATGTCCGGAGTTATGGAAATTGTGCATATTTTCGCCTCTACGGCGAGAGCCTACTCCGCCAGGAATATGTATTCTGCTTTTTGCACACTATACTAGTTTATGACATGTCCATAAGCCTGGCCTAATGGGCTATTGCTCGGGAGATGTTGGACTAATGGACCTTAACTGATGTAATTATTTAGGCCTGGAAAACTTGAACGTTTTACCTGCATCCTACAATGTAGCCATTAGCAGTTTACGAGGGACTGCCAGAGCGCGTTTAGATAACCTTCTGCCCTGCTTAGCTGCCTCGGTGCGATTTATGGTGCTGCCGGGTTTTTATGATCTTCTTCTAAGAAAGTTTAATGGAATTGAAGGTGTCCGTGTCCTGGAGTACGGAACGTGTCAATTCCCTGTTGACCTACAGATAAAAGATTTCATCGAATGTGTGTGGAAGGCTGAAAATGTTGGCCACCGACTGACTGAGCTTTTGTTATTAAAGTGGTTGTAAACCCTTTTTAAAAGATCCTGAAAAAAAAAAAATCCTGCAAGACAAAGACATCATGAGCTAGTATGCATAGCATACTAGCTCATTATGAATAACTTACCTGAGAACGAAGCCCCCGAAGCGGTCCTCCGTCTTCCTCTTCGCCGCTGCCATGGATCCCGGAGCGACTTCCGGGTCTCGCGGCTCCAGCGAATGACGTCACTCCCGCGCATGCGCACGGGAGCCGACGCTCGCGGCATATCGCCACGATCTGCGGCCTGCCCCAGTGTGCCTGCGCGCCGCTGTTTACGGGGCATGCGCTGTAGACAGCGGTGGCTGTCTTCGGGCAAATATCTCCTAAACCGTATAGGTTTAGGAGATATTTCTTGGACCTACAGGTAAGCCTTAATCTAGGCTTACCTGTAGGTCAAAGTGTGTTGTAAGGGTTTACAACCACTTTAAATACTTTATGATCACATGATTACATAGTAAGTGTGGTCCAGGCAGGTCCATGGCATGCTGTTTGTTAAAAATCAACTTTGCTAATCAGCAGTGACTCGAGGCATCCTCATTTATAAGTCAGTCCACCCAAAATGAGCTCGGGGATGGTGGGAACCCCTCACAATGGGCACAGCAGGTGTACAGACCCGGGAACTCAGCACAGGGATGGTGGGAACCCCTCATAATGGGCACAGCAGGTGTACAGACCCCAGAAACTCAGCATGGAGATGGTGGCAAACTGCCATTCTGCTCCTTGACAGTGAGGTGTGAGGTTGCTGATTCCTTTGCTTCTGTGCTTCCAGAGACCAGGGGCTAGAGTTGATTCTCTGCCCCGGGAGGAATGCTGTGGAAGATACTGGGCCTGGCCCAAGGAGAGATGAATCACTGTCTGCCTTGATTGTTGAAACGCTGAAGTGGATTGAGAAAGAATAGGAGAAATTGGTAGCTTTGAAAGCTGAATTTGTAGAAGATGAAGAAGAAAAGGCTGGTTTGTGCCAAAGTGTTCGGTAAGACCGGCTCTGAGGCCTGAGTTGAAAGACTTGGAGCAAGTTGTGAGGAAGCAGAAAAAACTGGTGAGCTCTCTGAAGGAGAATAGTGGAGCATTTAAAGAGAAATACAGGAATGAGGAACGGTTTAGCCAAATAAGAAGAGGAGCCGCTTCCTGCATGGAAATCGATCAGTGAGGAGATGCAGGTACCGACAGAGTCAGCAGAGAGTGAGAAGGAGGATGAGCCCAGCTGTTCAACACCTCATGCATCTGCTAAGCCCTCAATGGTGGAGGCCTCTGCCCCCTTCCCTCCGCAGCAATATGGAACATCTGAGCAGGAGGTTGAGGGAGGTACTGGCATGCTGGAGTTCATCACTAAGCTGGAATCCCCTCTGGGTGCAGCTTCCCCAGATGATGATGATAAGATGGATACTGTTCCTCGGCCTGTAGAAGAAAGACCCTTGGAGAGAGCAGGATCCACCACGAAGTCTGCAACAATTGGGAGGAAATCTGATCCCACCATCGGCCATAACATTGCAGAAGTAACAGCACAGTAAGCAGGTACAGTGTCTGTGCAAGATGGTGGTGTAAACTAATGACAATGGGCTTGCTGAGGGTTGTAGTGCTAAGAGCAGTCAGCCCAGACTCATAGACAATGTACAGAATGCAATGCAGTCTGATTTGACTGGTGAAAACAAAGTTTCAGGTTTAAAAGAAATTGGTGAGAGTGTTGGGGATAACTGTCAGCTTCAGTCTGCAGAGAGGAGCGCCACAGACAATGCAGAGACTTTGCCTGGACCAGACACAGCCGCTGTTTCTCAGAATAGTGGAGTAGATGCTGGGTGCAGTAGTGCTACAACTCTCAAAGAGTCTGCAGTAGCCAAGACTGTGATTGAACCCAGGAAAGAAGCTGAGTGTTCAGAGCAGAGGGAGAGGGCGGGTCTCACCTCTGTTGATCCAAAGACTGCTATCCCAGCTGATTCAGACTCTCTGCCAGCAGGTTTGAATGTGTCTAAGGACAAGACTGCAATTACTGGTGGTGTAATAAAAACTTATGCTGGTGTTGCTGCTACAGGATCTGGGAAGGGGGAGCAAGCAGGGAAGGAGCATAAAAATGTTTTATCTTCCTCCCTGTTTAAAAGGAGGAATGTTGTTCAACTTAAATGGGAGGGAGGAGGAATTCCTCCGCATAGGAGGACAGTGGTGGACACAATTCTGCAGATGGGGTTTAGGCCCACAGATATCTTCACCCTGATCAGTCCAGCAGGTTCCTATGAGTACGATTTGTCCTTTATCCATCCGGAGCCTTTGGACATATTTTGGGATAAATATGAGCATGTGTGTAGGGGCCTGTAAGGGGATTTATCTATATTTTGAGGAGGTATGGAGATGTCCTGAGCACCCTAAAGAAGATTTTGGATGATTGGGGAATATGGACAGGGGGGTGGGGGGGGGGGGGGGGGGGTGGGCTGTACAGTTAAAATGAAAAGTCATTGATAATGTTGTCTAGCATCTGCCATCCTCAGCTTTCCTGGGGAGGGACAGACTGACCATCTTCTTCCCGGGCCAGCCAAAACTATGCAACATGTGTGAGGATAAAGGGCATCTTGCATCCTCCTGTCTGGTGATAAAGTACTCTCTGTGTCAGGGTATAGGACATTTGGCAAAGGATTGTAATATTATAAGGTGCAATCTGTGCAATGCGGTGGGACATCCTTACAGTCAGTGTCCTGAGGCAATGCACAACAAACCTGAGCTCATGAGAGAGTTCTTCCGCCTGGACATGGAGGATGCTCAGAGCTCAACAGCTGGAGTGTCTTTGAATCCATCTGAGTCTGTGCCAATACCCAATGTGTTCATGTCTGTGCCAATACCCAGTATGCCTGTGTCTTCCCAGTCTGTGGTGCCCCAGTCTGTGCCAAGACCCAGTATGTCTGTGTCTTCCCAGTCTGTGGTGGCCCAGTCTGTGTGTGTGCCCATGTCTTCCTAGTCTGTGCATTTACCTAGTGTGCCCATGTCTTCCCAGTCTGTATGTAAGGTATTGGTTGCCAAGAATTCTTCCAATCCTTCTGTGTCTTATAAAATTGCAGAGGGAGCAAGAGGGGCTAAGGCAGGAGCATCAAGTGTGGTGCCAGTCCCCCTCCCTCGACGCTGCAGGGTTTCTATTGAGGATCGTGGGCTGCAGAAGAGTGGGGAAAATGGTGAAGTGGTTGGCCTGGGGGTAGATAGGGGAAGGGAGAGTGTAGGGAGGGTAGGAGTGGGGAAGCTGTTGATTCCAGTTTGTCCAAGGATGATATGGAGTGATTGAAGGATAGAAGTAGGAAGGGCAAAAGAAGGAAAAAAGGGTTCAGTTACCCTAGATCCTAACATTTTGCCTTTGGCAAATAAGTTTGGGGGTCCTGTCAGATGTGGCCTTATTTTTGTTCAGCGAGTTTGATGCTGACATTTTGTTTTTTGCAAGAGACCCGTCTGAGTAGTCTGGCTGATATACATCTGGCAAAGAAGGAATGAAGACGTGGTCCCTCATTTTGGTCTCTTGCAGCCTTACAGCAGGATTGAGGTCCATTTTTCTGGTATTGTAACGTGTCGGAGGGTAATTGAGGTAGATATTGGGAGATACATGGTCTTGGATGTTGGAAGCTCCCGGCTTATGTTGCTTTGGCAGTGTCAAGTAACGGCAGCAGAAGTCAGATCACTTCCAAGGAAACTTCTTGAGAAGCGGATCATGAGCACTGCTTTTTGCGAGCCACTGGCCTTGAGGGATTGCCCAAGCCTGGTTTTGGGGGTGGGTTTGCGGTTGATTAATTTGGAGAGAATCCCAATGAAGTTTAGGGATCAGGCTTGGCTTGCCTTTCATGAAAAACTACACGTGAAGGGCAACTTGAAGTTTCTTTCCATGAGTGATCAGGGCTGCCCGAGAGTGGGGTGTGGAGGAGTGGTGGAGTCCATGGATCACTTTCTACTTCAGTGCCCTTTTAATATAGAGGTGTACAGGAGAGTGGGGAGGGCTCTGAGTATACCCTTCCTCCCCCATATGAGTTATGCAGAGTGGGTGTATGGGGCTTTCCAGACTCGTCGGGATTATGATTTGGAAAACACTTTTTTTAGTTAGTTTAGTAGTCCGTTATTTCACGTGGAGTGCACGGTGTCAGGTATCCTTACGGGGTAAAATCCTCCCTGTGGAAGTGGTGATGCAGAACATTCTGGGTGAGGTTGGGAAGATTCGGGGTCTTGAGAAAGACAGGTGGCAGCAGGATGCCTGGATAAAGGCGTGGAGGAATATCAGGGCTCTGTAGCTGCTGCCTGTTGATCTCGGGGTGTGCGGCTTTCTTTGTATTCTTGTTTCACTCCCCTAGATTTTTAGATCCAATATCATTTTGATAGAAGGCTCCATGCATGATGAAGGTGATGTTCCTTAGTCTGGCTCTCCTGTAGGGATTATGTTGTGTGCAATTTGGTTTGCACCACTTTTTATGTTCTTGTTTTGTATAGTCATATTCAATTATTTTGTAAATATGTTGTATTTATTTATTATGGTTTTATTGTATATAATTTGCTGTTTGTAAGATTTTCAATAAACAAAATGAACCCCTCATAATGGGCACAGCAGGTGTATAGACCCGGGAACTCAGCACAGGGATGGTGGGAACCCCTTACAATGGGCACAGCGGGTGTACAGACCCGGGAACTCAGCACAGGGATGGTGGGAACCCCTCATAATGGGCACAGCAGGTGTACAGACCCGGGAACTCAGCACAGGGATGGTGGGAACCCCTCATAATGGGCACAGCGGGTGTACAGACCCGGGAACTCAGCACAGGGATTGTGGGAACCCCTCATAATGGGCACAGCGGGTGTACAGACCTGGGAACTCAGCACAGGGATGGTGGGAACCCCTCATAATGGGCACAGCGGGTGTACAGACCTGGGAACTCAGCACAGGGATGGTGGGAACCCCTTACAATGGGCACAGCGGGTGTACAGACCCGGGAACTCAGCACAGGGATGGTGGGAACCCCTTACAATGGGCACAGCGGGTGTACAGACCCGGGAACTCAGCACAGGGATGGTGGGAACCCCTTACAATGGGCACAGCGGGTGTACAGACCCGGGAACTCAGCACAGGGATATTGGGAACCCCTCATAATGGGCACAGCAGGTGTACAGACCCGGGAACTCAGCACAGGGATGGTGGGAACCCCTCATAATGGGCACAGCGGGTGTACAGACCCGGGAACTCAGCACAGGGATTGTGGGAACCCCTCATAATGGGCACAGCGGGTGTACAGACCTGGGAACTCAGCACAGGGATGGTGGGAACCCCTCATAATGGGCACAGCGGGTGTACAGACCTGGGAACTCAGCACAGGGATGGTGGGAACCCCTTACAATGGGCACAGCGGGTGTACAGACCCGGGAACTCAGCACAGGGATGGTGGGAACCCCTTACAATGGGCACAGCGGGTGTACAGACCCGGGAACTCAGCACAGGGATGGTGGGAACCCCTCATAATGGGCACAGCAGGTGTACACTCAGACCCAGGAACTCAGCACAGAGATGGTGGGAACTCCTCATAATGGGCACAGCAGGTGTACAGACCTGGTAACTAAGCACAGGGATAGTGGGAACTCCTCATAATGGGCACAGCAGGTGTACAGACCCAGGAACTGAGCACAGGGATAGTGGGAACTCCTCATAATGGGCACAGCAGGTGTACAGACCCGGGAACTCAGCAAAGAAATGGTGGGAACCCCTCATAATGGGCACAGCAGGTGGGCAGACCCAGGAACTCAGCACAGGGATGGTGGGAACCCCTCATAATGGGCACAGCTGGTGTACAGACAAACGTTTACCCTACACGGTGCTGCACTACTAAGCATGCATTGTGGTGCCCAAGAGCACTAAGGCTGGATTCACACCTATGGCATTTTTTAGTGCTTTTTGCATTTTGCAGATTTGCACTACAGCCCATATAACATGGTTTCCTATGGAACGCGTTCTGTAGTGGCAAATCTGCATAATGTAAAAAGCAGTAAAACTGCCATAGGTGTGAATCCAGCCTAAAGCAATAAACCTGCAATTCACCACTATGTAGCACCGGGCATTATACTATAAAAACAGGCAATATATCCTAACACAAATCAATGGGCTTTCTTAATGCAATACACATGAACGAGTGCAGTAACATGTTTGTGTTAATACCTCCCTGGAATTATGTTAGCCTTAAAGGGGTCGTAAACCCTTATGCATCATATGCATTAAGGTGAAAAAACACCTGGCATACACCGGCTCCCCAGCCCCCCCCCCCGTTTTACTTACCTGAGCCCATTCATCTCTTTGGTGGGGACGCGATCTCCCTCTCTCCATGGGGTCTCGGCTCTTGATTGGATAGATTGATAGCAGCGCAGCCATTGGCTCCCGCTGCTGTCAATCAAATCCAATGACTCAGGGCAGGGAGGGGCGGGGCCGAGTCCGGCATTCGTGTCTGTGGACGCCGAATGCTGGACATGTTTGTTATTTAAAAAAAAAAAAAACGATCCTTTTACAATCACTTTAAGTTGCCTATAATAGCATTTCAAATATTTCAAACAATCGGCACTCCAAACAAGCCAAGCCTCATTAATGGGAGATTTACATTTGGTGAGTTCATTAATCTGTATTTAGTAACCTGTTTTATAGCCCACAATGAAGTCCATATAATTTCAGGCCAAATCCCGACCTCCGAGTCCTGGCGGTGTGAGCTATCAATATTTATAGGCTGCTCAGTTCCTATTCAGCAGCTCCAATTGCTTTTTTATGTACTTATAAATTCCAATTCGCAAAAAAATTGTATATTTCCTCTCTTCTTTTTTTTTTTTTCCCCCAGGTACTAACCTGACCCATAAAACCGCAATTGTCATTTTATTAGCGGCATCATTTTGTCTGTTCTCATATCCATTCCCAGCAGGAGGCGGGACCCATAAAAATATTAATGTCCCACCAGGAATACCGCCGACCCCCTAATTTGTGTCACCTATTTTCGGGCCGCGTTGTTTTATAGGGGCAGAAGATTGTCCTCGGCGAGCACGCTACACCCCCCCCCCCAGCGTTATAATTAATTGCTGTACACCTTAGGTGGCATTGCCGGCGCCCGCCATGCACCGGGTTGTATATATTTAAATAGAACGAGAATTACCTCAGAATCAAATAATGTTATACTCTGCAAATATTTAGAAACTTCGGTGGCGATATAATAACGCGTTTCAATAAAACTTTGTGTGGCAATCCCTTTGTGAAGTTTTATCGCTTCTTCGATATTTCTTTCCATGTGGCGGAGTCTTTGGGGGTATAAAAAAATTCACTGTATAGCTAGCCAAAGCATTCGCAAAGGTGCCATATTGTTTTAATACACATCTAGTGGCCACAATGTGCATATATATATATATATATATATATATTTGTTTTATTTTTATTTTATTTTATTATTATTATTATTATTATTATTATTATTATTATTATTATTATTATTTATTATTATTATTATTATTTTTATTATTATTTTTAATAGGAGAATGCTTATAATCCAAAGCCCTCGCATATGATATTATTATTATTATTTTTATTTAATTTTTAATAGGAGAATGCTTGTAATCCAAAGCCCTCGCATATCACGTTTTTTATCATTATTATTATTATTATTATTATTATTATTATTATTATTTTATTATTATTTTTAATAGGAGAATGCTTGTAATTCAAAGCCCTCGCATATCACAGTTTTTATTTATTATTATTATTATTATTATTATTATTATTTTTTTTTATTATTATTATTAATAGGAAAATGCTTGTAATCCAAAGCCCTGGCATATCAATTTTTTTTATTTATTATTATTATTTTTATTATTATTATTATTATTATTATTATTTTTATTATTATTTTTAATAGGAGAATGCTTATAATCCAAAGCCCTCGTATATCATATTATTATTATTATTATTTGTATTATTATTATTAATAAGAGAATGCTTGTAATCCAAAGCCCTCGCATATCAAATTTTTTATTATTATTATTATTTTTTATTATTATTTTTAATAGGAGAATGCTTGTAATCCAAAACCCTCGCATATCAAAGCGAGTTTCCCCATAGAAGTCAATAGAAAACGAAGATAATTTGTTCCGCATTGCAATACCGCATGTGTCTAGAGGTTTGGGGGGCGACAGAGAACCTCTGAAATACTCAGAGACAGCTCGGCTGAACTTGGAAAGTCTTGGAAACGCTCAGAAACACTCGGGTACGGAGTATTTCCGAGTTTTTCCGAGTATTTCCAAACAGATTGGATTACAAGCATAATCCGTTCCAGGAGAATGCTTGTAATCCAAAGCACTCGAAGCATATCAAAGCGAGTTTCCCCATAGAAGTCAATGGAAAACGAAGATAATTCCTTCCGCATTGACTTCTATTGCATGCAATACCGCATGTGGCCAGAGGTGCAGGGGGAGGCGACAGAGAGCCTCGGAAATACTTGGGGACAGCTCGGCTGAATTCGGAAAGTCTCGGAAAAGGCACAGAAACACTCGGGTATGGAGTATTTCGGAGTTTTTCAGAGTATTTCGGAACCGCTTCGAACCGTTCCGACTGTCACCAGCGCCCCCCGCACCTCTGGCCTAATGCGGTACTGCACACCACATTAGCTAGAATTCTGCTTGTTTTGTGAGACAACACTCGCAAACACCGAGTCAGAATTGAAAAAAAAAAAGTTGCTCGTCTTTCAAAATGCTCGTTAACCGCGCTACTCGTTAACCAAGGTTCCACTGTAATAGGTATTTTAGGAAAATACTGCATAGTGGCCACTGGGTGGCACTGACAATCATAGGAGATAATTATATTATCCACTTAAAGGGTTGGTAAAGTCTCAAGGCTTCTTTAACCACTTGCCGACCGGCCGCCGTAGTTTTACTGAGTAAAACGACATTATGTAACATCGCTGCTCCCTGTGGCCACTAGGGGCGCATGCTCACCCCCAGAGCCGATGCGAATGCCCGGGCGGTTGCGATGAACGCCGGGCTCCCGCGATCGCTCGTGACACACTGAAAACTGGGATCTGTGTGTGTAAACACACAGATCCCGGTTTTCGGAGGGGAGAAGAGATTGATCGTCTGTTCAAATAAAATATGAACAGCGATCTATCATCTCCCCTACACAGTCCCCTCCCCCCTCCAGTTAAAGCACACACTAGGGAACACAATTAACCCCTTGATCGCCCCCTAGTGTTAACTCCTTCCCTGCCAGTGAAATTTTTACAGTAATCAATGCATTTGTATAGCACTGATCGCTGTATAAATGTCAGTGGTCCCAAAAATGTGTCAAAAGTGTCCGATGTGTCCGCCACAATGTTGCAGTCCCGATAAAAATCGCAGATCACTGCCGTTACTAGTAAAAAAAAATAATTATAATAAAAATGCCATAAAACTATCCTCTATTTTGTAGACGCTATAACTTTTGCTCAAACCAATCAATATACGCTTATTGCGTTTTTTTTTTTTACCATAAATATGTATACGAGCACGTATCGGCCTAAACTGAGAAAAATTTAGCTTTTTTTTTTTTAAAAAAACAATTGTATATTTATTATAGCAAAAAATACAAAATATTGTTTTTTGTTTTTTTTTTCAAAATTTTTGCTCTTTTTTGTTTATAGCGCAAAAAATAAAAACCGCAGAGGTGATCAAATACCACCAATAGAAAGCTCTATTTGTGGGGAAAAAAAGAACATCAATTTGGTTTCGGTGCAGTGTCGCATGACCCGCGCAATCGTCAGTTAAAGCGACGCAGCGCCGTATCGCAAAAAAAAAAATGGCCTGGTCATTCAGCAGCCAAATCTTCCGAGGGCTGAAGTGGTTAAGCTTTGACAATAAAACCTGAAAGCCGATTGGTTTCTACGCACAGCTGCACCAGATTCTGCACTCGCCAGTTTTAGTAAATCTGCGCCAATGTAACAATTCTAGAGAACACTAGAGGGAATTAGCAAATAAAAGTAACCAATGGTTACTGAAATAAAAAGAATATACATTCAAAATAGAAGATAGCACTGAGAACATTTTTTTTTTGTCTAATTCACACACAACCAACGCACGCGCAGATTTGTAGGATACAAAGCTATGCAGGTTTTAGACCTCTATATGTCCTGAAATTACTTTGTTTTCTTTTTTTTTTGTTTGTTTGTTTTCTTGAACCCCTTTTTACTAACTGCATGAATCTTCTATAAACAAATATTGGAGACCAATAAACTGACCGGCTCTAGGGGTCCGCGCAGGGATGTGACAGTGACGGCCCCCTCCCCTCCCCCCCCCCCTTCCACTGATTTGTCGTTTTATCTCTACTTATGGATTTGGGTACAAAAAAGTAAAGTAGAATTGATCACAATAATGAGCTTTGTTGCGTTTTTGTTTAATTAGCTTCTGCTGACAATGATGAATCTCCCATCAAAAAACGTTTTCCCTCTCTCTCTCTCTGAGCCGACCTTTGCAGACTGATGGATGAGTCGCAGTGTAAAGTTCGGAGCGTTGGCGATTGTTTTCTTGTAGTCTGAGGCGCGTCACGCGTTATTTGTCAAATAATTTGCGATAAAAAATAGAAAGAGGCCAATTTCCTGCGAGAGAAGGTTTGTGGGGTGAGAAGACTCGCACACTACAGCGCAACGGCACTGCGCGCAGAGACAGAGCCCACGCGCAGAGACCGTGCCCACGCGCAGAGACCGAGCCCACGCGCAGAGACCGAGCCCACGCGCAGAGACCGAGCCCACGCGCAGAGACCGAGCCCGCCTGCAGAGACCGAGCCCGCCTGCAGAGACCGAGCCCGCCTGCAGAGACCGAGCCCGCCTGCAGAGACACAGAGACAGCCCGCGTGCAGATACAGAGCCTGCGTGCAGAGACGCAACTCACGCACAGAGACAAAGACCGCGCAGAGACACAGCCTGCGTGCAGACAGAGCTCATGCACAGAGACAGTGTCTGTGCGCAGAGACATATCCCCATCACAATTCATGCAAAGGGTCCCCATCACTATTCATGCAGGGGGCCCCATCACTGTTCATGCACAGAGGCCCCCATCACTATTCCTGCACAAGGGCCCCATCACTATTCCTGCACAGGGGCCCCCATCACTATTCATGTACCCCATCATTATCCATGCACAGGAGCCCCCATCACTATTCATGCAGGGGCCCCCATCACTATTCAAGCACCCCATCACTATTCATGCACCCCATCATTATTCATGCACAGGAGCCCCCATCACTATTCATGCAGGGGCCCCCATCACTATTCATTCACAGGAGCCCCATCACTATTCATGCAGGGGGCCCCATAACTATTCATTCACAGGGGCCCCATCACTATTCATGCAGGGGGCCCTATAACTATTCATTCACAGGGGCCCCATCACTATTCATGCACAGAGGCCCCCATCACTATTCCTGCACAGGAGCCCCATCACCATTCATGCACAGGGGCCCCATCACTATTCATGCAGGGCCCCCATCACTATTCATGCAGGGGCCCCATAACTATTCATGCAGGGGCCCCATCACTATTCATGCACAGAGACCCCCATCACTATTCCTGCACAGGGGCCCCTTCACCATTCATGCACAGGGGCCCCATCACTATTCATGCAGGGGGTCCCATCACTATTCATGCACAGAGGCCCCCATCACTATTCCTGCACCCCATCATTATCCATGCACAGGAGCCCCCATCACTATTCATGCACAGGCGCCCCCATCACTATTCATGCACCCCATCCCTATTCATGCACCCCATCACTATTCATGCACCCCATCATTATTCATGCACAGGAGCCCCCATCACTATTCATGCACCCCATCACTATTCATGCACCCCATCACTATTCATGCACCCCATCATTATCCATGCACAGGAGCCCCCATCACTATTCATGCACAGGCGCCCCCATCACTATTCATGCACCCCATCACTATTCATGCACCCCATCACTATTCATGCACCCCATCACTATTCATGCACAGGAGCCCCCATCACTATTCATGCACCCCATCACTATTCATGCACCCCATCACTATTCATGCACCCCATCACTATTCATGCACCCCATCACTATTCATGCACCCCATCATTATTCATGCACAGGAGCCCCCATCACTATTCATGCAGGGGCCCCCATCACTATTCATGCAGGGGCCCCCATCACTATTCATTCACAGGAGCCCCATCACTATTCATGCACAGGGGCCCCCATCACTATTCTTGCACAGGGGCCCCCATCACTATTCCTGCACGGGGCCCCCATCACTATTAATGCACCCCATCACTATTCATACACGGGGGCCCCACCTGTAGTTACTCCCTCGCATTCCTTCTAAAAATGGACTCAGACGAAGGAGAGTGACCCGGACACGTGCCGTACAGAACACTGATAAAAATAAAGCCGCGTCTCTTCGCTCAGCGGGTGATAAAATAATCAGAATATCTGAATCATTATCTATCCATCGCGGTGACTTTCATCGGTCCGGGAAGCGCTAATTATTGCGTACCTCGCATTGCTTACGGCTCATTAGTACGGCTCGTCTGCGCTATTCAATTATCCCGCTAATATTTTCCAAATCAGATAAGTACATTGTGTAGCGTTATAATTATCCTTTTAACACATTTCTGCAAAATTCTACAAAAGCTTTTACTTTTTTCCGTGCTCCATTACTAAGAAGAAAGTATTCGGTGATGATTGTTTGTAGGAATGGGATTGCTCTGCCCCAATTAGAGGACTTTATAAATAAATACATTTACATTATATGAATTTAGAAGAAGGTGTAAGAAGGGGAGGTGGTGGAGGGATGAGTTGCCCTGGGAACGGCGTGACGGGAGGCACAATGCCAGCAGCACATTGTTTGGCCGCGCTGAGAACCTGCCGGGGCACTGCTGGTAGACTTCCCCTCAATGCTTGACCCCCTTTTACATTGGATAACTCTAATCCTTAAAGGAGGTCTCACTTCATCAATTCCGCACTATATGTCCAAAAACACAGCTAGCCAGGAGACGGCTGCTTTGACAGGCAGCAATTGTCTCCATCTCCAAGCACTTGCTTTAACCACTTTCCGACCGGACCAATTTGCTGGTCAAAGACCAGACCACTTTTTGCGATTCGGCACTGCGTTGCTTTAACTGACAATTGCGCGGTCGTGCGACGTGGCTCCCAAACAAAATTGCCGTCCTTTTTTTCCCACAAATAGAGCTTTCTTTTGGTGGTATTTGATCACCTCTGCGGTTTTTACTTTTTGCGCTATAAACAAAAATAGAGCGACAATTTTGAAAAAAAAAACGCATTATTTTTTACTTTTTGTTATAATAAATATCCCCCAAAAATATATAAAAAAACATTTTTTTCCCTCAGTTTAGGCCGATACGTATTCTTCTACATATTTTTGGTAAAAAAAAATCGCAATAAGCGATTATTGATTGGTTTGCGCAAAAGTTATAGCGTTTACAAAATAGGGATAGTTTTATAGCATTTTTATTAATAATTTTTTTTTTTTTTTTTTACTAGTAATGGCGGCGATCAGCGATTTTTTATTGTGACTGCGAAATTGTGGGGGACCCATCGGACATTTTTGACACATTTTTGGGACCATTGTCATTTATACAGTAATCACTGCTATATAAATGCAGTGATTCCTGTGTAAATGACACTGGCAGTGAAGGGGTTAACCAGTGGGTGGCAGTGTAGGGGTTAAGTGTTCCTAACTGTGGGGGAGTTGGGCTTTCATTTAGTGAACACTGATCTCTGCTCCAATCACATGGAGCAGAGATCAGCGTCACTAGTTGCTAGGCAGAATGGAGAAATGCTGTTTACAACGGCATTTCTTCATTTGACCGCTCCGTGAAACGATCGCGGGTATGCCCGCGGTGATCGAGTCCGCGGGTCCCGCGACCGGACTTACGGAGGTCCCGACCAGTGCGGGAGCAGGGCGGCATTGAAGATTGGACGTTCCTGTACACCAATATGCCTGCCCATGCCATTCTGTCTACGTACATCGTCGCGCGCGCGCTCCCGATGGCAGGGTGGCAAATTTAAAGGGACGTATATGTACGCCCATTTGCCTGCCCGGGCCATTCTGTCGACGTACATTGTCGTGCGCTGGACGGCAAGTGGTTAAGATCTCACTTTTCATTGTTAATGTGTTTCAAAGTTTCATAGTTAGTAAGGTTGAATAAAGACACCAGTCCATCCAGTTCAACCTGAGTGAGTGTCTACAATTGTCCCTATCCCTGTACATTGCACACTCACATTGATCCATACCCTCAAGGAGCCCACAATCCAAGGTCCCCATTCATATACTAGGGCCAATTTTGGACAGAAGCCAATCAACCTACCTGCATGTCTTTGAAGTGTGGGAGGAAACCGGAGTACCCGGAGGAAACCCACGCAGGCACAGGGAGGACATGCAAACTCCAGGCAGGTAGTGTCATGGTTGGGATTTGAACCAGTGACCCTTCTTACTGCTAGATGAGAGTGCTAACCACTACACCACTGTGCCAGTGTTCAGTTCCCCAGGGGGTGAAGTATATGTTATACGTGGCCCCAGCTTCCTGGGTGCTGTTTAAGTTTAGCTGTGAGGTCAGACAGGATCCCACTCCTCATTCCTTGGCCATCCGACAATGCAACTAGCAAGGAGACAACTGCTTTGAGAGGCTGCATTTTTCTTCAAGCACTTGCTTTGAGATCTCACCTGGCCCTAGCACTCTTCCTAGGTGCTATTTAAGTCTAGCATCTGTCGAGATTTGTAAAGAGGACCCTTTCACTGCCCATGCTTTAACAAGAGACGTTGTTCACGTATAAAGCTGGCTATGAGGCTGGATAGGACTCCCCTTCTCCCTCCTTGGCCATCCAACAACGCAGTTAGCAAGGAGACAACTGCTTTGAGAGGCTGCATTTTTCTCCAAGCTCTTGCTTCAAGATCTCACTTCTCTTTATTAATGCATTATGTTCCCCAGGGGGTAAAGCACGTGTCATATTTGGTCCCGTCTTCCTAGGTGCTGTTAAAGTCTAGCTGTAGGGTCAGACAGGACACCCCTTCTTCCTCCTTGGCCATCCAACAACGCAGCTAGCAAGGAGACAACTGCTTTGAGAGGCTGCATTTTTCTCCAAGTACTTGTTTCGAGATCTCACTTGGTCCTATCTTCCTAGGTGCTATTTAAGTCTAGCGTCTGTCGAGATATCTGTAAAGAGGACCCTTTCACTGCCCATGCTTTAACAAGAGATGTTGTTCACGTATAATGCTGGCTATGAGGCTGGACAGGACACTCCTTCTCCCGCCTTGGCCATCCAGCAATACAGCTAGCAAGGAGACAACTGCTTTGACAGACGGAATTTTTCTCCAAGCACTTATTTCAAGATCTCACTTCTCTTTATTAATGCATTTTGTTCCCCAGAGGGTGAAGCACGTGCCATATTTGGTCCCGTCTTCCTAGGTGCTCTCTAAGTCTAGCTGTAGGGTCAGACAGGATACACCTTCTCCCTCCTTGGCCATCCGACAACGCAGTTAGCAAGGAGACAACTGCTTTGAGAGGCTGCATTTTTCTCCAAGCACTTGCTTCAAGATCTCACTTCTCTTTATGAATGCATTATGTTCCCCAGGGGGTGAATCATGTGTCATATTTGGTCCCATCTTCCCAGGTGCTGTCTAAGTCTAGCTGTAGGGTCAGACAGGATGCCCCTTCTCCTTTCTTGGCCATCCGACAATGCAGCTAGCAAGGAGACAACTGCTTTTAAAGGCAGCAT
This sequence comes from Lithobates pipiens, assembly GCF_037356315.1. Lineage (NCBI taxonomy): Eukaryota > Metazoa > Chordata > Amphibia > Anura > Ranidae > Lithobates > Lithobates pipiens. The sequence continues at coordinate 10,779,419 of NW_027507758.1, read as the reverse complement.
TTTTCTCCAAGCACTTGCATCAAGAGCTCACTTCTCTTTATTAATGCATTCTGTTCCCCAAGGGGGTGAAGCTCGTATCATATTTGGTCCCGTCTTCCCAGGTGCTGTCTAAGTCTAGCTTTAGGGTCAGACAGGACGCTCCTTCTCCTTTCTTGGCCATCCAACAATGCAACTAGCAAGGAGACAACTTTGCTTTGAGAGTCTACATTTTTCTCCAAGCACTTGTTTTGGGATCTCACTTGGTCCCATCTTCCTAAGTGCCGTCTAAGTCTTGCTGTGAGGTCAGAGAGGATGCTCCTCCTTCCTCGTTGGTTGTCTGACAACTCAGCTAGCAAGGAGATGACGTCTTTGAGAAGAGGCGTTTTTCTCCAAGCACTTGGTTCAAGATATCACCTCTCTTTATTAATGTGTTCTGTTCCCAAGGGAGTGAAGCACGTGCCATACTTGATCCCATTTTCCTAGCTTCCGTCTAAGTCTAGCTGTAAGGTCAGACAGGACACCCCTCCTCCCTCCTTGACTGTCCGAAAACGCAGCTAGCAAGATGGCTGCTTTGATCAAGCGCCATTTTTCTCCAAGCACTTACTTCAAAATATGACTTCTCTTTATTAAAGGGGTTGTAAAGGTTCATTTTTTTATTTTCTAAATAGGTTCCTTTAAGCTAGTGCATTGTTGGTTCACTTACCTTTTCCTTCAATTTCCCTTCTAAATGTTTTTTTTTCTTTGTTTTCTTTGTCTGAATTTCTCACTTCCTGTTCCTCCTCAGTAAGCTGTTCTGGCTGACTAAACACCTCTCGGATGATGGTGTGAAGTTTACTGAGGAGAAACAGGAAGTGAGAAATTCAGACAAAGAAAAAAAACATTTAGAAGGGAAATCGAAGGAAAAGGTAAGTGAACCAACAATGCACTAGCTTAAAGGAACCTATTTAGAAAATAAAAAACAAAGCTTTACAGCCCCTTTAATGTGTTCTGTTGCCCAGGGGGTGATGCACGTGTGATACTTGGTCCCGTCTTCCTAGGTGGTGTACAAGTCTAGCTGTGAGGTCAGACAAGATGCCCCTCCTACTTTTTTGGCTGTCCGACAACGCAGCTAGTAAGGACACGGCTGCCTTGAGAGGCGGCACTTTTTCTTGCTCTCTAAACACCCGCTAAGAGATCTCACTTTTCTTTATTAATGTTCCCCAGGGGATGAAGTACATGTAATACTTGGTCCCATCTTTCTGGGTGCTGAGGCTGGCTGTGAGGTCAAACAAGATGCTCCTCCTCCCGACAACGCAGCTCGCAAGGAGTCGGTTGCTTTGAGAGGTTGTCTAAGTCTAGCTCCTGTCGAGATCTTTTCGAAAGATCATTTTCCTCCATCTCAAAGCACTTGCCCACTTGCCCGTAACATTTTGGCTAACAAGCCCCTCCTCCCGCTGCATTCTTAGTGGGACACCTGCCTCAAGCAAAACCGCTTGTAAAGTGGGCTTCCACCGCTTGTAAAGGGGATCCAGCAGCTATTTAGACGCTAAGATCACTTTTCTGCCGTGCAGAAAAGTTTGATACGGGATCATGCCTGTAGTTGCAGGCATTTTCGCAGTGTAACCACCGAAACTCTAGGACAGCCATTCTCAACCAGGGTTCAATGGAACCCTAGAATTCCTCCAAAGCCTGGTTCCATGGAACCCTAGGGTTCCTTCAAAGCTTGGTTCCATGGAATCCTAGGGTTCCTCCAGAGCTTGGTTCCATTAATCCCTAGGGTTCCTCCAGACCTTGGTTCCAATGATCACTTGGGTTCCTCCAGAGCTTGGTTCCATTGATCCCTTGGGTTCCTCCAGAGCTTGGTTCCATTGATCCCTTGGGTTCCTCCAGAGCTTGGTTCCATTGATCCCTTGGGTTCCTCCAGAGCTTGGTTCCATTGAACCGTAGGGTTCCTCCAGAGCTTGGTTCCATTGAACCGTAGGGTTCCTCCAGAGCTTGGTTCCATTGAACCGTAGGGTTCCTCCAGAGCTTGGTTCCATTGAACCGTAGGGTTCCTCCAGAGCTTGGTTCCATTAATCCCTAGGGTTCCTCCAGAGCTTGGTTCCATTGATCCCTTGGGTTCCTCCAGAGCTTGGTTCCATTGAACCGTAGGGTTCCTCCAGAGCTTGGTTCCATTGAACCGTAGGGTTCCTCCAGAGCTTGGTTCCATTAATCCCTAGGGTTCCTCCAGAGCTTGGTTCCATTGATCCCTTGGGTTCCTCCAGAGCTTGGTTCCATTGAACCGTAGGGTTCCTCCAGAGCTTGGTTCCATTGAACCGTAGGGTTCCTCCAGAGCTTGGTTCCATTAATCCCTAGGGTTCCTCCAGAGCTTGGTTCCATTGATCCCTTGGGTTCCTCCAGAGCTTGGTTCCATTGAACCGTAGGGTTCCTCCAGAGCTTGGTACCATTGAAACGTAGGGTTCCTCCAGAGCTTGGTTCCACTGAACCCTAGGGTTTCTCCAGAGCTTGCTAGGGGTTCCTTGAGCTGTGGCTGATTGACCTCCTATTTGACAGTGTCTGCATGATTCTGATCCCTATAAGGATTGCATTCTTCCCTATGACAACCAATGTAGGCAGCATTTTTTTTTACTTACCACTGTGCAGGCCAGCCAGAACTTGACTGGCCTGCGCAGAGTCCTGACCTCAACCTGATAGAACACCTTTGGGATGAATTAGAGCGGAGACTGTGAGCCAGGCCTCCTCGTCCAACATCAGTGCCTGACCTCACATGCAATGCATGAATCTATCCATGGTCGCCGCTGCCACCCCCTATTCAGGCGTCCGGTCTGCTTAGGGGGTACAGAATAAAAGGTGCAGGGAGGCATGGAGGTCAGCACTGCTCATCTCACACAGCTCGCCACCATCACCCGCTGCCTGACCTGCCACCAAGATGGGGTAAGTGTTGGACAGACAGTGGGCAGGCGGGGGTCACAGTAGCTGCATATGATATGGCGCCAGTGGCTGCATATGATATGGCGCCAGTGGCTGCATATGATGGGGCGCAAGTGGCTGCATATGATGGGTACAAGTGGCTACATTTGATGGGGCACAATGGCTGCAATTTAGGGCACCATGTCTGCATTTGATGGGGCACAAGTGGCTGCCTGTGATGGGCACAGGTGGCTGCATATGATGGGGCAGAAGTGGCTGCATGTGATGGGCACAAGTGGCTGCATAAGATGGGGCACAAGTGGCTGTATATGATGGGCACAAGTGGCTGCATGTGATGGGCACAAGTGGCTGCATGTGATGGGCACAAGTGGCTGCATGTGATGGGCACAAGTGGCTGCATTTGATGGGCACAGGTGACTGCATATGATGGGGCACAAGTGGCTGCATGTGATGGGCACCAGTGGCTGCAATTTATGGCACAGTGGCTGCATTTGATGGGGCACAAGTGGCTGCATGTGATGGGCACAGGTGACTGCATGTGATGGGCACAGGTGACTGCATATGATGGGGCACAAGTGGCTGCATGTGATGGGCACCAGTGGCTGCGTATGATGGGGCACAAGAGTCTGCATATGATTGGCACAGTGGCTGCATTTGATGGGGCACAGAGGCTGCAATTTATGGCACAGTGGCTGCATTTGATGGGGCACAATGGCTGCATTTGGTGGGGCACGCAGCATGTGATGGGCACAAGTGGCTGCATATGATGGGCACAAGTGGCTGCATATGATAGGGCACAAGTGGCTGCATTGGATGGGGTACAAGTGGCTGCATATGATCTGCACAAGTGGCTGCATGTGATGGGCACAAGTGTCTGCATTTGATGGGGCAGAGAGGCTGCAATTTATGGCACAGTGGCTGCATGTGATGGGCACCAGTGGCTGCATATGATGGGGCACAAGTGGCTGCATATGATTGGCACAAGAGGCTGCATTTGATGGGGCACAGTGGCTGCATTTGATGGGGTACATAGGCTGCAATTTATGACACAGTGGCAGCATTTGATGGCTGCATTTGGTGGGGCACGCAGCATTTGATGGGGCACATGTGGCTGCATATGATGGGACACAATGGCTGCATTTGATGGCACACAAGTGGCTGCATATGATGGGCACAGGTGGCTGCATATGATGGGGCACAAGTGGCTGCATGTGATGGGCATCAGTGGCTGCATATGATGGGGCACAAGTGGCTGCATATGATTGGCACAAGTGGAGGCATTTGATGGGGCACAAGTGGCTGCATTTAGTGGGGCACAGTGGCTGCATTTGATGGGCACAAGTGGCTGCAAATGATAGGGCACAAGTGGCTGAAAATGATAGGGCACAAGTGGCTGCATATGACGGGCACAGTGGTTGCATTTGGTGGGGCACAGTGGCTGCAATTGATGGGCACAGTGAGACTGCAATTGATGGGGTATTTTTCAGTTTGTTTGCACCCCCCCAGAAATTTTGAGCACCAGCTGTCACTGTTTCCCAGAAGAGTTGAAGCTGTAATAGCTGCAGAGGGCGGGCCAAATCAATATTGAACCCTACTGACTAAGACTGGGATGCCATTAAAGTGCATGTGCGTGTAAAGGCAGGTGTCCCAATACTTTTGGTAATATAGTGTACTTGATATTGTAAAAAAGTGTAGCGCTTCTCATAACATCAATCGGTAGAACTCATAAATCTTTCATGTAAATGTAAGATTACACTGTAGAATAGTGCTCAGAATATGTGAATTTTTGACATAAATTATATATATAAGTGACACAAAGAGTATCCAAGTAAAAAGAAAAAAAATTAATAAAATTAGCCAAATGGAAGGGCAAAGTCCCAAAACACAAAGTCTTTAGTGTGTGATATCTTGGTATGATCCAAAAACGTGAAAAAATTGCACCTCCTTTCTAAGATTCATATAATAGTCATGTACAGTTCCCATCACCAAACGAATTGGAGGCTTACCAGAGATGTTGGATCCTCACAAATTTACATTTGGGGGATCATACAAGCCTTTGCAATTATATGCAAGTCCTCACAGCGGCAGTTCACCAAGGGAGACCCCAAGTATGGATGATCTTGTCACGGGTTACAAGGTGTTTTAACTCCAACCAGATATATCCAAAAAACGGTTTAGGAACATAAGAAAAAGAAGCAGGGACCCAACATAGCGTAATTCCGTTTTTTATAGAAACAGATAAAAAAATAAAAGTACAAAACTCACATGTATAAAGTGGTTTGTGCGCTTAACAAGATAAAACAAGGTTGCAGCAGAGTCCCGACGCATTTCGTCGTATAAGACGTCATCTGGGGTCAATATAGTGTACTTGTACATATTGGTTTCGGCAATCTGATATCAATCAGGTAGGGCCCACATGGTCCAGTTGTGGTATGTGTGCTCTGATTGTGCCCCAACCTCGGAGTTCAGTGTTACATTGTGTGTTGGTTTGTAATATTTTTCTCCCCAAACTCTCCCAATCCTCCGATCTCTTGAAACCATAAATCATCGGCCAACTCCGGACCTCTGTAAACCGCGGCACCTCACCGCGTCCAGCGTGTGATCAATCGCCCTACACAATCTGATCCAATCCTAATTTATCAGAATGCGGGAGGGGGGTGAGGGGCTGGTGTGGAGAGTATTGTAGAATGGACCTCGTAGCCTGCAGAGGCGAGAGGCGAGCCAAAAATGATTAAATGATTCTAACCGTTATAGAAGGAGAGCGGGGGAGGGGCAAGGTCATAACTTTTCCTCTGAAGGGAATTGTAGGCCAAGCAAAGATTGGAATGCTAAAAATGACTGGATGTTCTACTTAAAGCTGAACTCCGGAAAAAGTGAATATCATCTAAATCCATCAGTCACGTGTCTTCCTGGATCTCAGTGATCTTTGTGTATTTCTTCCAGATCTGTGCAGTAATCCAGTGTGAGACTTCCTGTAATAAAGACCGCACGCTGCTGACCTCTCTGATTGTGCAGTATGACTGGTCTAGTCTCCGCCCCCTCCTGTGCTTTACATCAGACAACCTCTAGTAGGTGGAGCCTGCTGGGGCCCTCCCACAGCTCTACTCTCTCCTTGTGCAGGGGGAGTGGTCTTGTCTCCACCCCCTCCTGTAGTTTTCTACAGTTAATATTGGGCAGTGGTGGCTGGTGGGTTTTTATTTGGGGGGGCGGCAAACAATCCACCCCCCGCCTGGTCAGGTCACAGAAGCCCCCCCACCCAGTCAGTCAGGGCCCTGCACTTACCCCATCTCGTAGGCAGCGCTTCGGGCAGCGGCTTCTCTCCGGGCTTCAGCTGGCTGCTGTTCCCCAGCGTCTCCTCCCTCCTCCTGGCGGCCAATCCAGTCGGATCTCCTTTCAGACAATCGGGTGACGGGTCTCACGACCCGCTTCCTGATTGGTCGGGAGGAGAATCAGTCTTACAATAGCAAATATTCATTCTCTATTGTAACACAACTGGGTGGGCTTTTTTTAAGCCAATTAGAGCCTCTGGCTCTAATCATGTGATTAAAAGATTTTGGAGAGTGTCTATGGGAATCTGTGATCATTTGTGAGGTCAGGTACTGATGTTGGATGAGAAGACCTGGTTCACAATTAACATTCCAATTAATCCCACAGGTTTTCAGTAGGGTAGAAATCAGGGCTCTGTGCAGGACACTTCAAGTTCCTCCACACCAAACTGGTCACATTATGTCTTTACGGAGTTGGTGCCACTCTTCTTGGAAGGCTTTCCACAAGAGTTTTGGAGGGTGTCTGTGAGAGATTATACCCATATGTGAGGTCAGATACCGATATTGGATGAGAGGACCTGGCTCACAATCGGCGTTCCAGTTCATCCCAAAGGTGTTTAGTAAGGTTTAAGTCAGGGCTCGGTGCAGGACACTAGATTCCTCTAAACCAAACTGGTCAAACCATGTCTTATGGATCTGGTCCAAACTTGTCAACCCATGCTATTATGGAGCTGAGCCACACTGGTTAAACCATGTCTTTATGGGGCTGGCTCTGTACACTGAGGCACAATCATGGTGGAACAGAAAAGGGTCTTCACCAAACTGATACCACAAGCTTGAAAGCGCACAATTGTCTACAGTGCCATTGTATGATGGAGCCCTTCACTCGAAACACCTAAACTCCATCATTGGAAGTAGTGCCCACATCCTTTAGGCCACATAGTATATATGTTTGGAGTGGGATTTACCATTATTGATAGAGTTCTTTAATAATGAACCTCCAAGGACAAGACTGATGTTGGATGAGTAGACTTGGCTCACAATCGACATTCCAATTCATCCCAAAGGTGATCAGTAGGGTTGAGGTCAGGGCTTTGTTAAGGACACTCAAGTTCCTCCACACCAGGACACTCAAGTTCCTCCACACCAAGACACTCAAGTTCCTCCACACCAAGACACTCAAGTTCCTCCACACCAAGACACTCAAGTTCCTCCACACCAAGACACTCAAGTTCCTCCACACCAAGACACTCAAGTTCCTCCACACCAAGACACTCAAGTTCCTCCACACCAAGACACTCAAGTTCCTCCACACCAAGACACTCAAGTTCCTCCACACCAAACTGGTCACACCATGTCTTTATGGGGCTGTCTTTGTACACAGGAGACACTCATGTTGGAACAGAAAAGGGTCTTCACCAAACTGTTACCACAAGGATGGAAGAGCAAAATTGTCTACAATGTCTTTGTATGATGGAGTATTACCAGGACCCTTCACTGGAGACATATGAACTCCATCATATGGATGAGGGTCTGTCCGTGTACTTTTGGTCATGTTGTGAAGGAGGTGTCTACTAAAACTTGAAACATGTTTCCAAAAAATACACATCAATATGATATAATGATATATTTTTACAATGATCTACGAAGGAGTTACTTTGTTGCACTGGTGGGCACAGAGCTCCTGGAGAGTCATCCAGCTTCGTCATCCGGCCGCAGGTTATAGAGTGCAATCCACTCACAATATCAGAATGCAGAAGGACATCTATATATAGAAGCCGGGTGATAACGACCTGCTCCGCCTCTCACTTTCTTGTCGCTCTGCATTCTTCGAGTTCAGCCTCTTTCTTCCAGATAACGTTCTGTGTAACTCCTGCCAAATATCCCTCATCCCGGCGCGGACTGATAGCCGGGTCCAGAGATGTCCGGGACTTTGTCAGCCACCAGCTGACAGATCGCCTCATTGTTCCCGGGTGACCGCCACCCAACGTCTGAACTCAGCGACCGCACAACCCCCGTAAACGTAGACAATAATAACTGAAGCCAATCAGTCGAGAAGTGAAATCAGCAACTACACATTGCAACCGTGCAAAAGTCTACTGAGATGTCTTCACAGCAGAACTCCGGCTCCATGTAGCTGGTTGGTGGCAGGTGGGGGGGGGGGGGGGGCACACAAGTTTCCGACACTCCCAGACGCTCAGCCCTCATTCACACTGGTGCGATTTGACAGTTCCAAATAGTATGACAAGTTGCCCCCCATTGCCGGCAATCTAACTGTCCAACTTGCCGTGACTTCGAAAAAGATTCCCTCACTACGTTTTGCCGATTTGATTGCGACTTGTATAGACTTCTGTTAAAGGGGGTTGTAAAGTCTCAATGTTTTTCACCTTTGAAAAAACTTTTTTTGCTGCAGCTGCCCCCCCCCCCCCCAGAGCCCCCTTTTACTTGCCTGTACCCCATCCATTCCCGTAGATGTGCGCACTGCCGAAAAATAGTTTTTTTATTTAGTTTTCGCTTATTGGATCGTTCATTATGATCGGCATTCGTTATTTTGGATAATTTGTAACTTCGGAATAAATTTGTATTCGTTACGTTCATTAACAGTCGAATTTGAAAGGAAATTCCAATACCTATAATTTATAAATTTAGTTTATAACTATTATTATAGTTTTTAATTATTATTGTTATTATTTAATAATAAAAAAAACTATAATAATAATTAATAATTTAATTATAATAGAAAATCCGAAAAACAAAATTATCCAAATGCTTTTCGTTCTTTCTGATTTTCCAATTTCCGTTTTGATTTAATCATTTATAACTATTATTATAGTTTTTATTATTATGATGATTATTATTAATAATTAAAAAACTATAATAATGGTTAATATTTCAATTACAATAGAAAATACAAAATTATCCGAATGTTTTTCGTTCTTTTGGATTTTCATTCTTATTTTTTGATATATTCGTTATTTCTGATTTTCTAAATTTTCGTTTCCTATTGTCGTATTATCATTCTTTCGGATTTTCGTTCTTTCTGAATTTTTGTTCTTATTTTCATTCTTTCTGAATGAAGCTTTAGTTTTTTCAGATTTTTGTTCTTATTTTCGTATTTTCGTTCTTATTTTTGGATTTTCGTTCCTTTCTTATTTTCATTCTTTCTGACTTACGTTCTTTCGGATTTTCGTTCTTTTGAATTTCCATTTTTTTTATAGGATTTTCGTTCTTTCTGATTTTCTAAATTTTCGTTCCTTTTGTCATATTTTCATTCTTTCGAATTTTCGTTCTTTCTGAATTTTTGTTCTTATTTTCATTCTTTCTGAATGAAGCTTTCGTTTTTTTTCAGATTTTTGTTCTTATTTTCGTATTTTCGTTTTTATTTTTGGATTTTCGTTCTTTCTTATTTTCATTCTTTCTGATTTTCGTTCTTTCGGATTTTTGTTCTTTTTCGAATTTCCATTCTTTTTATTGTATTTTCGTTCTTTCGAATTTCCGTTTCGATTTAATTGTTTATAACTATTATTATCGTTTTTATTATTATGATGATGATTTTTATTATTAATAATAATAATTTAAAAAACTATAATAATGGTTAACGTTTTAATTATAATAGATAATACAAAATTATCCAAATGTTTTTTTGTTCTTTCGGATTTTCGCTCTTATTTTCTGATATTTATTCTTTCTGATTTTAAAATTTTCGCTCTTATTTTCATTCTTTCTGTTTTTCAGCTTTTCATTCTTTTTTTTAGATTTTTATTCTTTCTGATTTTCGTTCTTTCGGATTTTTGTTCTTTTTCGGATTTTCGTTCTTTCGAATTTCCATTCTTTTTATTGGATTTTCGATTTAATTGTTTATAACTATTATCGTTTTTATTATTATGATGATGATTTTTATTATAAATAATAATAATTTAAAAAACTATAATAATGGTTAACGTTTTAATTATAATAGATAATACAAAATTATCCAAATGTTTTTCGTTCTTTCGGATTTTTGCTCTTATTTTCTGATATTTATTCTTTATGATTTTCAGCTTTTCATTCTTATTTTTAGATTTTCATTCTTTCTGATTTTCGTTCTTTCGGATTTTTGTTCTTTTTCGGATTTTCGTTCTTTCAAATTTCCATTCTTTTTATTGGATTTTTGTTCTTTCTGATTTCCGTTTCGATTTAATTGTTTATAACTATTATTATCGTTTTTATTATTATGATGATTATTATTATTAATAATAATAATAATTAAAAAAACTATAATAATGGTTAATATTTTAATTATAATAGATAATACAAAATTATCCAAATGTTTTTCGTTCTTTCGGATTTTCGCTGTTATTTTCTGATATTTATTCTTTCTGATTTTCAAATTTTCGCTCTTATTTTCGTATTTTCATTCTTTCCGATTTTCATTCTTATTTTTAGATTTTCGTTCTTTCTGATTTTGGTTCTGATTTTCGTTCTTTCGAATTTTTGTCCTTTTTGAAAAAATTTGTTTTCGAAAAAATTTGCCAAATAGTCTTTCATTCATTCGGATGCTTCTGAATGAACGAATATGCTGAATTTTCATGCAAAACTCGGAATGAAACGAATTGCTTCAGCCGCTGTCTCTCCCATCATTGGTCAGATTGATAGCAGCGGGAGCCATTGGCTCCCGCTGCTGTCAATCAAATCCCATGACATGGGAGCTGGGGGTGTGGTAGAGTCCTGCTGTCTGTGTCAATAGACGCAGCAGGGGGACTCGGGAGCACGCTCGCATGGGTAGCCCCCATGGAAAGCGTCTCTCCGTGGGGGCAACCGATGGAGGTGGAGGAGGATCCGGGCCCTTGCACAGAGCAGGTAAGTATAACATGTTTGTTATTTTTATGGAAAAATGAACCTTTACAACCCCTTTAAACAAGCTTTTTTTTTTTTTTTTTATTGCAGGCAATGGCTTGCAGCCGGGAAAATCTATTTAAATGTGATTTTTTTTTTTTTCCTTTACATATATCAGTTTTGCTGCAGCAGGTTCTATACAGGGTACAGATGTGCCACTTTACAGGCAGAATAAAGGGACTGCCCAGGCACTAAATTTAAACGGCCGGCAGGGTGCTGTACATAGTTTTCTGAAAATGTCCCAGCACCCTGCCTCAGTTCTCTTCTCTAGACATGTGCGATTTATTACGTTCTAAATTGCAATTTAGACAACATTTTCAATATCTGGAAATCCGGATGTATCCGAATTCCCAAATTACAATAGTAACTCAATTAAACTAATCCGAAATAACGAAATTGGAATTGTAATAGTTTTCAAATCGATTTAGAATAGTATTCAAATTGTTTTTGAATTCAAATAATTTTCGAATCAAATTCGAATTTCCAAAGTGAATAAAAATAGAAAAGAAAATGAAGGAATAGAATAGAAAAGAATAAAATAAAAAATAAAAGAATAGAAAATTTTTTATAGAAAATAAAAGAACGGAATTCAAATTTTAAATAGAATAAATTCAAATTAAAGTGCAATAGAAAAGAATATAATTAAAAAAAAGAATAGCATAGAAAAAAGAATAGAATAGAATAAAATAGAAAGAATATAACCTTCCAAAATTTGAATTTTGAAAAGAACAAATTGAAATTTGAATAGAATAGAAAAGATCAGAGCAGCAAATAAAAGAATAGAATATAATAGAAAAAAGATGTGAATAGAATGGAATAGAATATAGGCATAAATGTAAATTAAAATACAATAGAAAAGAATAGAATTGCATAGAAAAAAGAATAGAATAGAAAAGAATAGACTAGAATAAAATAGAAAGAATATAACCTTCCAAAATTCTAATTTTCGATTAGAATAAATTAAAATAAAATAAAATAGAAAAGAGCAGAAAATAAAAGAATAGAATGGAATGGATAGAATATAACCATCTTCCAAAATTCGAATAGAATAATTTTGATTTCGAATGGAATCCAATTTGAATGCAATTCGATCCGAATTTAATTTGGAAAATTTTAATCCATTATAATTTGAATAAACAAAGAGAATTCCGAAAACAAATTAAATTAATTTAAAAAAAAAACTAAATTTATTTAAATAACGAATCGAAACGAAGTTAAACAAATTTTTTGTTTCTACATATGTCTACTCTTCTCCTCATTCCTGATATAAGAGGTGGGGCGGATCTTGTCAGAGATGTCACTCTGCGGAGGATCCATTGAAGGACACCGCTCATCAGGCACACTCTGTGCTTGGTTAGCTGCTTTGGGGAGCTGGGGGGGGGGGGGTCGGGGGTCTAATAGATCCCTGATGTCTCCATTAGGAGTACCTGTCACCTTGTTCACCCCCTTGTGACATCAATAAAGTTTAATGAAAAAAATATATATAATAAATAAAAAAATAATAATAATAAAATTGCCCAGGGCAGCAAATGGTTAATTATTATTAATTTCAGCAGAAATTTGAGTTTGATTGAAGAGAGTTTTTTTTTATTAGGATTACCGGCAATAAATAAACAAATCAATGTGCATCTCGTATTTTATAAGACGATGACACGAGGTGTTGGAAGCGTGGCGGCCATGAAGCTGAGCGCAATCCATCAAGCGGTAATCGATAGGAGGATATGACGGGCGCTAAGCGGTCGTTTCCGCGCTCTAACCTGCGCACACAGCAAAGACGTTAATCATCAGAGTGTTGGATAAACCTCCATCTGGGAGCGCTCAGGAAAACTCCTCACAGCCCACAACACAGATGGAGCCGACGGTAAATATCAACGCCGACGCCAAACCGCTCGTTATACCAGCCGAGCGTTACACACGAAAAGAGAGCTACATGTAAATCACTCCAACACACCATATAGGTAGGGAGACTCACACAAAGCAACCTAAAGCCAGTGTGCAGGAGAAATGTCGAGGTGCTCATCATGTGCAGGAGGAATGTTGGGGTGCTCAGCATGTGCAGGAGGAATGTTGGGGTGCTCAGCATGTGCAGGAGGAATGTCGGGGTGCTCAGCATGTGCAGGAGGAATGTCGGGGTGCTCATCATGTGCAGGAGGAATGTCGAGGTGCTCATCATGTGCAGGAGGAATGTCGGGGTGCTCAGCATGTTCAGGAGGAATGTGGGGTACTCAGCGTGTGCAGGAGGAATGTCAGGGTGCTCAGCATGTGCAGGGGAAATGTTGGAGTGCTCATAATGTGCAGGAGGAATGTTGGGGTGCTCAGCATGTTCAGGAGGAATGTTGGGGTGCTCAGCATGTGCAGGAGAAATGTTGGAGTGCTCATAATGTGCAGGAGGAATGTTGGAGTGCTCATAATGTGCAGGAGGAATGTTGGGGTACTCAGCATGTTCAGGAGGAATGTTGGGGTGCTCAGCATGTTCAGGAGGAATGTTGGGGTGCTCAGCATGTTCAGGAGGAATGTTGGGGTGCTCAGCGTGTTCAGGAGGAATGTCGGGTGCTCAGCATGTTCAGGAGGAATGTCGGGGTGCTCAACATGTGCAGGAGAAATGTTGAGGTGCTCAGTGTGTGCAGGAGGAATGTTGGGGTGCTCAACATGTGCAGGAGGAATGTCGGGGTGCTCAGCATGTGCAGGAGGAATGTCGGGGTGCTCAGCATGTGCAGGAGGAATGTTGGGGTGCTCAGCGTGTTCAGGAGGAATGTCGGGGTGCTCAGCGTGTTCAGGAGGAATGTCGGGGTGCTCAGCGTTTTCAGGAGGAATGTTGGGTGCTCAGTGTGTTCAGGAGGAATGTTGGGTGCTCAGTGTGTTCAGGAGGAATGTCGGGGTGCTCAGCATGTGCAGGAGGAATGTCAGGGTGCTCAGCATGTGTAGGAGAAATGTTTGGGTGCTCATAATGTGCAGGAGGAATGATAGGGTGCTCCGCATGTTCAGGAGGAATGTCGAGGTGCTCAGCGTGTGCAGGAGGAATGCCGGGGTGCTCAGTGTGTGCAGGAGGAATGTCGGGGTGCTCAGTATGTGCAGTTTTTTTTTTACCACTTCTATTCCTTTATATTGGCTTCTGACATTTTAAAAATGCAGCAATTTAAAAATTGAATGAAAGGTTTAACACTGGATATAATATACACATACACACACACACAACTGCAGTGGGACCTTGGATTAGGAGCATAATCTGCTCCAGGAGAATGCTTGTAATCCAAAGCACTCACATATCAAAGCGAGTTTCCCCACTGAAGTCAATGGAAAAGAAGATAATTCATTCCGCATTGACGTCTATTGCATGGAATACCACATGTGACCAGAGGTGGGGGGGTGCCAAAGAGCCTTGTAAATACTCGGGGACAGCTCGGCTGAACTCGGAAAGGCTCGAAAACACTTGGGAAAGGAGTATTTCCGAGTGTTTCCAAGTGATTCTGAGTATTTCCGAACGGCTCCCAACCATTCCGAGTGTCTCACCAGCACCCCCTGCAACTCTGTCCAAATGCGGTACTGCACACCCTATTGGCTTGAATCCTGCTCGTTTGGTGAGACAACACTCAGGATCCAAACAACCGTAGGCCAATTACAAGCCTCAACACCATTTCTAAGATCATAGGGAAAGCTGTAGTACATCAGCTACAACTTCACCTGGATACTCACAACTCCTGGACCCGCTGCAATCAGGCTTCCGCCCGGGTCATGGAACAGAAACAGCTCTCCTCAAGATTTGGGATGACGCCCTCGAAGCAGCAGATGACGGAGAGCCGTGTCTCCTCGTACTGCTAGACCTAAGTGCAGCGTTTGATACAGTAGATCACAATACTCTACTCGTCCGCCTCACAGAAGTAGCCGGAGTCCAAGACATAGATCTCCAATGGTTCGCGTCCTTCTTAGGAAATCGGTCACAGACAGTGAAACTAGGAAAATTCCTCTCCGAAACTCGGGCAGTCACCTGCGGAGTCCCTCAAGGCTCTCCGTTGTCACCCGTTCTCTTCAACATTTACATTCGCCCACTCCTTCAAATCATCAGATGCTCAGATCTCTGCTTCCACTCTTACGCTGACGACACGCAACTTTATTTCCGGATCAATGGAAAAAAAGATCACCAACAACAACTTGAAAACTGCCTCGAATCAATAGAGGACTGGATGACCACCAACTCCCTCCAGCTGAACCAATCAAAGACAGAGCTTCTTATCTTACACCCAAATCATAAGCCCGCAACCAAAACCTCCTGGTCTCCACCAACCGTCTTTGGGCAGACTATCTCCCCAAAGACCAAAGCCAAGAGTCTCGGGGTTATTTTAGACGCACAAATGTCAATGGATGCGCAAATAGGATCTGTAGTCAGTGGATCTCACCATCTGCTACGCATGCTTCGCAGACTCCTCCCTTTTATCCCAAAGAATGACAAAGCAGTGGTAGTTGGAACAATCATTAATTCACGACTGGACTACGCAAACTCGCTTTACATAGGATTACCACAATATCAACTTGCGCGATTACAACTGATCCAAAACACGGCGGCAAGGCTGATAACAGGAAAAAAAACCCTGGGAATCCATCTCTCCTTCACTGAGGAGCTTACATTGGCTAACCGTAAAAAATCGGATCACGTTCAAGACCCTTTGCTTCACCCACAAATGCGTGCATAGAGAAGCTCCGCAATACCTAATGGAGAAAATAAATCATTACACACCAAACAGCAGTCTTCCATCAGCCAACAAAAACCTCCTCCTCGTGCCCAAAGCCCGGTATAAATCCAAGGGGGATCGGAGATTCGCTGTCCAAGGGCCTCGGCTATGGAATGCTCTACCAATCAACATCCGCCTGGAAGAAAATCACCTGGCTTTTAGGAAAAAACTCAAGACCTTCCTCTTTTAGCAGATGATCAAAGCTCGCCACAGCGCCTAGAGGCGATTCAGTTCGCATTGTGCGCTATACAAGTATTTCATTCATTCATTCATTCAACACTTGCAAACCGAGTCAGGATTTAAAAGAAAAAAAAAAAAAGTTGCTCGCCTTTCAAAACGCTCGTTAACCACGTTACTCGTAAACCAAGGCTCCACTGTATATAGATCAGACCAAAATGAGGGACAAATGAGGAGGAAAGAGGGACTTTGTTCAAAATCAGGGACAGTCCCTCGAAATCAGTGGCAGTTGGGAGCTATGCTAACAAGAAACAACTGGAAGAATATTTTTCAACCAATTAGGTTAATTGGCAACAGGTCAGTACCATGATTGGGCATAAAAGAGCATCTTAGAGAGTCAGAGTTTCTGAGAAATAAAGATGGACAGAGGTTCCCCAAGCTGTTTAAAAATTGTACCTACAGGGTTAAATAACTATTTTTTTTTATTTAAAAGAGAAAAAAAAAATAAGTCACAGAATTCAGAAAGTGTGTTTTTCTCCAGCTTGAAGACAATGTATCCTAACATCACCGTGGAGACAGTCAGAGCTGACCAATCACAGCCGTGTGAGAGATGAGATACTTTATGAATGAATGGATTTCTGTATCCAGAGAGAACTATGTGTGAGCGCCGATACTGATTCCTAGGAACTCTCTATGGTAGTGATGGAGAACCTTGGCACCCCAGATGTTTTGGAACTACCTTTCCCATGATGCTCCACTACACTGCAGACTGCATGAGCATCATGGGAAATGTAGTTCCAAAACATCTGGGGTGCCGAGGTTCACCATCACTGGTCTATGGGAACCATAGTGGGGGGCTTACTGGGTAATCTGGAGTTTTTTTTTTTTTTTTTGTATTGGTTACATTGTATGTAAACCTTAAAATGAGAGTCTATGAGTTCATTCCTCCCTCCCTACAAATTGTTACAATTTCTTCTTTTATTCCTTTAACTGCAATCACAAGTAGGAAATCCCCAAGGATCCTGCCGGTTCTCTTGTCTTCCTGTAGCAATCTGACCTCCCCGAACACAGAAACAAACCCACGCTTGTGTCAGTTGGTGTCGGAGAAACGGGTCCATCCAATTCACTTCTGGTAGAGTAGGGAAGGGTTAAAACCCTTTGGGGGAGATTTCCCTTCACTTCCCGTCTCTCAGACCCAACAGGAAGTGAGAGGGAGTCCGTCCAAAGTGAAATAAAGGAAAGACAGTAATGCCGCGTACCCACGATTGTCCATTCCGACAACAAAATCCATGGGATTTTCTCCGACGGATGTTGGCTCCAACTTGTCTTGGATACACACGGTCACACAAATGTTGTCGAAAATTCCCGAACGTCAAGAACGCCGTGACGTACGACGAGCCGAGAAAATTGAAGTTCAATAGCCAGTGCGGCTCCTCTGCTTGATTCCGAGCATGCGTGGAACTTTGTGCGTCGGAAATTGCGTACACGTGATCGGAAATTCCGACCGCACGTAGGCTCCATCGGACATTTTCCATCAGAATTTCCGATGCACAAAATTTGAGATCTGGTGACAACTGTAACATTTTGGATTTCCACCATCTGTTCTGACCACAATTGTAGTTGGAATTTTAGGAGTTTAGGTTCAAATTGCAGGACTGGGGGTTCCTCGGTTTGAATCCCAACCAGTATACTGCCCTCGAGGAGGTTGCATGATCTCTGGTTTCCTCAGGGCCCGGGACAAAGGGTGGGCAAGAGGGGAAGCTGCCGCCCAGGGCACTGTGGTTTCATGTGAGGTGGGGGACGCTGCAAGGAGATTGGGGGGGGGGGGGGGTTTGTGTTGGAAGGGGCAATTGGAGGGCACGGCAGAGGGTAAGAATTGCTAGGAGTAGTGGTTTAGGGGGATTTGTGTTGGGAGAGGGACGAGGGAAGGGGATTTGTGTTAGGAGAAGGGGTTTGGCCCAAAGTGGGCACAAATAGTTAAAAAAAAAAAAGGGAATGATCTGCATCCGGGTAAAAGGAAACTCCATCGAGATGGATCCCACTAGTGGTGGAGGAAGAATCCCCAAGGCCTCAAATGTCCCTCAAGAATCCAGAGGAATGCAGCCAAGGAAAGCCAGCGAGAAATGTATATGATCAGAAAAGGGAAAAAAAAGACGGCTTCGAGCATGGGAAAGTGAGTTGTAAGGTCCTCTGCTGTGTGGTCCACCTGAGCAGAGAACCTTTTACGACTCATGGGAACTCTGATAGGTGGAGATCAACATCAATGTCCATACCCACCAACTCCACTTTCCCATGCTTGAAGCCATCTTTTTTCCTCTTCTGGTCGTATATATTTCTCGCTGGCTTTCCTTGGCTGCATTCTTCTGGATCCTCGTGAGGGACATTTGAGGCCTCGGTGTCTCTTCCTCCACCACGAGTGGGATCCGTCTCGTTTCCTTAAACCCTGATGCAGATCATTCCCTTTTTTTTTTTTTTTAACTATTTGTGTCCACTTTGGGCCGTGGTGCTGAATGTTTTCTACTTCTGATCTTCTCCTCCAAATGCCCCTAAAAAAGGGATAAACTTCCATTCCCAAAAAACGCGTCAGTTTAACGAGAAGAAATCATTCCGCCATTTCTCAGCTCTACACGAGCTTTGGTATACCGCATCATCCCATATATGATTATGGTGATGTTTGCACCAATGTGTTTAAAGTGGTTGTAAACCCTTACAACCAACTTTGACCTACAGGTAAGCCTAGATTAAGGCTTACCTGTAGGTCCAAGAGATATCTCCTAAACCTACACGGTTTAGGAGATATTTGCCGAAAGACAGGCACCGCTGTCTACGGCGCATGTGCCGTAGACAGCGGCACGCAGGCGCACTGAGTGCGCCGCTATCAACGGTGATATGCCGCGAGTGGCGACTCCCGTGACGTCATCGTGGCTTCGCCAAATGACAACGGCGGAGCAGCGAGACCCACCGAGAAGGTGGATGCTCCGGGACTAAAGGGGACAGCGGTGACTTCGCTGGCTCCTGTGTCAGGTAAGTGACATATAATGGACTACTATGCGATGCGATGCGATGCCATGCCATGCATAGTAGTCCATTATGCTTTACCTTTGCAGGGAACCAAAGAGGAAGTAAACTCATTAGGGTTTACTTCCTCTTTAATGTATTAATACATTTTGGACTTTTTATTAAAGACCTACTGTTCATTTATACGTTTGCCCATAAAGTCCCACAGTACCGGGGTGGTACCTTTCGTTTTTGCACACTATTAGGGATGCTGGCAACAAACTCTGGGTCTCTACCCATGGTAGTTTAAAATTCCTTACGAAAAACTTGACAGAGGGTCTAAGCGAGCCATTCTCAACCAGGGTTTCCGTGGAACCCTGGGGTTCCTCCAGAGGTTGCTAGGGGTTCCTTGAGCTGTGGCCGATGAACCACCTATTTGATGATGCCTACAGAGTTTAAGATTCAGAATCACTTAGCAAAGCCCAGCAGCGCGACACCAAATATCGTTTTAGCTGTCTTTAAGGGTGGCATTCTGAACACCACTTTAAGGGGGGTATTCTTCCTATTGACCATCAATATAAGGAGCGTTGTTCCTATTGAGCCCCGATGATTTGGTTTTAGTAAGGGTTCCTTGAGACATGAAAATTATTCTTGGGGTTCCTCTAGGGTTAAAAGGTTGAGAGAGCCTGATCTAAGCCCTTAACATTCCAACCAAAGCTAGTCAAACTCCAAACAATAAAAAAAAAAAATATTATCTTTGGATGCACGATAACAGTAATGATTTGTATAGCGCCATCATCTCTCGCGGCGTCGTACAATGCAATACACACAAAAGGTGAAAGGATACATATTATACAACGATGATATAAAATGTTTCCAGTGAATTACGCCAAAGCACCGGCCGCAGTAGGCAGACGCAGTCACACAGAGACTCCTATCGGTATCAGCTGCAGATTTCACACATTGAGGCTATAGAGGGAACGCAGAGACACGGCTGGAAACATTTAACTATTTAAAGGCTTTTAGTAAAGGTAAATGCCATCCCGAACGCAAAAAAAAAAAAAAAAAAAACAACACACAATGCAATCAGAGAATAAAGAACCTGCTCAATGAGATATTCTTTATTGGAAGATGGCGCAATCTCGCCGCCGGCAGATTACGGATCAGTGAGATTTCCTGAGCTTTAACCCCTTCGCTGACAGCTGAAGTCAATGTATGTGAGTGGTAAGAAGATGGTACTGTCTGTGATACTTTTTATATTTGCACTAACAGTCACATATTTCAGGACAAGCTTTTCGGGGGTTCTAGCACCCCCTCTTCTTCTCGGTCTAAGCAGTAATAATACACAAATGTTGAAAGTGCACGAATGCGGCTAATATCACCTTTTAGTAACAAGGGGTTAACTCACACTCATCGGTGACTAGAATGACCGATGTGGTAGAGGCTGTCCACGGAATGTCACCAATTACAGAAAAGAAACACGGCTTTCGTCTTCAGAGAACTATCCATAGGTCACTAATTATTGCTGCATTTCCACTACGGACATGTATAGGGTGAGGTTTCTCAACCAGGGATCTATGGAAGCCCAAGGTTCCCACAGAGGTTTCTTGGGGTTCCTTGAGCAATGGACAAGTTCGGCCTCTCAAATAAGTTCCCACTGACACCATTGATCTTTTTAGCGATCTGTAAGGGGGGGGGTAATCCTTCCCAATGACCACAAGGGTAAGTAACATTCTTCCCACTGACCATCACACTAATGTTTCCTGAGACCTGACAGTTATTTCAAGGGTTCCTCAATGTTGAAAAGGTTCAGAAAGTCTGGTATAATGGTTCTACCCCAAGGAAAGAGCACTGGAGCATGCAGCAGCTGGATTTACCTCCTGCAGTGTCCAGGCTTCTCAGCTCCACACAACTTTCTGCTCGGAAGTTGGAGAATATACAGAGGCTGCCTTTGCACTGCTGATCACTCAGCAATGGTGCAATCAATTTGGGCATTGAAAGTGATTGTTGTTTGGTTTCACTCTGTTCTACAATACTGAGTTTATGCACATGATAGACTCTAATGAACAAGCATTAGCTAAGTGAGTGATTGAAGTACACTGTTCTAGAGATCTCCCAGCATTCTGGGGAGACAACGTGGCCAACAGAGTTAATGAAAATGGGGGGGGGGGGGAGATTTTAGCTATGAAGTCTAAAGAAGGTCTCCAGGAGGTTTTTCTACCATAGTTAAAAACTCTCCTTGGTACTTTCCAGGGGACAGTCTCCAGTCTCTTGATGGGAAGTTCTTAGACCATAGTTAATGACTCTTCCTGGTACTTTCCAGGGGATGGTCCCTGGGAGGTTCTTCAACCAATGTTACCAATAACAACTCTTCCTGGTATCTTCTAGGAGGTGGTCTCCAGGAAGTCCTACAACCTTAGTTAATGACTCTCCCTGGAACTTTCCAACGGATGGTCTCCAGTCTTTTGATGGAAGATACTTCTACTATAGTTAAAGCGGAGGTCCACCCTAAAGTGGACCTCCGCTCATCGGAACCCTCCCCCCCTCCGGCGCCACAATTGGCACCTTTCAGGGGGGAGGGGGGTGCAGGTACCTGTACAGTACATGTATTCTGCACCCACTTCCGGGATAGCTCTCTGCGGAAAGGGGCGTAGATTACACCCCTTTCCGCAAGTGCCCCGCTGCCTGCTGGGAAACACACAGATCCCAGAGGCAGCGGGGACCGTCCTTATTGCGCAGGGCGATTGGCGCATGCGCAGTAGGGAACCGGGAAATGAAGCCTAAAGGCTCCATTTCCTGATTCCCATACCCAAGATGGCGGCGGCAGCACACGACAGACTATCTAGAGATCGGCTTCGGGTGCCGACATCGCGGGCGTGCTGGACAGGTAAGTGTCACTATTTTAAAAGTCAGCAGCTGCAGTATTTGTAGCTGCTGGCTTTTAAAAAAAAAAAAAACGCGGAGTCCCGGCGGACTCCCGCTTTAACAACTCTTCCTGGTACTTTCCAGGAGACGGTCTCTAGGAGGTCCTTCAACCATAGTTAATGACTTTCCCTGGTACTTTACAGGGGAAAGTCTCTGATCTCTTGACAGAAGGTTCTTCTACAATAATGTATTACCTTCCAGGGAACGGTCTCCGATCTCTTGACAGAAAGTTCTTCTACCATAGTTAATGGCTCTCCCCGGTACTTTCCAAGGGGTGGTCTCTGATCTGTCCACAGGAGGTTCTTTTACCATAGTTAACAACTCTACCCGTTACTCTCTGGGGAACAGTCTGCGATCTCTTGGTAGAAGGTTCCTCTACCATAGTTAGTTACTCTCTGTGAAACTTCCAGGGGATGGTCTACAGTCTTTTGACGGGAGGTTCTTATTATATCTTATCTTTTCTTATTATAGTTAACAAATCATCCTCGTCCTTTCCAGGAGATGGTCTCTAGGTGGTCCTTCAACCATAGGTAATGACTTTTCTTTCCATGGGACGGTCTCTGATCTCTTGACAGGAGGTTCTTCTACCATAATTAATTACTCTACCTGTTACTCTCCGGGGAACAGTCTCTGATCTCTTGATAGATGGTTCCTCTACCATAGTTATTGACTCTCTTTAGTACTTTCCAGGGATTGGTCTCCGATCTCTTGATAGATGGTTCCTCTACCATAGTTATTGACTCTCCTTAGTACTTTCTAGGGAATGGTCTCCGATCTCTTGATAGATGGTTCCTCTACCATAGTTATTGACTCTCTTTAGTACTTTCCAGGGATTGGTCTCCGATCTCTTGATAGATGGTTCCTCTACCATAGTTATTGACTCTCCTTAGTACTTTCCAGGGAATGGTCTCCGATCTCTTGACAGGAGGTTCTTTTAATATAATTAACCTCTCTTTCTGTTACTTTACAGGGCGTATTCT
This sequence comes from Lithobates pipiens, assembly GCF_037356315.1. Classification (NCBI taxonomy): domain Eukaryota; kingdom Metazoa; phylum Chordata; class Amphibia; order Anura; family Ranidae; genus Lithobates; species Lithobates pipiens. The sequence goes on along the minus strand of NW_027507758.1, from coordinate 10,756,583 downwards.
GGTCTCTTGACAGGAGGTTCCCCTACCCTTGATATAGACTCTCTCTGGTACTTTCAAGGGAACGGTCTCTACTCTCTTGGCAGGAGGTTATTCTACCAGGGTTAACAACTCTACTTGGTACTGTCCAGGGGATGGTCTTTGATCTTTTGATGGGAGATTTTTCTACCATAGTGAAGGGCTCTCCTTAGTTCGGACTGCCCCAGCTTTGAAGATTTGAGAACCCTTTGTCCCTAGAAATCATTTTACATCTCCCTATTAGGGTGAACCTGTCAGTATATAACATAGAAACTGCGGGCTCAGGGACCATCATTCTCATCCAATCCTCATTACTTAGGGAGTCACTGACCTGGAACCTGTATGTAGGACGGGAATTAGAAAATGTCACCGTCCTGTAGGCATACTTTTTCCAGGTAAGGGACTCAACAACTAGAGAAACCCAAGATGAAGATGACAGTGCTGGAGGCTGCCCGTTTAGGTCATCAGTGGCTGGCCCCATCACATGTTCCCATTAAAGTAAACCTATTTCAGGAGGAGCCATTGCAGATCTCCACCTGAAACCACTAAACCACGCTGGCTCTCTGGCCTCGGTGTTGTCCTAGACCTGGATAACGTATTGAGATCCACAAAGCTGGTGTAATATTAGAGGTCTTCAGGATTAGTGATTGAAGATCAACATGCATTTTCAGAATCGGAAGTCAAGAACTAGAGCCTTCGTGTTTCTCTTTCCTGTAATGTATTTGTTCTTTTGTATGTATTAATGTTTCCTGAATTATTTACTAAGGAATGGCTTGATAGAGAAACCCTTGGGAAGTTCAGAAGTGTCAGCTCAGTGGGCCAGTGTCCCTGTAGGTTGTCTTAGACAAACTCTGAGCCCCTAATATCTTATCAATAACTGTAAATCAGGTGGATTTGATGGACCTGTCTGTCATTATCTGCTGTCGGAGACTTGGGCTCCTCCAAGGACTTCTAGGGTTCATTGAGTTTTTCCTCCCTGGCATGCTGGTACTTGCAGTCCAGCAGGACAATTCTCACCACTTTGCAGCAACACCTGGTCAGGCATCGCGATACGCTCGATCGAGCAGGACGGCGAAAGCCTCCTTGAGAGCCGTGATGCGCATAGAGGAGGCATCGCCAGCAAGGTGACACCAGAACAGCGACATCAAGGACAGGACAAAACGCCGGGACCCCCCCCCTCCCCCCCCCCGATTCTGCAGGACATAGGGGGTCCCAATTCTGCAGGACATAGGGGGGGTCCCAATTCTGCAGGACATAGGGGGGGGGTCCCAATTCTGCAGGACATAGGGGGGGTCCCAATTCTGCAGGACATAGGGGGGGGGGTCCCAATTCTGCAGGGCATAGGGGGGTTCCCAATTCTGCAGGACATAGGGGGGGTCCCAATTCTGCAGGACATGGGGGGGGGGTCCCAATTCTGCAGGGCATAGGGGGGTTCCCAATTCTGCAGGACATAGGGGGGGTCCCAATTCTGCAGGACATGGGGGGGGGGGGTTGATCTGTCACTTTCAATGCAGTTCAATAACATGCACACCGAAAACACACACACCGCGTCACGGCTTCACGCCGGTTTTATGAATGGATGTGACCTCCCCCCCCCCACCACCACCACCATTAACCCCTGCAATGCCACGACTAGGAAAATTATCTCCCTTACCTGTTTCTTGGAACCCAAATTCACCATCTCCAGAAGTAGAAAAAAAGTCACAAGGTATCGAGGGGCGATCATGGGTATGGTCCCAGAAAAGAAGGTGATGAGAGGCTCCAGGGCACCGGGTGGTGGTGGGGGGCTCACACAGATCACTGCAGCCGGCGGAGGGAGACTCTGGGGGGGGGGGGGGTGATTTGGGATTCAGAAGAGGCAGCAGCAGCAGCTGTGTGCCAGGAAGAAGAGTCTGAGCGCTGAGCAGGTGAAGAGTGAGGAGGATGAGCTCTGCGAGGAGCAGAGGAGGAGCAGGTACCGGGGGGCAGCAGGAGCACACAGGGAGCACCGACGGAAGGGAGGCGTGGGGGACACAGACATGATCTGGGTGAGATTGTACCAGCAGAAGGCACTGGCTGCTGGCAATAAGAGGCACTGCGAGAGGGGGGCTGCTGACACCGATAAGGGAGGGATCACAGACAACTTTCCACCCAATGCAATATGACCGGCCATGGATTTTATGACTGCATTCGTCTTCATACAATCTCAGAGGAGCAGCAGAGGGTGCAGGAGCAGAGCGAGGAATCAGAGGGACGAGTTAGAGCAGAACTGCAGAGCTGCACAGATCACAATGATACACACACAGCACTGATAATGAGATCAATCACTGATACACACACAGCACTGATAATGAGATCAATCACTGATACACACACAGCACTGATAATGAGATCAATCACTGATACACACACAGCACTGATAATGAGATCAATCACTGATACACACGCAGCACTGATAATGAGATCAATCACTGATACACACGCAGCACTGATAATGAGATCAATCACTGAAACACACACAGCACTGATAATGAGATCAATCACTGATACACACGCAGCACTGATAATGAGATCAATCACTGATACACACACAGCACTGATAATGAGATCAATCACTGATACACACACAGCACTGATAATGAGATCAGTCACTGATACACACACAGCACTGATAATGAGATCAGTCACTGATACACACACAGCACTGATAATGAGATCAATCACTGATACACACACAGCACTGATAATGAGATCAGTCACTGATACACACACAGCACTGATAATGAGATCAATCACTGATACACACACAGCACTGATAATGAGATCAATCACTGATACACACACAGCACTGATAATGAGATCAGTCACTGATACACACACAGCACTGATAATGAGATCAATCACTGATACACACACAGCACTGATAATGAGATCAGTCACTGATACACACACAGCACTGATAATGAGATCAATCACTGATACACACACAGCACTGATAATGAGATCAGTCACTGATACACACACAGCACTGATAATGAGATCAATCACTGATACACACACAGCACTGATAATGAGATCAATCACTGATACACACGCAGCACTGATAATGAGATCAATCACTGATACACACACAGCACTGATAATGAGATCAATCACTGATACACACACAGCACTGATAATGAGATCAATCACTGATACACACACAGCACTGATAATGAGATCAGTCACTGATACACACACAGCACTGATAATGAGATCAATCACTGATACACACACAGCACTGATAATGAGATCAATCACTGATACACACACAGCACTGATAATGAGATCAGTCACTGATACACACACAGCACTGATAATGAGATCAATCACTGATACACACACAGCACTGATAATGAGATCAATCACTGATACACACACAGCACTGATAATGAGATCAATCACTGATACACACACAGCACTGATCAATCACTGATACACACACAGCACTGATAATGAGATCAGTCACTGATACACACACAGCACTGATCAATCACTGATACACACACAGCACTGATAATGAGATCAATCGCTGATACACACACAGCACTGATAATGAGATCAGTCACTGATACACACACAGCACTGATAATGAGATCAATCACTGATACACACACAGCACTGATAATGAGATCAATCACTGATACACACACAGCACTGATAATGAGATCAATCACTGATACACACGCAGCACTGATAATGAGATCAATCACTGATACACACACAGCACTGATAATGAGATCAATCACTGATACACACACAGCACTGATAATGAGATCAATCACTGATACACACACAGCACTGATAATGAGATCAATCACTGATACACACGCAGCACTGATAATGAGATCAATCACTGATACACACACAGCACTGATAATGAGATCAATCACTGATACACACACAGCACTGATAATGAGATCAATCACTGATACACACGCAGCACTGATAATGAGATCAATCACTGATACACACGCAGCACTGATAATGAGATCAATCACTGAAACACACACAGCACTGATAATGAGATCAATCACTGATACACACACAGCACTGATAATGAGATCAATCACTGATACACACACAGCACTGATAATGAGATCAATCACTGATACACACACAGCACTGATAATGAGATCAATCACTGATACACACGCAGCACTGATAATGAGATCAATCGCTGATACACACACAGCACTGATAATGAGATCAATCACTGATACACACACAGCACTGATAATGAGATCAATCACTGATACACACACAGCACTGATAATGAGATCAATCACTGATACACACACAGCACTGATAATGAGATCAATCACTGATACACACACAGCACTGATAATGAGATCAATCACTGATACACACACAGCACTGATAATGAGATCAATCACTGATACACACGCAGCACTGATAATGAGATCAATCACTGATACACACACAGCACTGATAATGAGATCAATCACTGATACACACACAGCACTGATAATGAGATCAATCACTGATACACACACAGCACTGATAATGAGATCAATCACTGATACACACACAGCACTGATAATGAGATCAATCGCTGATACACACACAGCACTGATAATGAGATCAATCACTGATACACACACAGCACTGATAATGAGATCAATCGCTGATACACACACAGCACTGATAATGAGATCAATCACTGATACACACACAGCACTGATAATGAGATCAATCACTGATACACACACAGCACTGATAATGAGATCAATCACTGATACACACACAGCCCTGATAATGAGATCAATCACTGATACACACACAGCACTGATAATGAGATCAATCACTGATACACACACAGCCCTGATAATGAGATCAATCACTGATACACACACAGCACTGATAATGAGATCAATCACTGATACACACACAGCACTGATAATGAGATCAATCACTGATACACACGCAGCACTGATAATGAGAACAATCACTGATACACACACAGCACTGATAATGAGATCAATCACTGATACACACACAGCACTGATCAATCACTGATACACACACAGCACTGATAATGAGATCAGTCACTGATACACACAGCACTGATAATGAGATCAGTCACTGATACACACACAGCACTGATAATGAGATCAATCACTGATACACACACAGCACTGATAATGAGATCAATCACTGATACACACACAGCACTGATCAATCACTGATACACACACAGCACTGATAATGAGATCAATCATTGATACACACACAGCACTGATAATGAGATCAATCACTGATACACACACAGCACTGATAATGAGATCAATCGCTGATACACACACAGCACTGATAATGAGATCAGTCACTGATACACACACAGCACTGATAATGAGATCAATCGCTGATACACACACAGCACTGATAATGAGATCAATCACTGATACACACACAGCACTGATAATGAGATCAGTCACTGATACACACACAGCACTGATAATGAGATCAGTCACTGATACACACAGCACTGATAATGAGATCAGTCACTGATACACACACAGCACTGATCAATCACTGATACACACACAGCACTGATAATGAGATCAGTCACTGATACACACAGCACTGATAATGAGATCAGTCACTGATACACACACAGCACTGATAATGAGATCAGTCACTGATACACACACAGCACTGATCAATCACTGATACACACACAGCACTGATAATGAGATCAATCGCTGATACACACACAGCACTGATAATGAGATCAATCGCTGATACACACACAGCACTGATAATGAGATCAATCACTGATACACACACAGCACTGATCAATCACTGATACACACACAGCACTGATAATGAGATCAGTCACTGATACACACAGCACTGATAATGAGATCAGTCACTGATACACACACAGCACTGATAATGAGATCAGTCACTGATACACACACAGCACTGATCAATCACTGATACACACACAGCACTGATAATGAGATCAATCGCTGATACACACACAGCACTGATAATGAGATCAATCGCTGATACACACACAGCACTGATAATGAGATCAGTCACTGATACACACACAGCACTGATCAATCACTGATACACACACAGCACTGATAATGAGATCAATCCCTGATACACACACAGCACTGATAATGAGATCAGTCACTGATACACACACAGCATTGATAATGAGATCAGTCACTGATACACACACAGCACTGATCAATCACTGATACACACACAGCACTGATAATGAGATCAATCACTGATATATCCACAGCACTGATAATGAGAACAATCACTGATATATCCACAGCACTGATAATGAGATCCATCACTGATACACACACAGCACTGATAATGAGATCAATCACTGATACACACACAGCACTGATAATGAGATCAGTCACTGATACACACACACAGCACTGATCAATCACTGATACACACACAGCACTGATAATGAGATCAATCACTGATATATCCACAGCACTGATAATGAGAACAATCACTGATATATCCACAGCACTGATAATGAGATCCATCACTGATATATCCACAGCACTGATCAATCGCTGATAGACACACAGCACTGATAATGAGATCAATCACTGATACACACACAGCACTGATAATGAGATCAATCGCTGATACACACACAGCACTGATAGTGAGATCAATCACTGATACACACACAGCACTGATAATAAGATCAATCACTGATACACACACAGCACTGATAATGAGATCAATCACTGATACACACACAGCACTGATAATGAGAACAATCACTGATACACACACAGCACTGATAATGAGATCAATCACTGATACACACACAGCACTGATAATGAAATCAATCACTGATACACACACAGCACTGATAATGAGAACAATCACTGATACACACACAGCACTGATAATGAGATCAATCACTGATACACACACAGCACTGATAATGAGATCAATCACTGATACACACACAGCACTGATAATGAGATCAATCACTGATACACACACAGCACTGATAATGAGATCAATCACTGATACACACACAGTACTGATAATGAGATCGATCACTGATACACACACATCACTGATAATGAGATCAATCACTGATACACACACATCACTGATAATGAGATCAATCACTGATACACACACAGCACTGATAATGAGATCGATCACTGATACACACACATCACTGATAATGAGATCCTGATAATGAGATCGATCACTGATACACACACAGCACTGATAATGAGATCGATCACTGATACACACACAGCACTGATAATGAGATCGATCACTGATACACACACAGCACTGATAATGAGATCAATCACTGATACACACACAGCACTGATAATGAGATCAATCACTGATACACACACAGCACTGATAATGAGATCAATCACTGATACACACACAGCACTGATAATGAGATCAATCATTGATACACACACAGCACTGATAATGAGATCAATCACTGATACACACACAGCACTGATAATGAGATCAATCGCTGATACACACACAGCACTGATAATGAGATCAGTCACTGATACACACACAGCACTGATAATGAGATCAATCGCTGATACACACACAGCACTGATAATGAGATCAATCACTGATACACACACAGCACTGATAATGAGAACAATCACTGATACACACACAGCACTGATAATGAGATCAATCACTGATACACACACAGCACTGATCAATCACTGATACACACACAGCACTGATAATGAGATCAGTCACTGATACACACAGCACTGATAATGAGATCAGTCACTGATACACACACAGCACTGATAATGAGATCAATCACTGATACACACACAGCACTGATAATGAGATCAATCACTGATACACACACAGCACTGATCAATCACTGATACACACACAGCACTGATAATGAGATCAATCATTGATACACACACAGCACTGATAATGAGATCAATCACTGATACACACACAGCACTGATAATGAGATCAATCGCTGATACACACACAGCACTGATAATGAGATCAGTCACTGATACACACACAGCACTGATAATGAGATCAATCGCTGATACACACACAGCACTGATAATGAGATCAATCACTGATACACACACAGCACTGATAATGAGATCAGTCACTGATACACACACAGCACTGATAATGAGAACAATCACTGATACACACACAGCACTGATAATGAGATCAATCACTGATACACACACAGCACTGATAATGAGATCAATCACTGATACACACACAGCACTGATCAATCACTGATACACACACAGCACTGATAATGAGATCAGTCACTGATACACACAGCACTGATAATGAGATCAGTCACTGATACACACACAGCACTGATAATGAGATCAGTCACTGATACACACACAGCACTGATCAATCACTGATACACACACAGCACTGATAATGAGATCAATCGCTGATACACACACAGCACTGATAATGAGATCAATCGCTGATACACACACAGCACTGATAATGAGATCAGTCACTGATACACACACAGCACTGATCAATCACTGATACACACACAGCACTGATAATGAGATCAATCGCTGATACACACACAGCACTGATAATGAGATCAGTCACTGATACACACACAGCACTGATAATGAGATCAGTCACTGATACACACACAGCACTGATCAATCACTGATACACACACAGCACTGATAATGAGATCAATCACTGATATATCCACAGCACTGATAATGAGAACAATCACTGATATATCCACAGCACTGATAATGAGATCCATCACTGATACACACACAGCACTGATAATGAGATCAATCACTGATACACACACAGCACTGATAATGAGATCAGTCACTGATACACACACAGCACTGATCAATCACTGATACACACACAGCACTGATAATGAGATCAATCACTGATATATCCACAGCACTGATAATGAGAACAATCACTGATATATCCACAGCACTGATAATGAGATCCATCACTGATATATCCACAGCACTGATCAATCGCTGATAGACACACAGCACTGATAATGAGATCAATCGCTGATACACACACAGCACTGATAATGAGATCAATCGCTGATACACACACAGCACTGATAGTGAGATCAATCACTGATACACACACAGCACTGATAATGAGATCAATCACTGATACACACACAGCACTGATAATGAGATCAATCACTGATACACACACAGCACTGATAATGAGAACAATCACTGATACACACACAGCACTGATAATGAGATCAATCACTGATACACACACAGCACTGATAATGAAATCAATCACTGATACACACACAGCACTGATAATGAGAACAATCACTGATACACACACAGCACTGATAATGAGATCAATCACTGATACACACACAGCACTGATAATGAGATCAATCACTGATACACACACAGCACTGATAATGAGAACAATCGCTGATACACACAGCACTGATAATGAGATCGATCACTGATACACACACAGCACTGATAATGAGAACAATCGCTGATACACACACAGCACTGATAATGAGAACAATCGCTGATACACACAGCACTGATAATGAGATCGATCACTGATACACACAGCACTGATAATGAGAACAATCGCTGATACACACAGCACTGATAATGAGATTGATCACTGATACACACACAGCACTGATAATGAGATCAATCGCTGATACACACACAGCACTGATAATGAGATCGATCGCTGATACACACACAGCACTGATAATGAGATCGATCGCTGATACACACACAGCACTGATAATGAGATCAATCACTGATACACACACAGCACTGATAATGAGATCAATCACTGATACACACACAGCACTGATAATGAGATCAATCACTGATACACACACATACCCTTCTATCTATCTATCTTTGCATAACTATTTGATTTGCAATCACATTTTCTATTAATTAATTTTTAAAGGCATTTTAGATTCCTTTGTGCCCCCAGACCCCCATCACCACCGGGCCAGGGTTGTGAGGAAGAGGCCCTTGTCCTCATCAACACGAGGCAGCGTGCTTCTTGTCCCCCTCCCCCCACTGGTCACTCAGACTGAGCGCTCAGATTTCTTTTTTGGGGGTTTTTTTTGCTTCGGATACCCCCTTAAAATCCACACCAAACTGGCCAATCCTGCTATAGGATGTGTAAAAGTGACTTTTCCAAAAAAATATATAATATGGTCAAAAGATTTTATTGTACATACAATAATAGAGTATTTGACAATAAATTCCGGCGCCTAGAGACAGAAACGGCTTCGTTCCAGGCTCCTGAATGTAAACACGGAAGTGACGTCACAACGACACTTCCTGTTTACTCGGCTGCCAATGGCGCCGGTTTAAAAAAAAAAAAATACAGTATTCAGATTCGCCGTTTTCAGTGATCTGAATACTTTGAAGTGCAAAGGAGGGATTTGGGGTCTTTTAGACCCCCCCCCCGATCCCGCAATAAAGAGTACCTGTCACCACCTATTACTGTCACAAGGGATGTTTACATTCCTTGTGACAGCAATAAAAATGATCAAATTTTTTATTTTTTTTGAAAACACAATTTAATTATATAAAATGAAATAAAATAAATAAGAAAAACATTTTTTTTTTTTAAAGCTCCCCCGTCCCCACGTGCTCACGCGAAGAAAACGCATACGGACGTCGCACCCGCATATGTAAACTTTGTTCAAATCACACATGTGAGGTGTCGCCGCGATCGTCAGAGCGAGAGCAATAATTCTAGCCCTAGACCTCCTCTGTAACTCTAACCTGCTAACCGTAAAATATTTTTAAAGCGTCGCCTATGGAGATTTTTAGGTACCGTAGTTTGTCGCCATTCCACGAATGCGTGCGATTATAAAGCGTGACATGTTTGGTATCTATTTACTCGGCGTACCATCATCTTTCACATTATATTAAAAAAAAATGGGCTAATTTTACTGTTTCTTTTTTTTTAAATTCATGAAAGTGTCTTTTTCCCCAAAAAGTTACGTTTAAAACACAGCTGCATAAATACCGTGTGACATAAAATATTGCAACAATCGCCATTTTATTCTCTAGATTCTCTGCTTATATATATATATATATACACAATGTTTGGGGGCTCTAAGTAATTTTCTAGCAAAAAATACGGATTTTAACTTGTAAACACCAAATGTCAGAAATAGGCTTAGTCATGAAAGGGTTAAAGCACATTTTCTCTGTGTGCAGCGCTTTCTGTACATTACAGAGATGTCCCCCTTCACAGGCCGGGCGGCTTTAAAGCGGTAGTAAACCCGCTATTTATTTTTTTTTTTTTAACACCTGCAAAGCAAAAGGCATAATGAGCTAGTATGCACCGCATACTAGCTCATTATGAAATACTTACCTTAGAACGAGGCCCCGACATCTGGCCCAATCCACGCCGAGGGAGCTGACATGCTCCCTCGGCGTTTCTTCCGGGTATCGCGGCTCCGGCGCTGTGAGTGGCCGGAGCCGCGATATCGTCACTCCCGCGCATGAGATTTCATTCCGGCCGGCCACTGCCGGATTTTGATGGCGAGAAACCCCTTGTGCGCATGCGCCGCTGCAGTCAGCGGCGCATACCGAGGGGAATATCTCCTAAACCGTACAGGTTTAGGAGATATTTTTTTTTACCTACAGGTAAGTCTTATTATAGGCTTTCCTGTAGGTAAAAGTTACAAAAATGAGTTTACAACCACTTTAATGTTTCATTTTAAGCAATTAAAAAAATCATTGAAAGATTTATTTCCACCGGCACATGTTTCCCGGAACAGTGCCCTTTCCCCCCCTCATGTTATTTGTTGACTTTTTACCTATTAGGCCCCTTTCACACTGTCAGACCAATCAGGTCCGCCTGTCAGTTTTGACGGCCGGACCTGAGCGGGCGCTCCATGCTGGTCTATGGAGCGACAGATGTCCGCTGACATCCGACCCCGGTCCGATCCGCCAACAGCAGAAGGGGGGGGGTGCCCTACGTTCGCATGCGGCGTTGGCGGATCGGGTGAGATCTGATGAAAACGGACATGCTGTCCGTTTTCGTCCGACCTCTCCATAGAAACCAGCGGCGCTCGACAAGCCCCTCCCCCGCTCAGTGAGCAGAGAGGGACCTGTCATCCGCCAGGCTCAGCGGAGATCAAACGGAGACATCTCCCGCTGAGCCGGCGGACAGAGGCGGGCTCCAAGGAAGCAGATCCGCCTCGTGAGAATGAGGCCTTACCCAGAAAACTGTTCTTTTTTAAATTTTTTTGTATGACAGTTTCAACTCCCATAGACTTCAAGGGGTTTGGGTTCGGCATCTGAACTATCCTGACCACCTGCCTACCGGGCACTTTCACCCCCTTCCTGCCCAGGCCAATTTTCAGCTTTCGGGTCGCTGTCGCACTTTGAATGACAATTGCGCTGTCAGGCAACACTGTACCCATATGAAATGTTTATCTGATGGGCACTGATAGGCGGCACTGATGGGCAGTTGACGTGAGCGCCGTCAAAAAATTTGCTTAGTTTCGTTCCGTACGTAAAAAAAAAAATAGTATTCGTAATTCGTATACGAAAATTAATTCGGATTCGTACAAAATACGAATTTTCGTTAGATTCCTAAAATTTTCGTTAAAACAACAAAAGTTCATTATGATGAATTTATCATTATGAGGGGCTCCCACCATCCCTGTGCTGTGCTGACTTCCTCTGATTGGTGAACAAAACACCAGTCACGTTTCTGTTAATTTGGATCCACCCTTGTGCGTCTCTGCGCGTTTCGGCGCAAGGCTTCTTCAGGACACGGACAAGAAAATCTCACTATCTTAAAGGGGACTAAGCCTCCTGTACACATGTATGGTAGCCAGAAAGTTTCCAATGAAAAATGAGTATATGTGGCAAATATAATTTGGCATCGAGGCAATCCTACAGCAGGGGCAGAAGTGCAGCTTGTATTCAGTGGTAAAAGTGGCCACCAAAACAACACCGTAATAGCCCGACTTCAAACGAGAAAGATGCGAGCCTTTAAATAAAGCTAGTGGCATATAATATAGCCTAAACCAGCGTGCACTTCATAGAAGTTGGACAAAATGAACATGCCCCTGGGAGACAGCCGGGTGACTTATTCTGGCCCTGAAGAAGCAGACGCTGTCTACGAAATGCGTCGGCGTGGTCTTGGGAAATTCCTAGAATTGGAAAAACATTAGTCCGTGATTGTATACTTGTCAGGGCTGGGCTCTCGGCACTCCCGTCTCTGTGCTCAGGTTGCTCAGCTGTCGGTTAATTGCCAGCACTCATCGTTCCACAGTGACTCACCTGGTGATCATTTCCTGCTTGTCAGTCCAGCCTCTTCTGGCTATTTAAAGCGGAGGTCCACCCTAAAGTGGACCTCCGCTCATCGGAACCCTCCCCCCCTCCGGCGCCACAATTGGCACCTTTCAGGGGGGAGGGAGGTGCAGATACCTGTACAGTACAGGTATTCTGCACCCACTTCCGGGATAGCTCTCTGCGGAAAGGGGCGTAGATTACGCCCCTTTCCGCAAGTGCCCGCCCCTTTCCGCAAGTGCCCCGCTGCCTACTGGGAAACACACAGATCCCAGAGGCAGCGGGGACCGTCCTTATTGCGCAGCGCGATTCGCGCATGCGCAGTAGGGAACCGGGAAATGAAGCCGAAAGGCTCCATTTCCTGATTCCCATACCCAAGATGGCGGCGGCAGCACCTTACAGACGATCTAGAGATCGGCTTCGGGTGCCGACATCCGGGCGCGCTGGACAGGTAAGTGTCACTATTTTAAAAGTCAGCGGCTGCAGTATTTGTAGCTGCTGGCTTTTAAAAAAAAAAAAAAACGCGGAGTCCCGGTGGACTCCCGCTTTAAACTGCCTGGTTCATTTCTTCCGTGCCTTCGCCTTGGTCAAACATATCTGGAGACTCTCTGCTGTGTTCTTGTTGAAGACTTGCCTGGCTGACGTCCCTTCTGGTTCCTGATCCTGTCTGCTGCCTCCGACTACGCTGATCTCTGGCTTCCTGATTTACTGGCTTGTTCTGACTACCTGCTTTGGCTACTGAACCCTGGCTATGTTTTGACTACGATTACTATTTATACCATTATATTAAAAGGTGTGATTTTTATTGCATATTTTGTCTCCGTCTGATTCATGGTTCCTGAGAATACTGCATGTTAAATGTACCGAGACATTTATTTTATTGGATATGGATGGTTGTTTAAGGTGCTTTTTAACCACTTGCCTACTGGGTACTATTACTTCCTTCCTGCCCAGGCCAATTTTCAGCTTTCAGCGCTGTCACTCTTTGAATGACAATTGCGCAGTCATGCAACACTGTACCCAGATGAAATTTTTATCATTTTTTTCACACAAATTGAGCTTTCTTCTGGTGGTATTTAATCACTGCTTGGCTTTTTATTTTTTGCTATATAAACAAATAAATACTGAAAATTTTGACAAAAAAAAAAAAAGTTTTTGTATTTTGTTATAAAATTTTGCACTCAGGTTTTCTCCTTCACTGATGTGCGCTGATGAGGCTGCACTGATGGGCATTGATGGACACTGATAGTCTGCAGTTATGGGCACTGATTAGTTGGCACTGACTGGCACTGATAGGTGATACTGATGAGGAGGCACTGATTGGCAGCACTGGTGGGCACTGATTGGCAGCACTGGTGGGTACTGTTGGGACTGCACTGATAATCAGTGTACATATGTCTGTTACACAAGCCGGTTATCTCCTTTCCTCACACTGTCAGCATTAAGAAAAGGGAGGAAATAAATATATGCTCTTCAGTGCCATCTAGTAGTCATACCACATTATGGGCACTAGATGGAGTCAACTATCACAGGAAATGAGTATGCTCCTCAGTGCCATCTAGTGGTCATACCACGTTATGGGCACTAGATGGGGCTAACTATCATGAGAAAGGAGTATGTTCCTCAGTGCCATCTAGTAGTCATACCACATTATGGGCACTAGATGGAGTAAACTATCACAGGAAATGAGTATGCTCCTCAGTGGCATCTAGTGGTCATACCACGTTATGGGCACTAGATGGGGCTAACTATCATGAGAAAGGAGTATGTTCCTCAGTGCCATCTAATGGTCATATCACATTATGGGTACTAGATGGAGTCAACTATCACAGGAAATGAGTATGCTCCTCAGTGCCATCTAGTGGTCATACTACGTTATGGGCACTAGATGGGGCTAACTATCATGAGAAAGGAGTATGTTCCTCAGTGCCATCTAGTAGTTATACCACATTATGGACACTAGATGGAGTCAACTATCACAGGAAATGAGTATGCTCCTCAGTGGCATCTAGTGGTCATACCACGTTATGGGCACTAGATGGGGCTAACTATCATGAGAAAGGAGTATGTTCCTCAGTGCCATCTAATGGTCATATCACATTATGGGTACTAGATGGGGCTAACTATCGTGGGAAATAAATTTATGCTCTTCAGTACCATCTAGTAGTCATACCACATTATGGGCACGAGATGGAGTCAACTATCGCAGAAGATTGGTGTGCTCCTCAGTGCCATCTAGTGGTCATACCACGTTATGGGCACTAGATGGAGCTAATTATCATAGGAAATGGGTATACTCCTCAGTGCCATCTAGTGGTCATACAATGTTATAGGCACTAGAGGGATCTAACTATCACAGGAAATGAGTATGCTCCTCATTACTATATAGTGGTCATACCATATTATGGGCTCTAGGTGGAGTTAAAGGATAACAAAAGGCTCAGTTTTATTTTATTTTTTTTAAATAATTTTTACACATCTCATACTTACCTCCTCTGTGCAGTTGCTTTTGCACAGAGTGGCCCCGATCCTCCTGGGGTCCCCTAGTGGCCTTCCTGGCTCCTCCTCTTCTCGAGTGCCCTCTCCCTCTGGGCACTCGTGCGGGTACGCTCCCGAGTCCTGCTGTCTGCGTCCACTGCGTCCCCCCCAGCTCCCGCATCATTGGGTTTGATTGGCAGCAGCGGGAGTCAATGGCTACGCTGCTATCAATCTATCCAATAAGGACCCGGGACTTTGCCTGGAGCGTGCGTGCTCATCCCCGGTGCAGGAACAATTGGGCTGGGGGACTACAAGAGGTTTTTTCACCTCAATGCATACAATGCATTGAGATGAAAAAATGCAAGGGTTTACAAGCCCTTTAACTATCACAGGAAAGCAGTATACTCCTCAGTGCCATCTAGTGGTCATACCAAGTTATATGCTCTAGATGGCACTAAATATCATAGGAAAGGAGTATGCTCCTCAGTGCCATCTAATGGTCATACAACGTTATGGGCACTAGATGGATCTTCCTATCATAGGAAATAAGTATGCACCTCAGTGCCATCTAGTGGTCATACCACGTTATGGGCACTAGATGGATCTTCCTATCATAGGAAATAAGTATGCTCCTCAGTGCCATCTAGTGGTCATACCACTTTATGGGCACTAGATGGATCTTCCTATCATAGGAAATAAGTATGCACCTCAGTGCCATCTAGTGGTCATACCACGTTATGGGCACTAGATAGATCTTCCTATCATAGGAAATAAGTATGCTCCTCAGTGCCATCTAGTGGCCATACCACGTTATGGGCACTAGATAGATCTTTCTCTCACAGGAAAGGAGTATGACCCTCAGTGCCATCTAGTGGTCATACCACATTATATGCTCTAGATGGCACTAAATATCATAGGAAAGGAGTATGCTCCTCAGTGCCATCTAGTGGTCATACCACGTTATGGGTACTAGATAGATCTTCCTATCATAGGAAATAAGTATGCTCCTCATTGCCATCTAGTGGTCATACCACGTTATGGGCACTAGATGGATCTTCCTATCATAGGAAATAAGTATGCGCCTCAGTGCCATCTAGTGGTCATACCGCAATATGAGCACTAGATGGCGATGCCGACCATCATAGGAACTAAATATACTCTTCATTGCCATCTAGTGGCCATAATGCAGTAATTTCCATATTCACAAATTCGAATTGCAGAAAATATAGCCAGGGAACATTCGATTTTGCCCCATTAGCACAGAACGAATTTGCAGGCCATTTCGATGGATGAACAGCTATGTGATTTATTTAATATTTTTTTTCATAAATACACCCCTTCAAATCATTCTATCTGGTCTGATAGTTAAGCAGACGATTTCATTTATGTCCCCATTTGACTCTATAGAGTGGCACTTGATGCGCAATATTATTCAGAGGCTCAACACACACGTGCCAAGGCTATCGTCGTCATTCGTTCTGCTCACAATCAGATTTCGAGGTATCCGGTGCCTTGGCCAGCTGCAGTACAGTGACTTATATACACAGTACATACCACAAGCCCTAAATGTTTCATATGCCACTTTATCTTAAAAGCTTGAAGGCTTTTTCATTATATGCAATGGATTCCTTTTAGCAGCAGAACATTGTGTGCATCACGTAATACAATATTTCATAAATGCGAGGTATTACCGGCTGAGAAAAATGAGAGCCACTAAAGACAGCAGGACATGAATGATTAAAGGGGAACTCCGGGTCCTCCAGGTTGTATGGTCTATGACACTGGAATGGTGTTACCGAAAATGTACCGAGCTCAGCATAAAAGAGTACACCCCAACAGATTTGTCAGAAAACCACTTTCCTTTCAGAATGAACATTTTCTATGGGACGCTATACTACAAAATCCCTTGCAACCAAGATTTGTCCATTTGCACACACAAAAAAGTATTTTTTCCTAATAAATTCATTCGAGGCCATGGGGGCTGATTTACGAAAGCCGTGCGCCATCAGTGGAGGCGCCCGGCGAGGCGCAACGCACATTTCCATAGTTACGAAACAGAGCGCGAATCCCCCCATTTACTACAGCGCGATCTCGGCGTGCGGGGGAGAATGCAATCTGTGCGCCACTATGGACATAGTGGCGCACGGCGTCTCCAAATCAATATTGACAGAAGATGGAGGTGCCATTATTATGGGGCGATGTGAGGAAGTTTAGTAAAAACTGCCCCTGGTGACAAATATGCCCAAAATAGAATGAGAAAGTAACTTTTCCAGAAAAAGCCTGCCGTGCCCGCAAGTACGTTTAGAACTACGTGAGATCAATGTAAGCACTGCGCATGCACAAGCGGCTCGTGCGCTTGTTAAAATGTGGTTGTTCGCGGCACGGGCAAAAATCTTAGTAAATGTTAGGCAACGTAAATGCAATTGCGTGGGTTGAACGGGCACACCTCTAAACGTAACTTTTTTTTACGCTGGTTCATCTTTATGTATTTTTTTAAGGAGATTTGCACACAGGTCATGTTAGCGTGTTACGTTGCCAACATGTGACATGTGACACCTTGTTAAAATTATGTAAAAAGACTCTCGCTCCTCTAGCTCCTCCTAAAAGGATAATTAACCTCCCCATCTAATGCATATGATTTCCATGGGCTAGCTTTTGCTTTTAAAGGGAAACTCCGCACTCCATTCTCCAACGCTCTCGTCTCCCCCCTCTCACCCCTTGGATTTCCATGGGCTAACTTTTGCTTTTTAAAGGGGAACTCCACACTACACTCCATTCTCCAAATGCCGTGAGCTGCCTTCAGCAATCCAAACCACATCCTTTTTTTCAGAGCATACAACAGGGCCGGCTGGGAAAGGGGCGAGAAGAGCGATTGTCCAACCCCCTCCTGAACCATACAAGGCCACATGCACTCAAGATAGCTGGCTGCCTTTGGAGCATGTTGGGCTCAGTCCAATACCAACCACAAAGCACCTTGTACCCACTAGTTTAAAGGGGCTTTCCACATTCCGTAAAGTCCCCTGTCTGCAGCCCCCCCCAACCACAGCCTAGGGTTGTGTGGAAGAGGCCCTTGTCCCCCTGAATAGGGGGACAAGGTGGTTGACTTTTGGGGTGCCCAAGCCCCTCCTGCCCCCAAGAATCCACCCCCCTTTCATGGGCTGGCTTGCTGTGTGTTTGGCTAGGGGTTTGTTAGTGTGTGCAGGGGCGGACTGACCATTGGGCCACTCGGGCACTGCCCGAGGGCCCCGAGCCACTAGGGGGCCCCATCAGGGTTGCCAGCCTCGGTAAAACCAGGGACAGTATGTAAAAATCTGTGTTTTTTTTTACATCTGTCTCTGAAATGTCCCTTACCGACATCATTTTGGTCTAAAAATCCCAAGATTATAGCTGCCCCACCTCTCCAGTACCTTCTCAGCCAATAGAAACATGTCTGTGTATACTGTGTGTACATGTATGTGTATACTGTGTGATTGTATACTGTGTGGCCCCATAATCTCAGATTGCCTGGGGGCCCCATGATCTCCTATTACCCGGGGGCCCCATAAGTTGTCAGTCCACCCTTGAATGTGTGGGAGGGGCACAATATTTTTTGAGTTTGGGGTGGGATTTTTCATGTGGATTTTCTCATTAAATAACAAACATATCATACTTACCTCCACTGTGCAGCTCACCGTCTTCTGAGGCCCCCCGTTGGCTCTTGCGGTTCCTCCCCACATCTGATAACCCCCTGAGAGAAGCGCTTCCCTGAGCGGGTTACCTTGCGGGTGCACCCCTGAGTCCAGCATTTGCGTCTATAGACACAGAATGTCGGACTCGGCGCCGCCCCCCCCCCCCCCCCCCCGGCGTCCGCGTCATTGGATTTGGTTGACAGCGGCGGGAGCCAATGGCTGCACGGCTACCAATCTATCCAATCAAGAGCCAGGAGCCCATGGAGAGAGAGAGAGACAGCACTTCCCCGCCAACTGAATGAAGGGGTTTGGTTAAGTAAAAGGGGGGGCTTGGGGGGGGCGGTGACTTCCAGGTGTTTTTTCACCTTAATGCATAGGATGCATTAAGGCGAAAAAACACGAACTTTTACAACCCCTTTAAGCCTTATCAGACCCAAATGACCTTGTATGTATGGAGCAGACTATTTTTTGTTTTGGGTTAAAATCTTTTAGCTGCAATGTACATTTCTCTAATTTTGCATTCTTAAAGGCACTTCTCCTTGTTTAATTTTTTGGGGTTGTCCAAATTGGTGACATTGATATAGGTCCCTCAGGGTGGGACCTGGGGCCCCCATACCCATTTTAAGGCCAATAACTAGAAGATAAGCCAAGTGGGGGCTAACAAAATTAACAAGTCAGTTCCCATAGACTGCAATGGTATTTGTTGTATAACTTTTGCCCATGTTAGGCTCTTTGTTTCCCCCGCTGCATCGGGGGGGGGGGGGGGGGGGGTGTTTGTCCCATCTGTAATTTTGTAGCATGCTGGATGATGTGCTTCATTTTGGACGGGGGGGGGGGGGGGGGGGGGGGTGGCTTATTTTGTGATAACTGCATTTGGGTTGTTCTGAGCATGCTCGGGGACTTTGCTTTTTTTTTTTTTGTTGCTTTTTGCGTGTGAATGAATGAATGAATGAATGAAGTATTTGTATAGCGCACAACGCAAACTGAATTGCCTCAAGGCGCTGAACGGCACTTGAATGTTTCTGGGCATGCTCATAGAGCGTGTTTTTTGGGTTAGTAATTTAAGGACATCCTTAAAGTGGTTGTAAACCCTTACAACACACTTTTTGTTACAGGTAAGCCTATAATAAGGCTTACCTGTAGCTACCCCGGATATCTCCTAAACCTGCATGGTTTAGGACAGGGATATCCAATTAGCGGACCTCCAGCTGTTGCAGAACTACAAGTCCCATGAGGCATAGCAAGACTCTAACAGCCACAAGCATGACCCCCAGAGGCAAAGGCATGATGGGACTTGTAGTTTTGCAACAACTGGAGGTCCGCTAATTGCATATCCCTGGTGTAGGAGATATCCCTGTATTTGCATGTGCCGACATCATAGGCACATGCACACTGAAGCAAACTGAAGCGAGCACGCGCGGGAGTGACGTCATCGCAGCTGCGCTGGACGGAGAGATCACCCGTCGCTGGATCAGATCAGCCATCGCTGGACCCCGTAGAGATGATCATCCGTCGCTGGATAGCAAGAGTGGATTACCACCGCTGGAATCTTTTTTTATTTTTTTTTATTTTTAATAAAGGACTTTTTCAAATGTGTGTTTGTCTTTTTTTAACATTCTTTTACACTTTATTTGTGAAATAGTAGGGGTACTTTTGTACCCCCTTACCATTTCAAATGGAGGGGGGCGGGATCTGGGGGTCCCGTTGTTAAAGGGGGCTTCCAGATTCTGATAAGCCCCCCACAACCACCAGCCAGGGTTGTGGGGATAAGGCCCTTGTCCTCGTCAACATGGGGACAAGGTGCTTTGAGGGATCTGTGACCCCCAAAGCATCCTCCCAATGTTGAGGGCATGTGGTCTGGTATGGTTCAGGAGGGGGCGCGCTCTCTCGCCCCCCCCCTCTCTTTTCCTGCGGCCTGCCAGGTTGTGTACTCAGATAAAGCGTCTGGTATGGGTTTTTAGGGGGAATCCCACGTCATTTTTTGAATTGAATTTAAATTTGATGCGGGTTTCCCTTAATAGACCTGAAGGGTCTGGTATGGATATTTAGGGGGAACCCCACGTAATTTATTTATTTTTTGACACAGGGTTCCCCTTAATATCCATACCAGACCTGAAGGGCCTGGTAACTGAATTTGGGGGAACCCCATGCTTTTTATTTTTTATTTTTTTTATCAATGACTGTTCTCTGGATTACAGGAGCCGATAATTCATTATAGCCGCGAGTGATTTTAAATGACTTTTTTTCCTGCAGAAATGACACTTTGTGCAGGGACAGTTCTAAGCACGGGAAACATGTGCCACCTTCACAGGCATACTATAGACACCCCCCCAGGTATGAAATTTAAAGGTATATTATTGTTTCACTTTAAGCATTATTAAAATCACTGCTTTTTTGCATTGATCCATGTCCCCTGGGGCAGGACCCAGGTCCCCAAACACTTTTTAGGACAGTAACTTGCATATTAGCCTTTAAAATTAGCACTTTTTTCTCCCATAGATTTGTACAGGGTGTTCCGCGGCTTTTTGAATTTGCCCCAAATTGTTCACTGTTCGCCGAACAGGCAATGTTCGAGTCGAACATGAGTTTGACTCGAACTCGAAGCTCATCCCTAGTCCTGTGCAACATTGGGGATGTCGAGGCCCTCGGGATGTTGTGCGGGAGATGTGATGGGTTGGTCGCAAACCCCCGGCCGTTCTCAAGGTGTCTGAAGTGTGGCGAGTATATATTCAGGGTCGAACAGCCCACTGTGCAGCCCCGGGCCTTCCGGTATGATTGATCCATGGGTATCTCCACGGAAGAGTCCGTTGGGTATGCCCCTGCATCGTCCTTTGGGGCTCAGACTGCCAGGAGGGATCCTGCCCCTTCTGAGGGTTCACTGACTCTTACAGAGGTTGTGGATGTGACCCCGCGGAAGAAGGCTGCCGCTGCAGCATCAGTCGTCCAGGCAGAGGAGCAGCTCAGCAAACCCCGCCTCTGCAGAGGCAGGCCTGCCTCCTGCACCCCTAGACCGGATATCTGGGGGAAAGTGCTCAAGTGTAAACCACGGGGAGCTGCAAGTATTGCCGTGGAAAATTATTTGCCCGCAGGAGAATCTTCACCTGATTCACCAGTTGAGACCGGCTCTGATGAGGGAGCCGATTGGTATTTTGAGCCAAAGTTTCTGTGAGTAAAAGTTTTAACTTTTTTAAAGCTTTTAGATTAAACTCTAACTGTTGCCTGTGCATGGACACTACCCGAGCATGACGGGGTTGTTAGGCCCCTGAGACTTTCATAGGCGGGTGGCAACAGAGTATGGACTTGAACTCCCCTATGTGCTTGGGGAAGTCATAGACATTGTGGAAGAAGTGACATGCGGAGGATATCTTACACCCGAGAGATGTTTTAACCGATTCCTGGGATATCTGTTGCATGGGACTATGGTCGGCATGTCTATTGTGACAAGTTGTGCTCTACAGACCGGACAAGGACAGTGCTGTTCACTTCATCACCAACTATGATGTCTAAAAGGATGGGGATGTTGTTTTGGCCGATTCGAGATTTTATTGGTGAACTATCCCTGGAGTCAAGTCATTGAATTCTTTTTCGCAGAAAAGAAAATAAACTTCTTTGTTTTTTCAGTTTCCAATGGTTTTTGCAAGTTACAAGGACTGTGGGGTAGTTAGGTAGGTGGTTACTACAAGGAAATACACATCAAGTTCTACAGGCTTTTAACCCACAACGCTCTGGTTACTGATAGACTTGTAGTTACAGCGGCTCTGACCACTAGGTGGCGTGAGTCGGCAGGAAAGGAACAGTAATAGACAAGAACTTCCTTTTCATAGTCATTAGAAAATGTTAGAAAATAAAATTTTACGTGTCTTTGAAGAAGGAAGTTCCATTGAAGCAGCAGTGGAATTTTGTCCTTCAAGACAGAATGTATAGTGTACAGTGTTGTCTTGTATATTGTGTTTCTCTTTCAGGATGCACCGAGATCGACTGTCAAGCTCATCGGAGATTGGGTGGGTTAGTCAGTATAGCTGGGCGGTATATGTACAGCATTGAATGTGTTGTTGTAAAGACGCTAATGTTTAAACATGTTTTCCTTTCCTTCCCTTCCCCAACACCCATAGAAAAAAAAAAAACTCAGGCACCGTATAGTTTTTTTTTTTTTTTGAGAATAGGATAGGATTTTTGCCCTGGTTGTTGCCTAGACGATGGGGACATCGTCTAAATAACTGGGGGGGGGGGATGTGTAGCGATGACACTTTGGACAAGGTGTCTGTCATGTACAAATTTAGTTTTTGCCTCAGAACAGTAAAGGGGTTCTGAGGGTTAATTGTGTAGGTTTAACTTTGACATCAGTTTGGCCGGGCTGTGTTAGAGTTCTGCCTGGTCATGTGTACAGTGAGGTGCACATGACAGGCTCAGAACCAGGCCTGGTTGGATGCTTTAGGTATCAGCTTTCCCCGGAGCCAATCAGTGGGTGCGCCTGGCCCCGCTGAGGAGTCTGGGGAAGGGTACTTAAGATGTTGAAGTCACGTGTTATGGGTGGTTCGTTTGTGAGTCCATAGCTGCCTGTTCCTGATTCTGTACCGGGGTTGCCCCCCGAGGGGTCACGGTCACGGGAGCGTGCATCGCTCCGCAACATGCTTCGGTTGGCTAACCCCAATAGACGCGCCTGGTCTGGGGTAGGGATCCGTCTGTTCCAGAGTCTCGGAACCGGCTGGTCCGAGGCGCAGTAACTGAGGGAGGATTCAAGGCGTCCGGGTGTGCTCTTGGCTTGGAGGGGCACCACAGCTCGTGTAAGCGACCGGGAGAGGACTCTTCGGAGGAGGGCCAACAAGCTGGCATCCCAAGAAGTGCCTGGTTGCGGGGTTGTGAAGGACATCAGTGAATCCACAGCTTGTTCTACTACTATGAAGGAGACAGAGAACATTCCAGGTACTGAGGAAAAGGTTCCTGTTCACTTTATGTTACAAGTTGTTCAAGGTCAGAGATTTCACAAGTTCTGGATCAAAGTGCTGATTGCCATAATCTCTGGCTAGAGATTTGTTCAGCTTTGAAGTGCCCAGCTGCGAGTGGCTACTCTCTGGGTGGTATTAGAGATTTTCTGATAACTAGCAGTTCAAGGTGCCTGAGCTTCTTCACCCTTGCCCTCTGTTCCCATACGAGACTGTGTTTGATGGATGTTACCCCTGCAAATAAAAAACCTTTTTAAAGGACTTTTATGGTGTCAGCGTCCAAAGTTGTTGGGTACTAACTCTGGGAACCCCTAGACGTGGAAGAACCAGCCAAGCAGAGGTAACCGGTAGGCCCAAAAGTTAAGGCCGCCCTGCCAAGGGTTATGGCCGCTACATATTAATAAAGGCTGTTATGGCCATTTTACTCCAAAGAAAGGTGTGGTCTCATCATTTAGGTGGGTGGTTTGGGGGGTTGGAGTAGGATGGATAACAGGGTTGAGAGTAAAGGGGACATTTAGACTACACTGGTCATGCATTATTTAGCTAAATCTTCCTCAAGCTGTTGTGACTAATAAATGTTTAATTCCTTAAGATTTAAGATTTAACTCCTTTTAACTCCTGTTAATTTGAAATGAACATACGTGTTATTCTGTTGTGGATCCCCCTCCACTTGAACTATGGACAAGGCATTGGCTCATGGGGCAGGTTTGATGCCCCCCGCGGCCGCCTTCTCCCTCCTGCCCCGCTTCTCTTGTTCTGTGGCCGGCCGCCGCCTTCATCCGCAATCAGCGTCAGAAGGTTGGCAAGCCCGGGACCAATCTACCAGTCATCTAGATGCGATCGACTAGTAGATCGTGGTCCACGGGGTTCCACGGGTTGCTGACCTGGGCTCTATAGTAAACATGGTTTATTCTGGGAGAATACTTGGTGTCTGTGTCCCCTCTGACACTGTCCCTGAGCCCCCCCCCCCCGGTGTATACAGTATATACAGTATATAGGGAACGCTTTCCTCTGTTTCCTGGACCAAGGAGCCGGGACTGTCCGGACTGCTGCAGAAGATGCTTCTCCCCTCTCTGAACCAAAGTACAGAAAAAAAGACTCACGTGGGGGAGAGGAGAGGGGTCATTATGGCTTCTTCTTGCTCTGGCATTGAAAATAATTTTTGGAGTGTATGGACAATGCATGGAGTGTGCAGCGAGTATAGGGGGTGTATGGTGAATGCATGGAGTGTGCAGCGAGTATAGTGAGTGTATGGGGGATGCATGGAGTGTGCAGCGAGTATAGTGAGTGTATGGGGGGTGCATGGAGTGTGCAGCGAGTATAGGGAGTGTATGGGGGATGCATGGAGTGTGAAGCGAATATAGGGGGTGTATGGGGAATGAATGGAGTGTGCAGTGAGTATTAGGGTGTATGGTGAATGCATGGAGTGTGAAGCGAATATAGGGGGTGTATGGGGAATGAATGGAGTGTGCAGTGAGTATAGGGGGAGTATGGGAAATGCATGGAGTGTTCAGCGAGTATAGGAGGTGTATGGTGAATGCATGGAGTGTGCAGCGAGTATAGGGGGTGTATGGGGAATGCATGGAGTGTGCAGAGAGTATAGGGGTATATGGGAAATGCATGGAGTGTGCAGCGAGTATAGGGGTGTATGGGGAATGCATGGAGTGTGCAGCGAGTATAGGGGGTGTATGGGGAATGAATGGGGTGTGCAGCGAGTATAGGGGGTGTATGGGACATGCATGGAGTGTGCAGTGAATATGAGGGTGTATGTGGAATGCATGGAGTGTGCAGCAAATATAGGGGTGTATGGGAAATGCATGGAGTGTGCAGCGAGTATAAGGGGTGTATGGGGAATGAATGGAGTGTGCAGCAAATATAGGGGTATATGCGGAATGCATGGAGTGTGCAGCAAATATAGGGGTGTATGGGGAATGCATGGAGTGTGCAGTGAGTATAGGGGATGTATGGTGAATGCATGGAGTGTGCAGCGAGTATAAGGGGTGTATGGGGAATGCATGGAGTGTGCCACGAGTATAGGGGATGTATGGTGAATGCATGGAGTGTGCAGCGAGTATAGGGGGTGTATGGTGAATGCATGGAGTGTGCAGTGAGTATAGGGGGTGTATGGTGAATGCATGGAGTGTGCAGTGAGTATAGGGGGTGGATGGGGAATGCATGGAGTGTGTTTATATTAGATAATTTTCTGGTGTTTTTAAAACGTTTGAAGTATCATTTTTTGGGGGGTCTTGCAAATAGCGGATCTTGCCTAGGATACAGAATAGTCTAGGACTGGTCCTGTTTGGGTACTGTAAAGCAGGCATGCCTGATCTGGGGGGCAGCCTAATGATTGAGGGGGACATGCAAGAAAAATAAAAAAACAGCATTTTATTTTCTTACATCAGGGGACACGGCGCTATAGTAATAACTATGTGGGTTATATCGGACCATCAAGTGCTGGACACTGGCATGCCCCTTAAGGCGTGAACTTCCCCCACATAACCCCTCCCATTACTGGGAGTCCACAGTTTTGTAGCCAACCAATCAACGTGTATAAGAAGAAGAAGGGAGGGACCGCTGTGTCCTCTGATGTACATCAAAGAAAAGGATTTTACAGGTAAGCGGTTTTAAAAACCCTATTTTCTTTTCCTACATCGGGGGGGGGGGCACAGAGCCATAATAATAACTATGTGGGATGTCCCATAGCAATGGCAACTGAAGGGGGGGGAGGCAGAATCAAGGAAACAGGAGGCCAGAGGACTCATACTGCAGCCTGCAGTGTATGCTGTGCCCAAAGGCAATCTCCTCATGGCCTTTAATATCGATTTAAAAAAAATCGGATAAACATCTGAACCAAAGACCAATGTTGCGGTCTTACAGATCTGTGCCATAGAGGCCGGATGTTGCACCACCCAAGAGGCACTAATCGCCCTGGATGAGTGTGCTCTTAATATGAAAAGAAAGAATCTTCTTTAAGCTGAAGCTTGATCAACCACCTGACAAATCCATTTGGAAAATAGTGGATCTTGACGTTGCCTGTCCATATATTGGACCCTCTGGCAGTACAAACAAAACCTGCGTTTTGTGAACCTGAGCGGTCGCCCTCCACCCCCCCCCCCCACCCCCTTACCCTCCTGCCCCGCACCAATATTCCAGTGAATGTAGGCAATGCTTTTTCTCTCCTCACTTCTACTTCTTATTTCATTCCCTTATCCTCCTAATTCCTCCTCTTTCTCCAGTCTTGTTTTCTGGTTCATTTAGTAAATTCAATCATAAACCTCCAGGAGTTTTTAAACTTATCCCATTCTTTCCATTTATCATTCCGATGCACCTCTCCTATTTGGTCATCCTCACATTCCGTTTCCTTCTCTAATTTTTGTATCCTATTCACTCCAATTATCCAATCTGGAATTTTAGGGCTTTCTGTGTCCTGCCATTTTTTGGGATTAAACTCTTTGCTACGTTGAGCAGGGTTGGGGTAAGTGTAGCTTTATATTGCTTTATTGATCTATCAGTCCCATGGAATAAACATGTCCACGGGCCCTCAGGGATTTTTTCATGGGTGAGTAATTCTATAAGATCGAATATCTCCCCCCAATATTTTCTAATGATAGGACAATCCCACCAAATGTGGTACGTTGTACCTTTATCTCCACACCCTTTCCAACACTCTGAAGAGCCTTCTTGCTGAAAATGCTTCATTCTATCAGGTGTGAGATACCATCTCGCCAGACATTTATAGTTTGTTTCTGCCATCTTGGAGTCTATTGCTGAGCCGTGAGTCAGTTTCAAAATTTTACCTAATCTCGATGTAGTGCAGTTGGTTCTAGGGTTGCCACCTTTTCTTCAAGTCAAACCCGAACACTTTAGCGGCGTACAGCATTTTTTGATAGTATAAACTATACATATATTTTGCTATTAAATAACATTTAATAACATAATCATTTGAAGTTAATAACAAGAGTCCCCCTTTACATCTGGATCCACAGAGTTCCCCTTTGACATCTGAACTTTCACTGTAAGGGGGGACTCTGCAGACTCTGATGTAAGAGAGACCTCTGGGGACCCTAACAAAGGATGCTCTGGGAACCCTGATTTAAGGGGCAACACTGAGAACTCTGATGTACGGAGAAGACTGATGTAAGGGGAAACACTGTGGCCTCTGGTGTAAAGGGGAACTCTGATGTAAGGGATGCTCTGAGAACCATGCAATGCCTTAGTGTACTTACAGGCAGGACCGAGATGAGGGGAGATTTGAGTCACAGACAGGGATGGATGGTGAGCTCACTCACCCCTTGGCAGTCAATGCCTCTCATCCAGATGCATCTGAGGCTGCTGGACATCAATCCCCAGCGCTGTGCCTCAGAAAAGGAAAGTCGGGGCTGGAAATTTGGAGTGTGGGCAGACACAGAGGAGTAGGGGTGGGGGGAAGAGGTGCAGATTGAGCCCTGTCTCCTCTCCCATCTGTGTGTTTGGGGGGGGGGGGGGGCGCAAAGTTTGTTAATGCTGGCTTTAGGCACTGTGAAAAGAGTAACAGACACTCTCAGCTTTGCCAACTGCAGCCAGAAACCCTGCTGGGATTGGAAGCCATAGTCCAGTCTACATAATGTGTCCAGGTTTCAGGCAGTCTGAAACCCGGACGCATGATTCCAAACCCGAACTGTCCAGGTGAATCCTGGACAGGTGGCAACCCTAGTTGGTTCCTATTTCCCTTTCCTAACTCTTGATATATGGAGGGGGAGCAGGTCCCTCTTAATCCACTTGTATTTTATTGTATTATAACTGTATTGTCTCCTCTTTATATTGTAAAGCGCTGTGTAAACTGTTGGCGCTATATAACTCCTGTATAATAATATGTCGCCGTTCATTCCATGCCTAGAACACTTGGTGCTGTCTGTCACAGACTTGGGAGGCTTTTGGAGGGGACTCTGGGCCCCCGGGGTCCCTAATTAAGGCCTAGCTGCCTCATTAAAAATAGTGACTGCTCCACACTGTGGGACTCATAGCAGATTGTGATGTCATCAGCAAGTCACATGTCTGGGCCCAATGGAAATAAGGTGTCTATTGAAAGTAGGTCTCCTGCTTCTGTGTTTATACTTATCATAATGTGCATTGTACTGGGTGAAGCTCGGTGACAGCAAGTCTGACCTGAAATGAGATCCTGATTATTCAAAGCATTATCTAGGTGTGAATTCCCATTCACCTATTGTTTCTGTCTGGGTGAACACTGAGTCATCAAGGTGGCTAATTTGATTAAACTCTTAAGGATCCTCTATGATGGGATTAGCCAGCCACGAGCCAGCTGTACCTTGTTAGCTAAACCATTGTGTGATGCTTTGGGTCATTGTTAATGTGGTGAGTGACCGCCTTCTCAAGTGTATAAAAGCCTGTATTCTTGTTCAAATAAACAGTTTTTATTCTGGTTTACTCCATAACTGATGTTGCCTAGTTCTTGGGGTAACTATAGCCAGATTAAAAGTAAATAGAACAAACGTGTCACGGTACTACTTACAGTGAGCCCACGGGTGAGCAGGTGACACGGGATCCCCAGGGCGTGGAGTCTAAGGGCCAGCCGGTATTCTGCCAGGGACCCCCTCACGAGGGTTTGGGCTTAGCTGCATGCTGACCCCAGGTCATGACCCCCGGGTTCACCCTGCTCGCTAGGGAAGTACCAGAAGACACTGTTTGCCCTTGTATACACGGTCGGAGATTCTGAAGGAATGTTTCCTATCAGACCATTTTGTCAGACATTCCGACTGTGTGTGGTCTGCATCGGACTGTTTCCGTCGGAATATCCGACGGACCAAGTTTTCCAACTTGCCGGTAAAATTTTCAGACAAAATGCTCCTATCGGACATACTCCGATCATGTGTAGCCTACTCCGACGGACAAAGTGCCACGCATGCTCAGATCAAATTCCTAGACCAAAGCTATTGGCTACTAGCCTGAACGTAGTCCCGTCGTAACAAAATAACGTCATCACGTTATGTACAATCGGATTTTCCGACAACTTAGTCCGACCGTGTGTATGCAACATCACTTCCGGACCTCTTCCGGAATTAATCCGTCGGAATTACTCTGACGGATTTGGTTGTTGGAATCTCCGACTGTGTGTACAAGGGCTTAGACAAGGATGGATGGGTGGATGAAGCAAAGGAGAGCCAGATAGTGAGCCAAGGTCAGGGTGGGCTGCAGACAATGTAATCAGAACAAGCCGGGTCAGTACACAAGAGATCAGTTCACGAGAGGTTAGGTAAAACAGGTTACACAAAGGGAGCTCAGAAACAAATGTTGCTCAAGCAAACAGTAGCTGGTTTGAAAGGGATTTAAATAGAGAAGCACATGAGGGGCTAGACAGGAATTAGCATGAAGGAATCATATATTAGGCAACAGGTGAGGGGCGGCGACCCCCATAGCTGCAGAGTGCACAGAGCTGAACACAAGCTAGTGGAACAACAGGTGCCAGTCGACCTACAGCAGTAATGGTGAGACACAGATCAGCTCCGCAGCTAATCTTTGACAAAACATAGTCAAAACATAGTTCGGTAACCGAAACGGATAGTCAGACAAGCCAGAAAGTCAGGAAGCCAGGAATCAGCGTAGTGGAACAACAAGCAGGATCTGGAGCCAGAAGGAATGTCAGCCAAGCAAGTCTTTAATAGGAGCGCAGGAGAAAGTCTCTGTAATGTTGACCAAGGCGAAGGCAGAGGTCATCTGGGCTGGACGGCTTAAGTAAGCAGGACTGACGAGCAGGATATCATCAACAGGTGAGCCACTGTGGAGAGATGAGAGCTGGCAATTAGGGGACAGCTGAGCGGCCAGCTCAGAGAAGGAAGGGCTGAGCCCAGCCCTGACAGGTATTGACTAAAATCTTACTTTTCAAAAGGGGTGTACTCACTTATGCTGGGCACTATATAGTATACATTTATTTTTATTTTTTTGTTATTATTATTATCTTCAGCCTTGGTCCATCCCTGACCACAACTGCCCAGATTTGCTCAGTGTCATTACTTCTCTCTGCAAGTGCTGGATGTCTTAAAGCTGTTCAATAACCGTTTATAAGTGATGGATCCTGGGAGCATTCAGAGGCAGGTAAGTAGCAGTAGTTTTCTGCAGAAGTTACAGTAGGTGCCGCCGATACTGTGTTTCCAGCGCGATGGGATCGCGCTGGAAATCCCCGCTGCGAGCTGTGCTTCTCGCACTTGCCGCCCCCACGAGATGCCGCGCTAACAGCGGCGAGATTTACACAATATCGGAGGCTCCCACTGTAGGTTCCCAGAAAGCAGACAGACGAGACTGATGTGACTGGCTCCGTGTTCTCTGTACAGCACTGCGGTATATGTCAGAGCTATAAAAATGTATAATAATAATAGTGTGCGACTGTGGAGGGACATTAGAGTGTAAGCTCTTCTGGTACAAAGACTGATGTGGCTGGCTCAGTGTTCTCTGTACAGCACTGCGGTATATGTCGGAGCTATATAATCAAGATGGGGAAGTTGTGTTGCTCTTCAACACAGGGGCTGCCACTCTGGAAATTTGCGTTACAATGTTCTGATGGAGGTTGTAGTCTTATACCGAGTGCGTTGTTGAGTAATAACAAAAGATCTGTTTCCGATGGGAGTTGTAGCCGCTGTGCCCACCTGTCTCGGACATTATGTAAGAGGGAAAATTTATAACACACTTGACATCTCCAGATCTGAGTGGCTGAGACAGACTGGCTATAAAGTGGCTACCAGGGAGTGTTAGTTGATACAACTGTAACTTACGGAGAACAGAAATTTGTTCGAGATCGATAGAGCTGCCAGCGGCGAGATTTACTACACCTTAGTTCACACTGGAAACAATACAAGAAAAGAGTCCATGGCCAATAATTCCTCTAAATCATGGCGTTAAACACAGATTAATACTAGTTTATAGACCAAGAAACTTCTCTACATGCTGAGGGTGCGGAGGTCTACAATGCAACTTTTTGGCAGAATAGGTGTAAATTAAGGAGTGCTCCACAAAGACATGAAAGTTTCTTCTAAAACTGATTTTTATCTTGGCATTAATCTCGAGTGCCTGACTGCCCCACCAGCTATACTATATAAGCAAATGTTTGTGGACACCTGGCCGAGCTTGGATGTCCCATTCCAAAACGATGGCCATTAACATGAAGTTGCCCCCCCCCCCCCCCCCACATTGCCATTAATATTCCCCTTTTTGCAGTTATAATATCCTCCACTCTTCTGGGAGGACTTTCCACAACATTTTGGAAGGTGTCGGTGAGAATTTGTGCCCGTTTGTAAGAGCAGGTACTGATATTGCATGAGAAGACACGGCCTCTCAGTCGGCGTTCTAATTCACTCCATTCAGTAGGGTTGGGATCAAAAGCTGTTTAATAGGGTTGGGGTCCAAAGGTTTTCCGAAGGGTTAAGATTCACAGGTGTTCTGTAGGGTTAAGGTCCAAAAGTGTTCAGCAGAGTTGGGATCAAAAGGTGTTTAATAGGGGTCCAAAGGTGTTCCGTAGGGTTGAGATTCATAGGCGTTCAGTAGAGTTGGGATCAAAAGGTGTTCCATAGGGTTTGGGTTGAAAGTGTTCCATAGGGTTGAGGTCCCAAGGTGTTCAGTAGGGTTGAGGTCCAAAAGTGTTCAGTAGAGTTGGGATAAAAAGGTGTTTAATAGGGTTGGGGTCCAAAGGTGTTCCGTGGGGTTGAAATTCATAGGTGTTCAGTAGAGTTGGGATCAAAAGGTGTTCAATAGGGTTTGGGTTGAAAGGTGTTCCGTAGGGTTGAGGTCCCAAGGTGTTCAGTAGGGTTGAGGTCCAAAGGTGTTCTGTAGAGTTGGGATCAAAAGTTGTTTAATAGGGTTGGGGTCCAAAGATGTTCCGTGGGGTTGAGATTCGTAGGTGTTCAGTAGAGTTGGGATCAAAAGGTGTTCAATAGGGTTTGGGTTGAAAGGTGTTCCGTAGGGTTGAGGTCCAAAGGTGTTCAGTAGGGTTGAGGTCCAAAGGTGTTCAGTAGGGTTGAGGTCCAAAGGTGTTCAGTAGGCCATTGCAACATGAATTTTCCAGCACTCGCACAGTAATCAAGAACCAGTCCAGGGTGTTTTGTCTTTGGTTTATTAGGGGATGTACTTGGATGTGTAGGGAAAGATATGGGATGCCAGAATTGTAACTTGAATGCAAACCGAGGACTTGAAACTGTCTCATGGCTGCTGAAGATCACTATGCTGTTACTCCTGTAGGATAAACGGACCAGCTCAACTAATAGCAAAAAAAAGTCCCAAACACTGAATGCAAGTGCTCTTTCTTTGTAGAAAATACTACTGCACCTGGCTGCTCATTAGCTCCCCAAGCAAGAGGTGAGGGGTGGCTTTATAGGCTTGAATTTGCTCTAAGCTGTCCCTTTATGGTGAGCAAGCAGGGTATTGCACCTGACCCAGCCCTTGGAGCTCTGCCAACTAGCACTAAGCAAATTAACCCCGTATTCTCTGCCTTGAGAAGAGCCCAACTCAATTTTCCTACACTGTACACACAACTTCAACACTGTACAACCCAACTTCAACCACCCCAACTTCAACCAGAGCAGCAGAGAGCAGAGCCCAGTCACAAGCCGAGTTTGGGAACAATCAAGCAGGAAGGCACCAAATTATGAACAGGGTCAGGGTCAGAGACAAGCAGAGGTTGGCAATGAGGTACAGGGTTGATCGGAAGACTCTTGGTCAAGGCCGAGGTCAGTAAAGAGTTTGGTAGCAGACAATAAACAGGCAGGGGTGATCCAGAGGCAGGTCAGGTGAAAGCCGGGGTCAATAATGGAGTCAAGCATGATTCAAGGTCAAGGATAACTAAGATACAAGCTGAAAGACCATCCAGCAATGATCCCACACAGGGCCCAGGTCCAAATAGGCCACTTGGTGCCAGTATCTGTGGTGGACGTGTCCCCGAGTCTACATTAGACATGCACGGTTCGTTTTTTTATTTCCGAATTTAAATTTGGAACTTCAGATGTATCCGAATTTCAAAATTACAATAGTAACGAATTTAAACAAATCCGACATAAAACAAAATTTTGGCCAAAATTGGAATTCTAATAGTTTTTTATTCTAATTTCTGGAGATAATAGAAAAGAATAGTAAATAAAAAAAAAATAGAATATAATAGAGTAAAACAGAATAGAATAGAAAATAAAAGAATAGAAAAAAAATAGATTAGAAAAAAACAGAGCGTAAAACAGAACAAAATAAAATAGAAAGATAGACTAGAAAAGAATAAAAAATTGAATAGAATGTAAGAATATAACCTTTTTCTAAAGTTCGAATTTCAAATAGAATAAATTTGAATACAATAGAAAAGACTATAATAGAAAAGAATAGAATAAAATAGAAAATAATAAAATAGAAAAAAAAAGAATAGACTAAAATAGACTATAACCATCTTCCGAAATTCGAATTTCAAATAGAATAAATTCAAATTCGAATAAAATAGAAAATAATAGAATAGAAAATAAAAAGTATAGAATTTAAAAAAACAATAGATTCGAAAAAATATAACTATTTCCCAAAATTCAAAGAGAATACATTTGAATAGAAAATAGATTAGAATAGAAAATAAAAGAATGGAATAGAATAGAATGGAGTAAAACAGAATACAAAATAAAAGAATAGAAAAAATGTAGGCATACAATAGAAAATAAAAGAACAGAATAGAAAATAATAGCGTAAAACAGAACAAAATAGAATAGAAAGTAAAAGAACATAATAAAATAGAATAGACAATAAAAGAACAGACTAGAATATAATAGAATATAACCTTTTTCTAAAGTTCAAATTTCAAATAGAATACATTTGAATTTGAATACAATAGAAAAGACTATAATAGAAAAAAATTTATAGAATAAAATAGAAAAGAATAAAATAAAAATAATAGAATAGAATAAAATAGAATGTAACCGTCTTCTGAAATTCAAATTTCAAATAGAATAAATTCATATTCGAATAAAATAGAAAAGAATAAAATAGAAAATAAAAGAATAGAATTTAAAAAAACAATAGAATAGAAACATTTCAAATACATTTGAATTAGGATAGAAAATAATTGATTAGATTAGAATAGAATAGACAAAATAATAGAAGAGAATAAAAAGAATATAACTATCTTCCAGAATTCAGATTTTGTTTAGAATAAATTTGAATAGAATAGAACAGAAAATAAAATAGAATAGAATAAGAAATAATAGAATAGACTAGAATAAACAATAGTAAAGAATAGAATAGAAAGAATAGAATATAACAATGTAATTTTTTTCCAAAATTCGAATTCCAAATATAATTAACTTGAATAGAATAGAAAAGAATATAATATAATAGAAAAGAACAGAAAATAAAAGAATAGAATTGAAAAAAGCAATAGAATAAAAAGAATAAAAAAAGAAAAAAAAATATAACCATCTTCTAAAATTCAAATTCTGAATGGAATAAATTTGATGTTGATTGGAATTCGATTAGAATGCAATTCAAATTAATTCAAATTTTCAGAATTCAGAAAATTCGAATTGATTTGAATTCAAATAAACTAAACAAATTCCAAAAACAAATGAAACAAATTTATGGAAATAACGAATCGAAAACAAAACGAATGATTTTTGTTGTTCTGCACATGTCCCGTCTACGTGAATACCATGGTACACGCGATCCTATGAACGTTCCTTGCGCACGACTGTGAGCCGTACGGCTTGGCACAATCTCCCTGGCGGCTGACACGGATAAAGCCATAAATCTCAGTGAATGCCTTTTTCTTCAATTCATATTTTAAATGTTTTTATCTGGGTGTTCTTCTTTTCTTCTTTCCTCTTTTTTTTTTATTTTTTTTTTTTCAAGTTGATTTTTGTATATTGTATTATTTTTGTTTTATATATACATATATATATATATATATATATATATATATATATATATATATATTATTTTTTTTTTTTTTTTTTTTTTTTAATGAATAAAGATTTGTAGTTACCCTTGGACACATGTGTGCAAGAGGTCCCATTTGTCATGGAGGTTTGTTTTATGGCCTCTTCTTTTCTATATTGGAATGTCTCGTTGATGATTAACACTTTTGGCCGTTTTAAATGTCACAATCGTGTTGTTGAACAAGTTGCGGGGGAATTGCAATTATTGTTGTTTCTGCCCCTTCAAAACAAAGGACAGGGTGTAAAGGATTCCGCATCCACCAATCAGAATGGTCCTTTCCCCGTTTTTTTTTTTTCTATTTTGGTTGAACTGGATGGACTTGTGTCTTTTTTTGTTTTTCCAACGGCATTAAAGAGGAAGTAAACCCTGATGGGTGTTACTTCCTCTTTCATTCCCTGCAAAGGCAAAGCATAATGGACTACTATGCATCGCATCGCATCGCATAGTAGCCCATTATGTGTCACTTACCTGACACAGGAGCCAGCGAAGTCACCGCTGTCCCCTGTAGTCCGCCGCATCCATCTTGCTGGTGGCGTCTCGCAGCTCCGCCGCTGTCATTCGGCGGAGCCGCGATGACGTCACTCCCGCGCATGCGCACGGGAGCCGACACGCGCGGCAGATCCATTGTTGGAAATGCCGCGCTCAGTGCGCCTGCGCGTCGCTGTCTACGGCGCATGCGCCGTAGACAGCGGTGCCTGTCTTCAGGCAAATATCTCCTAATCCGTGTAGGTTTAAGAGATATTTCTTGGACCTACAGGTAAGCCTTAATCTAGGCTTACCTGTAGGTCAAAGTGGTTTGTAAGGGTTTACAACCGCTTTAACCACCTGACATCCGCGCTATAGCCGAATGACGTCCACAGCGCGGATGTGAATTCCCGAGAGGCAGGGGCGGGCTGACAACTCATGGGGCCCCCGGGGCAATAGGAGATTATGGGGCCCCCAGGCAATAGGAGATTATGGGGCCCCCAGGCAATCAGAGATTATGGGGCCACACAGTATACACACAAACACACACACACACACACACAGTACACACAGACATGTTTCTATTGGCTGAGAAGGTACTGGAGAGGTGGGGCAGCTATAATCTTGGGATTTTTAGACCAAAAGGATGTCGGGACATTTCAGAGACAGATGTAAAAAAAAAAAACACCGAATTTTACATACTGTCCCTGGTTTTACTGAGGCTGGCAACCCTGATGGGGCCCCCTAGTGTCCCGGGGCCCTCGGGCAGTGCCCGAGTGGCCAAATGGTCAGTCCGCCCCTCCCGGGAGGCTGTCATATGGCGGCCTCTCCTGTGCACGCTCCCACCGCGCGCCGTGATCACAGAGTCACTGAGACTCAGGTGATCACCGATCTGAGTAAGGGGCGGGTCTCGGCCCCTTACCATGTGATCAGCTGTCGGCCAATGACCGCTGATCACATGATCGAAACAAAAGCTCGGTGATTGCTTTTTTTCTCCTCATGCTGACGGTGGAGGATAAAAAAAAGCCGATCACCAGCTCATCTTAAAGGGACATCGGTCCCGAAATGGAAGAGGCAATTATGCCTCATTTATAGAGTCTAAGTGCCCACAAGTGCCACCTATTGATGCCCACCAGTGCCACCTATCAATGCCCACCAGTGGTGCCAATCAGTGCCACCTAGAAGTGCTGCTTATCAGTGTAACCGATCAGTGCCCATCACTGCCACCTATCAGTGCCCATCACTGCCACCTATCGGTGCCCATCAGCGTCGCCTCATCAGCATACATTAATGACGGACAAAATTTACCCGTTATAAAATTTTTAAAAAATAAAATAAAATTCGGTCTTTTTAACCACTTAAGGACCACCTCACGCCAATGTACGTCGGTAGAATGGCACGGCTGGGCACAAGCACGTACCTGTACGTTGCTTTTTAAGTGCCCAGCCATGGGTCGGGGTCGGGAGCGCGTCGCCGGCGGCGCACTCCCGACCCGGTCCTGTGCTCCGTGGCCGCGGGACCAGAGGAGCCGATCGCCGCTGGTGTCCCGCGATCGGGTCCCAGATCTGAAGAACGAGGAGAAGTCTGTGTAAACAAACCTCTCCCCGTGCTTCCTAGTGTGGCTGTCACCGATCGTCTATTCCCTTTTATAGGGAAGGACGATCAGTGACGTCACATTCCAGGCCATGCCCCCTACAATAAAAAAAACACACATAACGTCATACATAACCTCTACACTGCCCCCTAGTGGTTAACTCCATCACTGCCAGTGTCATTTACACAGGAGTCAGTGCATTTAAATAGCACTGATTGCTGTATAAATGACAATGGTCCCAAAAATGTGTCAAAAATGTGTCAAAAATGTGTCAAAAATGTCCGATGTGTCCGCCATAATGTCGCAGTCACAATAAAAATTTCTGATCGCCGCCATTACTAGTAAAAAATTTTTTTTATAAAAATGCTATAAAACTATCCCCTATTTTGTAAACGTTATAACTTTTGCGCAAACCAATCAATAATCGCTAATTGCTTTTTTTTTTTTTTTTTACCAAAAATATGTAGAAGAATACGTATCGGCCTAAACTGAGGAAAAAAAATGTTTTTTTATATATTTTTGGGGGGATATTTATTATAGCAAAAAGTAAAAAATATTGTATTTTTTTTCAAAATTGTCGCTCTATTTTTGTTTATAGCGCAAAAAAAAATAAAAGCCGCAGGGGTGATCAAATACCACCAAAAGAAAGCTCTATTTGTGGGGGGAAAAAAAGGACTCAAATTTTGTTTGGGAGCCACGTCGCACGTCTCACGCGCAATTGTCAGTTAAAGCGACGCAACGCCGAATCGCAAAAAGGGGCCTGGTCCTTTGGCTGAAAATTGGTCCGGGGCTTAAAGAGGAAGTAAACCCTGATGGGTGTTACTTCCTCTTTGATTCCCTGCAAAGGTAAAGCATAATGGACTACCATGCATCGCATCGCATCGCATAGTAGTCCATTATGTGTCACTTACCTGACACAGGAGCCAGCGAAGTCACTGTTGTCCCCTGTAGTTCCGAGCGTCCATCTTCTCGGTGGGTCTCCGTGGGTCTCGCTGCTCCAGCGCTGTGATTCGCCGGAGCAGCGATGACATCACTCCCGTGCATGCGCATGGGAAACCGGCACTCGCGGCATATCACCTCGATCTGCGGCTTACCCAGTGCGCCTGCGCGCCGTTGTCGCGCAGGCGCACAGGCGCGGGCGCGCCGCAGACAGCGGTAGCTGTTTTCAGGTAAATATCTCCTAAACCGTGTAGGTTTAGGAGATATTTCTTGGACCTACAGGTAAGCCTTAATCTAGGCTTACCTGTAGGTCAAAGTGGTTTGTAAGGGTTTACAACCACTTTAAGTGGTTAAATAAAAAAAAATAAAAAATCGCACAGGTGATCAAATACCACCAAAAAAAAGCTCTATTTGGGGGAAAAAAATAATAAAAATGTCATTTTACTACAGTGTTTTATGACCACGCAATTGTCATTCAAATTACGACAGCGCTAAAAGCTGAAAATTGGTCTGGATAGGAGGGGTGGGGGGGGGGGGGTTTAGGTGCCTGGTAAGCAAGTGGTTAACTATGTAATGAAGTCTCATGTTGCACCAACAAATCAAAGGGACACCAGTTCAAGTATTCAAGTTTCAAGTATTAGCGTCACGTGGGGCAAATGAGGTCGGGAGCTCTTCCCTTTCCCAGTAGCGACCGCCCCGCCAGTGATTATGGATGACTAGCTAAGACAACAGTGCAAAGTTTAAGGACTTCCTAATTAATTAGTGAAAGTGTAATAAAATGAAGAAATGTAACTCTCATCTCCAAACACTAATTTGATACGAGCCTTTCTCCAAAAAAAAACCCAACGAAAAAATTCCATCATCATTGTTAATTAAATCTACCCCCAAACACTAATAAAACAGGACATCAAAAGTCTTTCTAATTAATATAGAAGAAACAATGTATTATTTAAACAGAAGTGTTTTAATTATTGAGCCTGAAAGACTTCACAACAGACATGGAAAACGCTGAAGAAAGTTTTTCGTCAGTTGTTCGCCAAGTTCTGCTCCAAGGTGGTGTAATGCAAAGATCTTTTTTCTTCTTTTTCCTACAGATTTGTTCAATATCCGTTGTGGTATTAAAAACCTACTTATTACGTAGACAAGGGGAAGTTTTTTTTTTGGTGGGATTTTAGGGGTGCCAAACAGAGAATTGAATTATTTAAAAATAAAAACAAAATGTATTACATGGAAGACAGGTTAAAAATATTGGCTATACATATAGTATGCAGATACCATTTACACATCTAGACAGTAGATGGAAACAACGGCCACTCAACAATAACATAGAGTGATTAATCCCGACATGTTTCGCCTTTTGCGGCTTCCTCGGGGGGATGTTTTTTGAACAGTTAGATCAGAGGCGGACTGACAACTCATGGGGCCCCCCGGGCAATAGGGGATTATGGGGCTCCCAGGCAATCAGAGATTATGGGGCCACACAGTAGACACAAACACACACACATTATACAATCACACAGTATACACAGACATGTTTCTATTGGCTGAGAAGGTACTGGAGACTGGCGGGGCAGCTATAATCTCAGGATTGTTAGACCAAAAGGATGTCGGTAAGGGACATTTCAGAGACAGATAAAAAAAAAACACAAATTTTTACATACTGTCCCTGGTTTTACTGAGGCTGGCAACCCTGGTAGGGCCCCCTAGTGGCATGGGGCCCTCGGGCAGTGCCCGAGTGGCCAAATGGTTAGTCCACCCCTGCCGGGAGGCTGTCATATGGCGGCCTCTCCTGTGCACGCTCCCACCGCGCGCCGTGATCACTGAGTCACTGAGACTCGGGTGATCACCGATCTGAGTAAGGGGCCGGTCCCGGCCCCTTACCATGTGATCGGCCCAATGGTCAGTCAGCCCCTGAGTTAGATGTGATACTGCATAAAACAAAGTACAGTAAACAAACTTCTACCCTGTTTCCCCGAAAATAAGACCTAGCGTGATTGTCGGTGATGGCTGCAATATAAGCCCTACCCCCAAATAAACCCTAGTTAAAGTCCTTGTAGGTCTTATTTTTCAGGGTAAGGCTTATTTTCGGGGAAACAGGGTAGGGCTTATTTGGGGGGTAGGGCTGCAATATAAGCCCTACCCCCCAAATAAACCCTAGTTAAAGTCCTTGTAGGTCTTATTTTTCAGGGTAAGGCTTATTTTCGGGGGAAACAGCTTATTTGGGGGGTAGGGCTGCAATATAAGCCCTACCCCCCAAATAATCCCTAGTTAAAGTCCTTGTAGGTCTTATTTTCAGGGTAAGGCTTATTTTTCGGGGAAACAGGGTAGGGCTTATTTGGGGGGTAGGGCTTAAATTGCAGCCATCACCGACAATCACGCTAGGTCTTATTTTCGGGGGAAACAGGGTAGTACAGAGCACAATATCATAACTATGCTGTTGGTCGCCCCACCCGATATCCAACAGCCACGCCATAGGATGGTCTTGTTACCCGCGACCTGATGTAAGCCAATTGAAAAACGGATACTAGGTGGCACAAATGGTAGGCCCAGAACAGGGTTAAACAGCCGGTATCTGTCCAGGAAAATAGTAAAAAATAAAAATAATAGAATTAATGATAAAAAATAACAAGTAAGCATCCAAATAAATAAGTTGGATCACTAACATGTAGGGGTAAGGATAGAAAACGGGGGGGAGGGTAGAGGGGTGAAAAAATGGGGGGGGGGGACATGTGAAGGAAAGGGAAGGAAGGAGGGTGCAAAAGAGGGTGCAACAGAAAGCAAAGAAAAGAAGGGGAAAGAGGCCAAGGGAGTGAGGGGGGAGGGAAGGTAGGAAAGAGGAAATAAGGGGGAAGGGGGAGGCGGAATAAAACGGGGGAAAGAGGGAAGGGGAAATGTAGGTGGGGAGGAATGGTGAGAATAGAAACAGACTGAGACAGAAGTACAATCAAATCACACTTGTTTATTAATAAAAATAAAAAGGTAAATAGAAAAAGCGTAGTCAAAGCATAGCCAGAGTCCAGTAACCAGATCGGGTAGTCAGCCAGTCCAAAGTTCAATAACCGGATCGGGTAATCAGCCAGGCCAGAAGTCAGGGATCCAAGTAGAGCAACTGCAAGCAGGATAAGGAGCCAGGAGGGATGTCAGCAAGCCAGTCTTGAAACAAACCACAGGAGATGGTTTCTTGTGATGTGACCAAGGCAAGGGCAGAGGTGAAGTGAGCTGGAAGGCTTTAAGTAGGCAGGTCAGACGAGCATCATCGGGAACAGCTGGTAACTGTGGAGAGAGAAAAGAGCTGGCAATTAGCTGACAGCTGAGCGGCCAGCCCAGAGAAGGAAGGGCTAATCCAGCCCTGACACTGCTGGTGGGGACTGTGATGTGAAAGGGTCTTCTGGAGGGGACTCTGATGTGAAGGGAGCTTCTGATGGGGACTCTGATGTGAAGGGGGCTGCTGGTGGGGACTCTGATGTGAAGGGGGCTATTGATGGGGACTGGTGTGAAGGGGGCTGCTGGTGGGGACTCTGATTTGAAGTTGTCTTCTGGAGGGAACTCTGATGTGAAGGGAGCTTCTGATAGGGACTCTGATGTGAAGAGGGCTGCTGTTGGAGACACTTAAAATTAAAGTGGGACGGTCATGATGAAGTCCGGGGCCAAATTTTTGTCCCAGTCCAGCCCTGGTGGGAGGAATAGTGTCCTAAGGGCTGGAGATCCGGCTTGTGGGCCACAGTTTGGAGACTACTGATTTAGAGGAAGTCTTGCATACCTTTGGCTATATATATAGCTATATATATGTGGGATGGTCAGGTGTCCACAAAATTTTGGCCAAATGATTGATGATTTATGTATATCTGTGTTCAGAATTTTAGGTTTTTCGATTAGTGGTCAATGTTACAATGCAATTGTTTATGTATTTCTGAAACATACTAGGCTGAAGTAGACTTTGCAGAACCTTCCTCTATTGTCATTCTATGTTGGATGTCTATGATAAAATGGTGCTCCTTAAGCCCTTGTACACACGGTCGGAGAATCCGTTGGAATGTGTCCTATTGGACCGTGTTGTCGGATAATCCGACTGTGTGTGGTCTGCATCGGACTGTTTCAGTCGGAATATCCGTCGGACCAAATTTTCAAACTTGCTGGAAATATTTTCCGACAAACTGGTCCGATAGGACATACTCCGATCATGTGTAGAGAATTCCGATCAGACAAAGTGCCACGCATGCTCAGATCAAATTCCTACATCAAAGCTATTGGCTACTAGCATGAACGTAGTCCCATCATAACGAAATAACGTCATCACTTTCTGAATGATCGGATTTTTCGACAACTTAGTCCGACCGTGTGTATGCAACAGTTTCGGACAAGATCCGACTGACAAAATCCGACGGATTTGGTTGTCGAAATGTCCGACCGTGTGTAAAAGGGCTAAGACTGGAACTTCATTTCTATTATCTTTAGTCCTGATAAACCCTCAGAACTTCCACAGGTTTCCAAGGTTCTAACAGCTAATTTAGGTGCATAAAGAATTATCAGTCAGTGCTGAAAGAAACAGTGCAATGGGCAATGCTGGGACAAGGTCCTCTGGTACCCAAGTAGAAGAAGTCACTGTCTGAGGGCTGAACCCAACACATCATGGCACCCAAGGTGGATGCCCCTTCTTCCTCTGCCCAGCACTGGCACTAGGCCATCATACATACCTTTCAATGAATGTCATATTATATGTGCTGATAAATTGGTCCTCCTCACCGGTGACTTCCCGTAAGCCACGTCAAACTTGAGGATTCTGTCATCCCTTAGGCCGCGTACACACGCGCGGACTGTTGGCCCAACCTTGTCCGCTGAACAGTGTTTGGGCGGACAGTCCGCTCGTGTGTGGGGCTTCAGCGGACAGTTTCAGCGGACAGTTGGCCGAACAAGGTCTTACGGAAATTCCGAAAAACTGTCCGCTGAAACAAGGTTTCAGCGGACTGTTCGCTCGTGTGTAGGCTTGTTCGGCCAACTAAGTCTCGCGCATGCTCAGAAAGGATTTCCACGTCGGAAGGTTGCATTGCAGTGTATAGGACGTCGTATTTTGCGTCCCGTCGTACGTGCCGTTCACGTCATCGC
Organism: Lithobates pipiens; assembly: GCF_037356315.1. Taxonomy (NCBI): domain Eukaryota; kingdom Metazoa; phylum Chordata; class Amphibia; order Anura; family Ranidae; genus Lithobates; species Lithobates pipiens. The sequence goes on along the minus strand of NW_027507758.1, from coordinate 10,712,068 downwards.
GCACGGTTTCAGCAAACTGTTCGTTCGTCGTGTGTGGCCATGTCCGTCCATGCTAAGTTTGAGCGGACTGTTCGCTCAAACTGTTGGACGGACAAAGTTGGGCCAACAGTCCGCGCGTGTGTACGCGGCCTTAGATCAATGACGGGGGTTGCTTGACGAGGTAGCCGAGCTCGGAAACTCCCGCCAGGACTGCCAGAAGGCAAAGACAGACTGGGTTTGATATGTTGATTGAATTTAATAGAGTCGTTTTCAACATTTCGGTGACTGATCGTTAAATTGAGTCAAAGTTTTGGAAAGCACCGAGTTGTGTTTTTGCATGTTTGTGATTCTTTCAGGACCATAAATCAGAAATTGGGAGATATTCCGATTTTCAGTGAGTTATGTATGAGCTGTTCGGGCCGTTTGCTTAGGAAGGCTCTCCGCTACATTGAGATAAATGATATTCTATTATCCGTCTGATGGCGGATTTAATGTTCCGCTGATTCCCCCCTCTGGAATCAGGCCTTTCCCGGGAATCTTCACTCCTTCCACAAACGTCTCATAAATATGGAATAGCTGCAAAAGACGCGAGTGAAAGAAGTTTGGGGAGTATATTTAAAGCAGAACTCTAGGCAGATTTAAAAGACACCAATCTTTAAAGTGGTTGTAAACCCTTACAACACACTTTGACCTACAGGTAAGCCTAGATTAAGGCTTACCTGTAGGTCCAAGAAATATCTCCTAAACCTATACGGTTTAGGAGATATTTGCCCGAAGACAGGCACCGCTGTCTACGGTGCATGCACCGTAGACAGTGGCACGCAGGCGCACTGAGCGTGGCACCGTCAACAACGGAGATGCCGCGCGTGTCGGCTCCCGTGCGCTTGTGCGGGAGTGACGTCATCGCGGCTTCGCCGAATGACAGCGGCGGAGCTGCGAGACCCCACCGAGAAGATGGATGCTCCGGACTACAGGGGACAGCGGTGACTTCGCTGGCTCCTGTGTCAGGTAAGTGACACATACTGGACTACTATGCGATGCGATGCGATGCGATGCATAGTAGTCCATTATGCTTTGCCTTTGCAGGGAATGTAAGAGGAAGTAAACTCATTAGGGTTTACTTCCTCTTTAAGGGCTCATTTAACACTCGCTTCAAGTTTATCACACATTAAAGCGCCTACTGCTTCCACATGCTTTTGATGCGTATTTGACGCTCCAGTGTCACTTTTGGAAGCTTTATTGTATCTTGGCAAATGCCCTGTGTGTGTTGATCTTCTGTTTGTTTTAAAGGGGCTCAGTAGAACCCCAGCTCAGTAGTACCCCTGTTCAGCAGATCCCCAGCTTATTAGTACCTTCGTTCAGCAGATCCCCCACTCAATAGTATCCCCAGCTCTTCTGATCCCCCACTCAGTAGTACCCCCAGCTCTTCTGATCCCCCACTCAGTAGTACCCACAGCTCTGCTGATCCCCCACTCCTCAGTAGTACCCCCAGCTCTCCTGATCCCCCACTCAGCAATAACCCCCAGCTCTGCTGATCCCCCACTCTGTAGTAACCCCACAGCTCTGCTAATCCTCTGGTTTTCTGATCCTCCTCTCTCTCTCTGGTCCCCACTCATCTCCCTCAACATTGCCCCCATGCTGTTCACCCCATCCGACATTGGCTAGTTTCTCCTGTTCCTGCTGATCCTCTGCTGCCCAATCCTCTCACTCCGGTCCATGCTTACCTTCCACTATAGTGTTTCTGTGTTGTGCACCACGTGGGCCATCTACTATTTGTTCCGCTCCAGTCCAGGCCCTGCTCACCCTCCTGCTGCTCCACATTGCACACCAGATGTGACGTCTCCCAGAATATATACGTGTAGCGACCATAACCCCTTGTAGGGTGGCCTTAACTTTATGGGCTTACCAATTACCTAAGCTTGGCTTGTTCTTCCACGTCTAGGGGTTCCCAGGGTTGATACCCAACAACTTTGGACTCTGACACCAATAATGTCCTTTTGAAAGGTTTTATTTTGCAGGTGTAACATCCAACAACACAGTCTCGTATGGGAACAGAGGGCAAGGGTGAAGAACTCAGGCACCTTGAACTGCAGACATAACAAAGTCTCTAGTACCACCCAGATAGTAGTCACTCGCAGCTGGGCGCTTCAAGGCTGAACAAACCTCTAGCCAGAGATTATGGCAGTCAGCACTTTGATTCAGAACTTGTAAAAACTCTGACCTTGAACAAGTTGTAACTGAAAGTGAACAGGAACCTTTTTCCTCAGTACCTGGAACGCTCTCTGTCTCCTTGATCGTACTGGAAAAAGCCTGGATTCGTCAATGTCCTTCCCAACTCAGTAACCAGGCACTTCTCAGGATGCCAGCTTGCCGGCCCACTTCCGAAGAGTCCTCCCCGGTCACTTCCACGAACTGCGGTGCCCCTCCAAGCCAAAAGCGCACCCAGACACCTTGAATCCTCCTTTAGTTACTGCGCCGCAGACCAGCCAGTTCCGAGACTCGGGAACAGACGGATCCCTACCCCAGACCAGGCGGGTCTATCGGGGGTAACCAACAGAAGCATGTTGCAGGATGTCGAACACCCCGTGACCGGGACCCCTCGCGGGGCTACCCCGGTCCAGGAAACCAAGAACAGACCACGCGGGCCTCACAAACTCCTACTGAACACGTGACTTCAACATCTTAAGTACCCCTTCCCAGACTCCTCAGTGGGGCCCGGCACTCCCACTGATTGGTTCCGAGAAGGCCGATACCCAAAAATTCCAACCAGGCCTGGTTCTGGCCTGTCATGTGCACCTCACTGAACACATTACCAGGGCTCAAGTCCTGTGGGAACGTATGGGAACGGAGTTCCTGTACTTTTTTCACAACAGGAACTCAGTTCCCGTTAGCAGCCGTGTCCTGCAAGACTTTGATGTGGCAGGTGCTACACCAGCAGCTGCCGACACAGCTCGCAATAGTAAGTGCCGCACACCTGACCATTCAGGCATTGCCAGTAGGGGGCCCCATAACAGCTTCTGAATCGATCTACCTGTCAATCACAGCTAGCTGACGGGTAGATCAGGTCTAGGTCTAGCTGACGGGTAGATCAGCTATTCTGCTCACAGGACATGCAGGGAGAGAGGTGAGCTGAGGGAGGAACATCAGTTTGGGGTGGTAAGCTGAGCACAATACCTGGCAAAGTTTAATGCCAGGAGGGAAGTTTATGTGGAAATATGTGAAGGGTTGGAATAGCAGCGAGTGTGTGTTGGAGCCCCTGCAGAGTTTGCAGCCCCCCCAAGCTAACATACATCTCCTAAGCAGGAACACATCACTATCTCCCCAAGCATTCTGTCCAGATAATGTGCAGTTAATTTGGATCTTGGGTGGGAGTTCCCATACATTTTTCCCCAGGACTTGACCCCTGCACATGACCAAGCAGAACTTCTAACACAGCCCAGCCAAACCGATGTCAAAGTGAACCTACATAATTAACCCTCAGAACCCCACTACTGTTCTGAGGCAAAACTACATTTACACATGAATGACACTTTGTCCAAAATGTGATCCGCTACATACACTGCTGATGACGTCTTTCCGGGTTCGCTTGTTGGTTTCCCAGTGCATCCTGGGATATCTCATACCTGCAATACCTCCAAAACAAAGTCAAGCTAAAGCTGAATAAAAGCCCCTCGAGAGCTTCAGGTGCTGTTAGCGAGCGTGGTCACAGACTTCTATGGAGGCTTTGGAGACGCTTTGAAGCACCAAGAGAGTGACGTGGCGGATCGTTTTTGAAGCAAAGCAAACAAAACGTGTGACCAGGACTGCAAGGTCACCATTTTATTTAGTGACAGGAGCTTTGATTGCCATTCAGAGAGCTTTTAAAAAAAAGCGTGTCCAGTGCCACATTTTGAAGCGCAGGTGTAAACAAGCCCTAAATGTATTTTTACAATGTGAGAAGCATAAGTGCCTAAATTTGAACTGGTATCGGCCTCTTGTAGTGCATGGCACAGCAGGGCTCAGGCTGGGAGAGGTTGAAGCAGTACAAGAAGACAGTCAGTTATGCTGCGGTGCTCATACAACATGGGGACATGCTGCTAGAAGGAGACAGCAGAGTGACAGAGAGGTTCATCAGTTCGCTGCTTCTCTTTTCACTGTCCAACCACTGGAAAATTTTAATGTGTTTTCTTGTCTCTCTGCCGCCTAAAAAAAAAGTTAAAATGTGTCCAAACCCAGGAACAAAAATGTGAGATATTGCAGATTACCAGTCCTTAGATGTGGTGGCTACAATGGTTTTTTTTTTCAGGTCCATATCATTTGCATCAGTCAATGTACCAGCAGAGCTTACACTCTAATGTCCCCCAACAGTCACATACTATTATTATTTTACATATACAGTATCTCACAAAAGTAAGTACACCCCTCACATTTTTGTAAACATTTTCTTCTCTCTTTTCATGTGACAACACTGAAGAAATGACACTTGTCTACCTACAATGTATAGTAGTGAGTGTACAGCTTGTATAACAGTGTAAATTTCCCGTCCCCTCAAAATAACTCAACACACAGCCATTAATGTCTAAACCTCTGGCAACAAAAGTCAGTACGCCCCTAAGTGAAAATGTTCAATTGTATACAGTGCCTTGCAAAAGTATTCACCCCCCCTTGGCTTTTTACCTATTTTGTTACATTACAGCCTTTAGTGCAATGTTTTTTTTTTTTTAAATCTGAATTATATGTGATGGATCAGAACAAAATAGTCTAAGTTGGTGAAGTAAAATTAGAAAATATATACATAAAACTATTTTTCAGAAATAAAAAACGGATAATTGTCATGTGCGTATGTATTCACCCCCCTTTGTTATGGAGCCCATAAAAAGCTCTGGTGCCACCAATTACCTTCAGAAGTCACTTAATTAGTGAAATGATGCCCGCCTGTGTGCAATCTAAGTGTCACATGATCTGTCATTACATAGACACACCTTTGTGAAAGGCCCCAGAGGCTGCAACACCTAAGTAAGAGGCACCACTAACCAAACACTGCCATGAAGACCAAGGAACTCTCCAAACAAGTAAGGGGACAATGTTGTGGAGAAGTACAAGTCAGGAATGGGTTATAAAAAAATATCCAAATCTTTGATGACCCCTAGGAGCACCATCAAATCTATCATAACAAAATGGAAAGAACATGGCACAACAGCAAACCTGCCAAGAGACGGCCGCTCACCAAAACTCACGGACCGGGCAAGGAGGGCATTAATCAGAGAGGCGGCACAGAGACCTAAGGTAACCCTGGAGGAGCTGCAGAGTTCCACAGCAGAGACTGGAGTATCTGTACATAGGACGACAATAAGCCGTACGCTTCATAGAGATGGGCTTTATGGCAGAGTGGCCAGAAGAAAGACATTACTTTCAGCAAAAAACAAAATGGCACGTTTTGAGTTTGGGAAAAGACATGTGGGAGATTCCCAAAATGTATGGAGGAAGGTGATCTGGTCTGATGTATGGAGGAAGGTGCTCTGGTCTGATGTATGGAGGAAGGTGATCTGGTCTGATGTACGGAGGAACATGCTCTGGTCTGATGTATGGAGGAAGGTGATCTGCTCTGATGTATGGAGGAAGGTGATCTGCTCTGATGTACGGAGGAACATGCTCTGGTCTGATGTATGGAGGAAGGTGATCTGGTCTGATGTATGGAGGAAGGTGATCTGGTCTGATGTATAGAGGAAGGTGATCTGGTCTGATGTATGGAGGAAGGTGATCTGGTCTGATGTATGGAGGAAGGTGATCTGGTCTGATGTATGGAGGAAGGTGATCTGCTCTAATGTATGGAGGAAGGTGCTCTGGTCTGATGTATGGAGGAAGGTGATCTGGTCTGATGTATGGAGGAAGGTGATCTGGTCTGATGTATGGAGGAAGGTGATCTGGTCTGATGTATGGAGGAAGGTGATCTGGTCTGATGTATGGAGGAAGGTGATCTGGTCTGATGTATGGAGGAAGGTGATCTGCTCTAATGTATGGAGGAAGGTGCTCTGGTCTGATGTATGGAGGAAGGTGATCTGGTCTGATGTATGGAGGAAGGTGATCTGGTCTGATGTATGGAGGAAGGTGATCTGGTCTGATGTATGGAGGAAGGTGATCTGGTCTGATGTATGGAGGAAGGTGATCTGGTCTGATGTATGGAGGAAGGTGATCTGGTCTGATGTATGGAGGAAGGTGATCTGGTCTGATGTATGGAGGAAGGTGATCTGCTCTGATGTATGGAGGAAGGTGATCTGCTCTGATGTATGGAGGAAGGTGATCTGGTCTGATGTACGGAGGAACATGCTCTGGTCTGATGTATGGAGGAAGGTGATCTGCTCTGATGTACGGAGGAACATGCTCTGGTCTGATGTATGGAGGAAGGTGATCTGGTCTGATGTATGGAGGAAGGTGATCTGGTCTGATGTATAGAGGAAGGTGATCTGGTCTGATGTATGGAGGAAGGTGATCTGGTCTGATGTATGGAGGAAGGTGATCTGGTCTGATGTATGGAGGAAGGTGATCTGCTCTAATGTATGGAGGAAGGTGCTCTGGTCTGATGTATGGAGGAAGGTGATCTGGTCTGATGTATGGAGGAAGGTGATCTGGTCTGATGTATGGAGGAAGGTGATCTGGTCTGATGTATGGAGGAAGGTGATCTGGTCTGATGTATGGAGGAAGGTGATCTGGTCTGATGTATGGAGGAAGGTGATCTGGTCTGATGTATGGAGGAAGGTGATCTGGTCTGATGTATGGAGGAAGGTGATCTGCTCTGATGTATGGAGGAAGGTGATCTGCTCTGATGTATGGAGGAAGGTGATCTGGTCTGATGTATGGAGGAAGGTGATCTGGTCTGATGTATGGAGGAAGGTGATCTGGTCTGATGTATGGAGGAAGGTGATCTGCTCTGATGTACGGAGGAACATGCTCTGGTCTGATGTATGGAGGAAGGTGATCTGGTCTGATGTATGGAGGAAGGTGATCTGGTCTGATGTACAGAGGAAGGTGATCTGGTCTGATGTATGGAGGAAGGTGATCTGGTCTGATGTATGGAGGAAGGTGATCTGGTCTGATGTATGGAGGAAGGTGATCTGGTCTGATGTATGGAGGAAGGTGATCTGGTCTGATGTATGGAGGAAGGTGATCTGGTCTGATGTATGGAGGAAGGTGATCTGCTCTAATGTATGGAGGAAGGTGCTCTGGTCTGATGTATGGAAGAAGGTGATCTGGTCTGATGTATGGAGGAAGGTGATCTGGTCTGATGTATGGAGGAAGGTGATCTGGTCTGATGTATGGAGGAAGGTGATCTGGTCTGATGTATGGAGGAAGGTGATCTGGTCTGATGTATGGAGGAAGGTGATCTGGTCTGATGTATGGAGGAAGGTGATCTGGTCTGATGTATGGAGGAAGGTGATCTGGTCTGATGTATGGAGGAAGGTGATCTGGTCTGATGTATGGAGGAAGGTGATCTGGTCTGATGTATGGAGGAAGGTGATCTGGTCTGATGTACGGAGGAAGGTGATCTGGTCTGATGTATGGAGGAAGGTGATCTGGTCTGATGTATGGAGGAAGGTGATCTGGTCTGATGTATGGAGGAAGGTGATCTGCTCTGATGTATGGAGGAAGGTGATCTGCTCTGATGTATGGAGGAAGGTGATCTGGTCTGATGTATGGAGGAAGGCGATCTGCTCTGATGTACGGAGGAAGGCGATCTGCTCTGATGTACGGAGGAAGGTGATCTGCTCTGATGTACGGAGGAAGGTGATCTGCTCTGATGTATGGAGGAAGGTGATCTGCTCTGATGTATGGAGGAAGGTGATCTGCTCTGATGTATGGAGGAAGGTGATCTGGTCTGATGTACGGAGGAAGGTGATCTGCTCTGATGTACGGAGGAAGGTGATCTGGTCTGATGTATGGAGGAAGGTGATCTGGTCTGATGTATGGAGGAAGGTGATCTGGTCTGATGTATGGAGGAAGGTGATCTGCTCTGATGTATGGAGGAAGGTGATCTGCTCTGATGTATGGAGGAAGGTGCTCTGGTCTGATGTATGGAGGAAGGTGCTCTGGTCTGATGTATGGAGGAAGGTGATCTGCTCTGATGTATGGAGGAAGGTGATCTGGTCTGATGTATGGAGGAAGGTGATCTGCTCTGATGAGACTAAAATTGAACTTTTTGGCCATCAAAGAAAACGCTATGTCTGGCACAAACCCAACACATCACATCACCCAAAGAACACCATCCCCACTGTGAAACATGGTGGTGGCAGCATCATGCTGTGGGGATGTTCTTCAGCAGTCGGGACTGGGAAACTGGTCAGAGTTGGGGGAAAGATGGATGGTGCTAAATACAGGGATATTCATGTGCAAAACCTGTAGCACTCTGTGTGTGATTTGAGGCTAGGACGGAGGTTCACCTTCCAGCAGGACAATGACCCCACTGCTGAAGCAACACTTGAGTGGTTTAAGGGGAAACATGTAAATGTGTTGGAATGGCCTAGTCAAAGCCCAGACCTCAATCCAATAGAAAATCTGTGGTCAGACTTACTGGTGAGGCTGCATTTGATTGGCACTTCATTAAAGAGGAAGTAAACCCCCGACGGGAGCATCGCATAGTGGCCCATTATGTGACACTTACCCACAGGAGAAGCCCGCGATGTCCCCGTCTTCCTCGCTAGTAGCGAGCGTCCATTCTTCACCCCTCTTCCTTCCAGGGCCGGGAACTCTGGCTCTGTGACTGGCCGGAGTCGCGTGATGTCACGTGATGTCACTCCCGTGCATGCGCACGGGAGCCGCCTTTAACGGCACGACCCGAGCTAGAAACGGCACAGCGTGCCCTTTCTAACTCCGGCGCATGCGCAGGAGAAATCCTGGGTGTTCTCAGGCTCCTGCAACCAGTGGTGCAGCTTTGATGTCTGGAGTGTCTAATCCTGCTAATAAAACCTATGCTGGGGCTCTGACTGGGATGAGGGGGTCACATCAGGGGGGCAGCTCAGGGAGGAGGTCTGCCATCTGCACCCCTGTCTTTCAGGAGGCGGAATGTGGTGCTGCTCAGGTGGGAGGGTGGGGGATCTCCCCCTCAGTCAGGAGGATGGTTGTGGGCAAGATTTTAGCAATGGGTTTCAAGGCTGAGGACATCTTTGCTCTGATCAGTCTGGTAGCCTCCTATGAGTATGGTCTGTCCTTTGTTTTGCCCCGAGTCTCTCAATATTTTCTAGGAGAAGTATTAACGTGTGTATAGGGGTCTGCCAGAGTGGGAGGGACTCGCCTGAAACTTGTCTTTTAAAATTTTTACTATAATAAATATCAAAAAAAAAAAAAAAAAAATGCCTTCATCAATTTAGGCCGATATACGTATTCTTCTACTTATTTTTGGTAAAAAAAAATCGCAACAAGCGTATATTGATTGGTTTGCACAAAAGTTAAAGCGTCTACAAAATAGGGGATAGATTTAGGGACTTTTTTATTATTATTTTATTTTTATTTTTACTAGTAATGGCTATTTTTAGCAGGACTGTGACATGGTGGCGGGCAGATCGGACACTTTTGACACTATTTTGCGACCAGTGACATTCATACAGCGATCAGTGCTGCAAGTAGCCACTGATTACTGTATAAATGTCACTGGCAGGGAAGGGGTTAACACTAGGGGGAGATCAAGAGGTTAAGTGTTCTCCAGGGAGGTGTTTCTGACTGCGGGGGGGAGGGGACTGACTGGGAGTAGAGAGACAGATCGCTGTTCCTGCTCACTAGGGATCTGTTTGTTGACATTGACAGATCCCCATTCTGGCTCTGTGAGGAGCGATTGCAGATGGCCGGCCACGAGCATCGGCTTGATAAAAAATGTGACTATCGTGGCAAGGAACGAGTCTATATGCCCCCTGGGGATTTATGGGTCTGGTTGAAGCGGTTTGGTGAAACTTTGTGCCCCGCTGAAAGAGATTGTGGATGATAGAGGAGTGTAGTGCAGGCAGTGGAGGGCGCTGGACCAGCGTGTATGGTGGTGCCAACCCCTCCTCCTCGGCGATGGCTGGAGGTCAGCAGACACCGAGGGGTGGAGTGAGGGATGGATTGGATGATGGGGGAGGGGGAGGCGGGAAGGGAATGAGAGTGGCTGGTGCAGAATGCAAGGTGAATGATGTGGGGGGTGAGGGGTTAATGGGGGGGGGTTTAGAATCGCATCCTGATGGCGATTAAATCGCAAAAGGTTTCTTAGCCTGGATTGTGTTTAAGTTGAGGTTTCGGGGTTTGTAGTCTCTCTTTTGTGTTGTCATTGAAATATGTTTCTTTTTATGTTATGTTGTCAGGAAACATTTTTCTTTACTTGCTGATGTAAGAACGCTTGTTTATGTTTAGTCGTTGTTTATTTTTATGTAAATATGTTTTTATTGATAAGCTGTATGTTTGTATGATTTTTTAATAAATAAAAAAAAAATTACACTCTAATGTCCCCCCCCACAGTCACACACTATTATTATTATACATTTATATAGCTCTGACGTATACCGCAGTGCTGTACAGAGAACACTGAGCCGGTCACACCAGTCTCTGCACCAGAGGAGCTTCTCCTCCAGGTGGTGCTGTTCTGCAGGGTGCTGTTGGCTCACTCGGCTGTGATCTCAGCTGAGAGAAGCAGCAAAGCATGGGGCCTCTCATGCAGGCTTTTCCCCAGGCAAGCATGGACCACATTGGGGAAGACGAAGGTGGAGGCTCTCCAGAGGCACACCATGTGCTCAAGCTGCAATGGATCCTGGGCCTGTTCCTAGGCAGGAGGAGTCCTTACCAGTCTTCCAGGATAAAGTGGAGGACAGAGGACACTGAGCCAGTCACATAATTTACTAAGCTCTGGAGCAACTGCGCTTTGCAAAGTATTTTTGCCTTTAGTAAATCGACCCCAAAGCATATACAAACAATGGTAAATATACTGGAATTTTACTTATATGACTTATCTACCTTTATCTATACTAACCTGCTGTGCCGTCACCCTCCGTTCCGCTCTACCAGACACGAGGCCTCGGGGGCAAGGCACTCAAACACAAATACAGAATGTCATGAAAGCATTGCTCATTTTATTTCCTCTTTTCAGCTTCTTAAGTACAGTATACAAAGCAGGATATGACCGTGCAATATTTCCCTTACACCAATAGAAAATATCCATCTATAGTTTACCACCAATAGGGGGCAGACCCATTTATTTGGGTGTTGTCTATGTGGCGGCTAGTGCTGTATATTTGGGGGGGGGGGGCAGCAAACAAGACGAACCCCCCCAGTCGGTCACTCAGTCAACACACCGCGACATAGAGGCGCGTTACGGCGCCTGTACGAGTCGCCCTGCCGCAGTGTATGTACTGCGATGGGTTGACAAGTGGTTAAAGAGGAATAAAAACCCCGCCAACAAAATCGTAATGTTATTTTACATTGCCAAGCAAGAGATATCTGAATTACTCCGAAACGAGCTTTAGAAGTACATTTTTTTTTTTGATGTTTGATTCTGTAGTATCGTCCGCGCCATTCTTAGTTCTGTTTTCTGAAGCCTACGCGGACGTCATTTCCGCCCTTAGTATCCCTGCCGTAATCTCGCGCATGCGCCGTAGCGCTCCCCTGTGTGACGTCTTATTCAGTCGCAAGGGGGAGTATCAGGAGGACTGGAATCAATATAGAGGCGATTTTCATGGAAAATACACAAGTGCACTTTCACAGGTTAGCTGCCTGTGTTATCTAGTATTTGATAAGATTAACCTCTTAAGCCCCCGGACCAATTTGCAGCCAAAGGACCAGGCCCCTTTTTGCGATTCGGCGCTGCGTCGCTTTAACTGACAATTGCGCGGTCGTGCGACGTGCCTCCCAAACAAAATTGATGTCCTTTTTTTCCCACAAATAGAGCTTTCTTTTGGTGGTATTTGATCACCTCTGCGGTTTTTATTTTTTGCACTATAAACAAAAAAAGAGCAACAATTTTGAAAAAAATGCAACCCAAGAAATATATAAAAAAACATTTTTTCCCTCAGTTTAGGCCAATACGTATTCTTCTACATATTTTTGGTAAAAAATAAATCGCAATTAGCGATTATTGATTGGTTGGTGCAAAAGTTATAGCGTTCACAAAATAGGGGATAGTTTTATAGCATTTTTATTAATTTTTTTTTTACTAGTAATGGCGGTGATCAGCGATTTTTATTGTGACTGCGACATTATGGCGGACACATCGGACATTTTTGACAAATTTTTGAGACCATTGTCATTTATACAGCAATCAGTGCTATTTAAATGCACTGATTCCTGTGTAAATGACACTGGCAGTGAAGGAGTTAACCACTAGGGGGCAGTGTAGGGCTTATGTATGACGTTATGTGTTTTTTTTTATTGTAGGGGGGCGTGGCCTGGCATGTGACGTCACTGATCGTCCTTCCCTATAAAAGGGAACAGACGATCGGTGACAGCCACACTAGGAAGCACCAGACCTTGTTTAGACAGACCTCTCCTTGTTCTTCAGCTCTGTGACACCAGCAGCGATCGTGTCCGCTGGTCCCACGGCCACGGTCACAGAGCTCAGGACCGGGTCGGGAGCGTGCCGCCGGCGTCGCGCTCCCGACCCACGGCTGGGCACTTAAAGAGCCACATACAGGTACGTGATTGTGCCCAGCCGTGCCATTCTGCCGACGTATATTGGCGAGAGGCGGTCCTTAAGTGGTTAAGAGGGTTTACAATCACTTTAACAACCTGAAACTGCACCAGACCCCACCGCCATCAGAATAAACTTGAAATAATCTGCAGCGGAGCGGAGTTCCCCTGTAGCGCCGACATTTCTTTTTTGCCACTTGTTATCTCCGCCTGACGTGAAGCCAGCGCCTTATTCCGAGACAAATAAACATTCCGCATCTTTTGTCCTCCCAGGTTTTTGCATGCGGCTGATATTCCCGGATTAATCAGATTCCTCCGACTCAAACGGAAACGCAGACGTTTTAATAAACAGCCGGTCACGGTGCGCCTGTGACTGTCACCGGTGGGAAAACCACCGGTGACACTAATTGGGCGCATCGGGCAAAAATGACATGAATTGAAGATTTGACATTTTCACGGCAGAAAAAGTTCCATCAGTAACAAATTCATGTATTAAAAGATAATTGAAACATTGCTAAACAAACGAGACACGGAGGTAAGTGTTCATGTTAATGAAGATCTCTCTTTTTTTTTTTTTTTTTTTTTTTTTAATAAAGCTTGGTTTTGAAGTTTCCGATACCCATAGAGAATAGAAATCCGGGACTTTTAAGGTAATGTGATAAGTCAAAAGAATACAACTTTTTAATTGCTTTCATAAAAGTTAAAAACATTTTAATCAAACTGATTATACCTCTATATTAAGAAGGATAAATCATAAGATCACATCTCTCCATTGCCTACCAACGTATGTTTATATAAACAGCCCTAGGGATGAGCCAAACACCCCCCTGTTCGGTTCGCACCAGAACCTTCGAGCGGACCAAAAATTTGTACGAACTTTTGAACCCTATTAAAGACTATGGGACTTGAACGTTTGAAATCAAAAGTGCTAATTTTAAAGTTTTAAATTTTTAATTTTAAAATTTTAATATGCAAGATATGCAACAGACAACACCAGCAATAAGGGGTATCTTCAGGTGTATACTGCGCTGGAGGCACACAACACCCACTTTAACTCCTGCAGATGCCTGTATTAGAGAACACCAGCATAAAAGGGTAGGTACAGGTGTATACAGTGCTGGAGGCACACAACACCCACAAATTCCTGCAGATGCCTGTATTACAGAACACCAGCAATAAAGGGTAGATACAGGTGTATACTGTGCTGGAGGCACACAACACCCACTAACTCCTGCAGATGACTGTATTAGAGAACACCAGCATAAAAGGGTAGATACAGGTGTATACTGTGCTTGAGGCACAGAACACCCACTAACTCCAGCAGATGCTTGTATTAGAGAACACCAGCATAAAAGGGTAGGTACAGGTGTATACAGTGCTGGAGGCACACAACACCCACAAATTCCTGCAGATGCCTGTATTACAGAACACCAGCAATAAAGGGTAGATACAGGTGTATACTGTGCTGGAGGCACACAACACCCACTAACTCCTGCAGATGCCTGTATTAGAGAACACCAGCATAAAAGGGTAGATACAGGTGTATACTGTGCTGGAGGCACAGTACACCCACTAACTCCAGCAGATGCCTGTATTAGAGAACACCAGCATAAAAGGGTAGGTACAGGTGTATACAGTGCTGGAGGCACACAACACCCACAAATTCCTGCAGATGCCTGTATTACAGAACACCAGCAATAAAGGGTAGATACAGGTGTATACTGTGCTGGAGGCACACAACACCCACTAACTCCTGCAGATGCCTGTATTAGAGAACACCAGCATAAAAGGGTAGATACAGGTGTATACTGTGCTGGAGGCACAGAACACCCACTAACTCCAGCAGATGCCTGAGAAAAGAACACACTGCCCCTGCCTATCTTGCTCTTTCCCTGCACGCCGGAACACACTACACAAGGCCGCCACGCTGGCAGCCTTATATAGTGTGGGGCGTGTACTAAACCCCCTGAGCTATAATTGGCCACAGGCATCCTGCCTGTGGCCAATTATGGCTCTCCTCTCTGCCGGCGCTGTGATTAGCCAAGCTTGCGGGGTTGCAGTGCATGCTTGGCCAATCATGAGCCAGCAATGCACTGCGATGGCGTAGTGCATTGTGGGCCGTTCGTGCCACGCGAATTTGGTGCGAACGGTCAACAAAGTTCTGAATTCGCCGAACAGACGAACGGCCGATGTTCGAGTCGAACACTGAGCTCATCCCTAAACAGCGCTGTATACAAGCACTCAGGTGGCTGCTGTAGCAATGAGCTTGCTACTGAATTTTATAACCGATAGGGCTTTCAGATAAAAGTGACGGCTTTTTTGGGGCTCTGAGGGAGTGACACCCCCCCCCCACACACACACACACACACACACACACAATTTGTGCTTAATTAGCTGCAATACTTCTAGAGCCATTGTAAAAGAATATTCCCAGATCTACAATGACTTAACGGTACATATCTAGTTGAAAGGACTTACCGTATTTATAGCTGTATAACACGCACTTTTTTTCCCCTTAAAATCGTGGGAAAATCGTGGGTGCGTGTTATACGCTGATCCCCACTGTCTGTGAGCCAAAAAAGAGCTAGCGAGAAAGACCGAGCGCCGACGAAAAAGACCGAGCACCACCGAAAAAGACCGAGCCGGGTGCTCGGCTCCGCTCGCAGTCACGCCGTCCCGCCTCCCTGCTGTCTCTGGAGCGAGCGCTGCTGAAAAAGAGCGAGCCGAGTGTACTGTGTACTCGGCTCGGCTCGCAGTCCCGCTAAGACTGGGCGGGACTGCGAGATGAGCCGAGACGAGTACAGCCGAGTACACAGGCTCTGTCTATCTCGGCGCCGGCAAATTTAAGCGTGCCGCAAATGACACTGGGCAAGGCTGCAAATGGCGCTGGTCAAGGCTATTTAGATGCCGCAAATGGCACTGGGCAAGGCTGCAAATGACACTGGGCAAGCCTGCAAATGGACACTGATCATTCTGCAATGATGGACAAGGCTGCAGATGGACACTGATAAGGCTGCATTAATGGGCATTTAAATGTAAGTTTTTTTCCTTAAACTTCCCTCCTAAAAGTTTTTTTCCTTAAAATGCCCTCCTAAACTTGGGGTGCGTGTTATACGCTGATAAATACGGTATTCCTTTTTGTATTAATTATCTACCTTTATCTATACTAACCTGCTGTGCCGGCACCCTCCTTTCCGCTCTACCAGACACGAGGCCTCGGGGGCAATGCACTCAAACACAGATTACAGAATGTCATGAAAGCATTGCTCATTTTATTTCCTCTTTTCAGCTTCTTAAGTACAGTATACAAAACAGGATATGACCGTGCAATATTTCCCTTACACCAATAGAAAATATCCATCTATAGTTTACCACCAATAGGGGACAGACCTATTTGGGTGTTGTCTATGTACCCTAAACAGTGGTGGCTGGTGCTGTAAATGTTGGGGGGGCGCCAAACAAGACAAACCCCCCGGTCGCTCAGTCAACACCGCACCCACCCCCTGTAGCTCACTCATCCCCCCCCCTCCAGCCCCGCACTTACCCCATCTAGGTCGCAGGCAGCTTCGGCTCCTTCCTGCGTCTCCTCCTCCTCGGCGGCAGCTTCCTCCTTGGTGGATTCACCCTGCGTCTCCGGCTTCACAGCGGCTTCCCTCCTCCTTCCCTTGGCGGGCCAATACGATCGCTTCTCCTCTGGGCCAATCGGGTCTTAAGATCAGCTTCCTGATTGGCCGGGAGGAGAATCAGGAAGACAATGGCGAATGTTAATTAGTATTCGTCACACAACTGGGTGGGCTCGGCTCCCCCAAGCCCACTCCTTTTTTAAGCCAATTATAGCCTCTAGACCAGGGATATGCAATTAGCGGACCTCCAGCTGTTGTAGAACTACAATTCCCATGAGGCATAGCAAGACTCTGACAGCCACAAGCATGACACCCAGAGGCAGAGGCATGATGGGATTTGTAGTTTTGCAACAGCTGGAGGTCGGCTAGTTGCATATCCCTGCTCTAGAGGCTCTAATCATATGCTTCAAAAAAATATATAAACCCCCCATTGAAATTCATGCGCCCGGTGCCCCGGACTGTAGATTAGGGGCTGGTGGCATGGATTAGGGGCGCAGCGTCCCTGTGCCCCTTATGGAGGGACTGCTACTGACACAAAAACCTATTCAACATCCAATCATGGAAATATACTTATGCCGCGTACACACGACCAGACTTTTCAACATCAAAAATCTGACGGAATGATTCCGGCAGACTATTCGATCGTGTGTGGGTTGCAGCGGACTTTTGATTTGCAAAAGTCTGACAGACTTAAGAAATGGAACATGTTTCAAATTTTTCCACCAGAACTCCGCCGGACCCAGTTCCTACCGATAAATCCGCTCGTGTGTGTGCTATTCCGACGGACTAAAACCGATGCGAGGGCAGCTATTGGCTACTGGCTATGAACTTCCTTATTCTAGTCCGGTCGTACGTCATCACATTCGAATCCGTCAGACTTTGGTGTGATTGTGTGTGGCCAAGTCCGTTCATTCGGAAAGTCCGTCAGAACTCTGTCAGAACTCTGTCAGAACTCCGTCAGAACTCCGTCGAAAGTCTGTCGGACCTAAGTCTGGTTGCGTGTACGCGGCATTATCAGAACATATACTTATTATTCCTGAGTATACTGAAAGACGTCTTGACACTTTGGGCCCAATTTGGACATTTTCACTTAGGGGTGTACTGACTTTTTTGGCCAGTGGTTTAGACGGTAATGGCTGTGTGTTGAGTTATTTTGAGGGGACGGCAAATTTACACTGTTATACAAGCTGTACACTCACTACTTTACATTGTAGACAAGTGTCATTTCTTCAGTGTTGTCACATGAGAAGATAGAAGAAAAGATTTACACAAATGTGAGGGGTGTACTTACTTTTGTGAGATACTGTAAGTTTATTGAAATAAGCTAGAGCAAAGAACAAGCTAGAAACCAATGTTAAGGGGGCACCCTTACACGTAGTTCACAGTTAAAGCGGAGGTCCACCCTAAAATGGACCTTCCGCTCATCGGAATCCAGGTAACTGCACCCACTTCCGGGATAGCTCTCTGCGGAAAGGGGCGTAGATTACGCCCCTTTCCGCAAGTGCCCGCCCCCTTCCGCAAGTGCCCCGCTGCCTGCTGGGAAACACACAGATCCCAGAGGCAGCGGGGAGCGTCCTTATTGCGCAGCACGACTCGCGCATGCGCAGTAGGGAACCGGGAAATGAAGCCGAAAGGCTCCATTTCCTGATTCCCATACCCAAGATGGCGGCGGCAGCACCCGAGTGACGATCTAGAGATCGGCTTCGGGTGCCGACATCGCGGGCGCGCTGGACAGGTAAGTGTCACTATTTTAAAAGTCAGCAGCTGCAGTATTTGTAGCTGCTGGCTTTTTAAAAAAAAAACACGGAGTCCCGGCGGACTCCCGCTTTAACTCTAAACTGGTAACCAGTAAAGGCTTTTAAAGCATCACCCATGGACAATTTTTTGTATCGTAATTTTTTTGACAATTTCAGGTGCGTGCGCAATTTGGAGTCTTGGCATGTTCAATATCTATTTACTCAACACAACCCAATCTTTTATATTTTACCTACAAATTGGATATAATATTATGTTTGCTTGCTGATTTGTGTGTGCAAATTAACACATTTTCCCATAGACGAGTGGTTAATCTTTATAAGCTTTATTATGGGATGTGCAGAGCGTCCTTCAGCGGTTGTGTGGCGGTTGCTGCTATTTAGGTGGCAGCGGATGTCTGCCTTTGTTTTTGGGTGCCCTGACAAGGTTATTTGCTTGACTCTTCATCGTATGGTGGCAGCCTAAGGAAGTGGAGCTTGTCCTGGGCATCATCAGGAGTTGTAGTGGAGATTATTTTACTGTTGTGAGTTAAGAGCATTTTAACTAGTGATGGCCGAACGGTTCGCCCGGCGGTCGTTTCGCGGCGAATTTCCGACTTTCGCCGTCCGCGGGTTCGAACGCCTTTTTCCGTCGTTCGCCCCGGCGGACTTACGTGTTTAATGTATACAAGAACTTTAACCTTTCGTGACACGTTTATCATGTGTTACAGGACAACCAATTGAGACATGACAGCTCATGGACACTTGGACATTCCCCCTAACCTATAAATACACCCGATCCGGTGGCCATTTTACATTCTTTCTTCTGTCACTGTAGGGAAAGGATCCTGTGTGGAGTAGGGACAGAGAAAACGCTAGCTATTTGGTACACAAAAGTTCTTTTCAGGACTGGTATAGGTGTTAGGTCAGCAGCCTGAGTTTCTTTTGTCAGTTTAGATAAAGGGACAGAGCGCTGTATGCTGCTATTTTAGGGACAGCTCAGCCAGATTAGTCTTTCTTCATCATCATCATCATCATCATCATTAGCTGTTACTATCAGGTCCACAAAAGAGCTGTTCCAGCTAATCGTTCCAGCCTACTCTTTTTTGCCAATTTGTATAGGGACAGGCAGGAAGCAGTGTGTCAGGCAGTGAGGATAATTTTAAAGACTTGCTGTTACTATTAGTTCCACAAAGGTTCTTTTCAGGACTGGTATCAGTGGTACGGTAATAGGCTTGTACACGTATAATATTCTTTCTTCCAAATATAGAAAGAATATTATACTTGACTGCTGCCCTTCTGCTGCAGTCTGCTAATCATTCACAACTCACTTGTTCCACAAAGCTCTTTATCAGGACTGGTAACTTGGTCTGTCTAGGGTGCTACGGTACATAGGCTTGGGTGCGGTACAGTCTGCTGTTCTGTAAGGACCGCTATCGGTCCACAATACATAGGGTTGCCGTGCACTACTGCTGACCGCTGCCCTATACTGCAGCAGTCCTTCATTGGTATAGGGACTGACGTACAGTCTGCTAATCACTAACACACAACCTGCTTGGTCCACAAAAGTTCTTATAAGGACTGGTAACTTGGTATAGGGTGCTACGGTACATAGGCCTGAGTGCGTTACAGTCTGCTGTTCTGTAAGGACCGCTATCGGTCCACAATACATAGGGTTGCCGTGCACTACTGCTGACCGCTGCCCTATACTGCAGCAGTCCTTCAGCGGTATAGGGACTGACGCACAGTCTGCTAAACACTAACACACAACCTGCTTGGTCCACAAAAGTTTTTATAAGGACTGGTAACTTGGTATAGGGTGCTACGGTACATAGGCCTGAGTGCAGTACAGTCTGCTGTTCTGTAAGGACCGCTATCGGTCCACAATACATAGGGTTGCCGTGCACTACTGCTGACCGCTGCCCTATACTGCAGCAGTCCTTCATTGGTATAGGGACTGACGTACAGTCTGCTAATCACTAACACACAACCTGCTTGGTCCACAAAAGTTCTTATAAGGACTGGTAACTTGGTATAGGGTGCTACGGTACATAGGCCTGAGTGCGTTACAGTCTGCTGTTCTGTAAGGACCGCTATCGGTCCACAATACATAGGGTTGCCGTGCACTACTGCTGACCGCTGCCCTATACTGCAGCAGTCCTTCATTGGTATAGGGACTGACGTACAGTCTGCTAATCACTAACACACAACCTGCTTGTTCCACAAAAGTTCTTATAAGGACTGGTAACTTGGTATAGGGTGCTACGGTACATAGGCCTGAGTGCGTTACAGTCTGCTGTTCTGTAAGGACCGCTATCGGTCCACAATACATAGGGTTGCCGTGCACTACTGCTGACCGCTGCCCTATACTGCAGCAGTCCTTCATTGGTATAGGGACTGACGTACAGTCTGCTAATCACTAACACACAACCTGCTTGGTCCACAAAAGTTCTTATAAGGACTGGTAACTTGGTATAGGGTGCTACGGTACATAGGCCTGAGTGCGTTACAGTCTGCTGTTCTGTAAGGACCGCTATCGGTCCACAATACATAGGGTTGCCGTGCACTACTGCTGACCGCTGCCCTATACTGCAGCAGTCCTTCAGCGGTATAGGGACTGACGCACAGTCTGCTAAACACTAACACACAACCTGCTTGGTCCACAAAAGTTTTTATAAGGACTGGTAACTTGGTATAGGGTGCTACGGTACATAGGCCTGAGTGCGTTACAGTCTGCTGTTCTGTAAGGACCGCTATCGGTCCACAATACATAGGGTTGCCGTGCACTACTGCTGACCGCTGCCCTATACTGCAGCAGTCCTTCATTGGTATAGGGACTGACGTACAGTCTGCTAATCACTAACACACAACCTGCTTGTTCCACAAAAGTTCTTATAAGGACTGGTAACTTGGTATAGGGTGCTACGGTACATAGGCCTGAGTGCGTTACAGTCTGCTGTTCTGTAAGGACCGCTATCGGTCCACAATACATAGGGTTGCCGTGCACTACTGCTGACCGCTGCCCTATACTGCAGCAGTCCTTCATTGGTATAGGGACTGACGTACAGTCTGCTAATCACTAACACACAACCTGCTTGTTCCACAAAAGTTCTTATAAGGACTGGTAACTTGGTATAGGGTGCTACGGTACATAGGCTTGAGTGCGGTACAGTCTGCTGTTCTGTAAGGACCGCTATCGGTCCACAATAGATAGGGTTGACGTGCACCACTGCTGACCGCTGCCCTATACTGCAGCAGTCCTTCAGCGGTATAGGGACTGACGTACAGTCTGCTAAACACTAATACACAACCTGCTTGGTCCACAAAAGTTCTTATAAGGACTGGTAACTTGGTATAGGGTGCTACGGTACATAGGCTTGAGTGCGGTACAGTCTGCTGTTCTGTAAGGACCGCTATCGGTCCACAATAGATAGGGTTGACGTGCACCACTGCTGACCGCTGCCCTATACTGCAGCAGTCCTTCAGCGGTATAGGGACTGACGCACAGTCTGCTAAACACTAACACACAACCTGCTTGGTCCACAAAAGTTTTTATAAGGACTGGTAACTTGGTATAGGGTGCTACGGTACATAGGCCTGAGTGCGTTACAGTCTGCTGTTCTGTAAGGACCGCTATCGGTCCACAATACATAGGGTTGCCGTGCACTACTGCTGACCGCTGCCCTATACTGCAGCAGTCCTTCATTGGTATAGGGACTGACGTACAGTCTGCTAATCACTAACACACAACCTGCTTGGTCCACAAAAGTTCTTATAAGGACTGGTAACTTGGTATAGGGTGCTACGGTACATAGGCCTGAGTGCGTTACAGTCTGCTGTTCTGTAAGGACCGCTATCGGTCCACAATACATAGGGTTGCCGTGCACTACTGCTGACCGCTGCCCTATACTGCAGCAGTCCTTCAGCGGTATAGGGACTGACGCACAGTCTGCTAAACACTAACACACAACCTGCTTGGTCCACAAAAGTTTTTATAAGGACTGGTAACTTGGTATAGGGTGCTACGGTACATAGGCCTGAGTGCAGTACAGTCTGCTGTTCTGTAAGGACCGCTATCGGTCCACAATACATAGGGTTGCCGTGCACTACTGCTGACCGCTGCCCTATACTGCAGCAGTCCTTCATTGGTATAGGGACTGACGTACAGTCTGCTAATCACTAACACACAACCTGCTTGTTCCACAAAAGTTCTTATAAGGACTGGTAACTTGGTATAGGGTGCTACGGTACATAGGCTTGAGTGCGGTACAGTCTGCTGTTCTGTAAGGACCGCTATCGGTCCACAATAGATAGGGTTGACGTGCACCACTGCTGACCGCTGCCCTATACTGCAGCAGTCCTTCAGCGGTATAGGGACTGACGTACAGTCTGCTAAACACTAATACACAACCTGCTTGGTCCACAAAAGTTCTTATAAGGACTGGTAACTTGGTATAGGGTGCTACGGTACATAGGCTTGAGTGCGGTACAGTCTGCTGTTCTGTAAGGACCGCTATCGGTCCACAATAGATAGGGTTGACGTGCACCACTGCTGACCGCTGCCCTATACTGCAGCAGTCCTTCAGCGGTATAGGGACTGACGCACAGTCTGCTAAACACTAACACACAACCTGCTTGGTCCACAAAAGTTTTTATAAGGACTGGTAACTTGGTATAGGGTGCTACGGTACATAGGCCTGAGTGCGTTACAGTCTGCTGTTCTGTAAGGACCGCTATCGGTCCACAATACATAGGGTTGCCGTGCACTACTGCTGACCGCTGCCCTATACTGCAGCAGTCCTTCATTGGTATAGGGACTGACGTACAGTCTGCTAATCACTAACACACAACCTGCTTGGTCCACAAAAGTTCTTATAAGGACTGGTAACTTGGTATAGGGTGCTACGGTACATAGGCCTGAGTGCGTTACAGTCTGCTGTTCTGTAAGGACCGCTATCGGTCCACAATACATAGGGTTGCCGTGCACTACTGCTGACCGCTGCCCTATACTGCAGCAGTCCTTCAGCGGTATAGGGACTGACGCACAGTCTGCTAAACACTAACACACAACCTGCTTGGTCCACAAAAGTTCTTATAAGGACTGGTAACTTGGTATAGGGTGCTACGGTACATAGGCTTGAGTGCGGTACAGTCTGCTGTTCTGTAAGGACCGCTATCGGTCCACAATAGATAGGGTTGACGTGCACCACTGCTGACCGCTGCCCTATACTGCAGCAGTCCTTCAGCGGTATAGGGACTGACGTACAGTCTGCTAAACACTAATACACAACCTGCTTGGTCCACAAAAGTTCTTATAAGGACTGGTAACTTGGTATAGGGTGCTACGGTACATAGGCTTGAGTGCGGTACAGTCTGCTGTTCTGTAAGGACCGCTATAGGTCCACAATAGATAGGGTTGACGTGCACCACTGCTGACCGCTCACCTATACTGCAGCAGTCCTTCAGCGGTATAGGGACTAAGAGTTTTGTCACAGGGTCATTTAAAAAATGACATGCAGAGGAAGAGGCAGGCCCTTCCGCAGGGGTGGTAGGGGTAGGGCAGGAGCAACAGGCTTGAGCCAAAGTGGGAAGTTGCAGAAGGTGCGTTCAATTACTTTAAAGGATGCACCAGACTAGGTTGAGTGGCTCGCTCAGCCTTACTCTTCTGCACCCTCCTCATCCTCTCGATCTGCACCCTCTTCTTCACTCTCTGCTATGTGCACCCCCAAAGACACTACCACCAACAACACGACCACCACCACCACCACCACATACCTTCCGCTTGAGTCACTGGAATTATTTTCCGATCCATATCAAGAGGACATTTCTGATGCGCAGCCACTCTTGGTATTGGATCAGGAAGAGGAGGTAGCAACAAGCGCTACTCAGCAGTCTGACGCCAGTACCCAGATCAGCCCAAGGAGGAGGTTGGTCCCCGGTGTTGCTGCCTACTCTACTTATAGCGGTGGGGAAGGTGACGTTGATGATGACGTGTCTAGTGATGTCACGTGGGTGCCCACAAGAGAGGAAGAGGAGGGGAGTTCAGAGGGAGATATGGACCAGCAGATAGGGAGGAGAAGCAGCAATGACTTACATTGCACAGCAGGGACAAAGCAGACTGCAAATGTATCAGGAGCGAGTCATCGACCATGTACGGTCACATCTGGCGCTCCCAGGACACCGGCACATGGCTCCGCAGTGTGGGCTTTTTTTAACGTGTCCGCTGCTGACAATAGCGTTGCCATCTGCAATCTTTGCAGTCAACGCGTTAGTCGCGGTAAGCCCAATACTCACCTAGGGACGACCGCCTTAAGAAGGCACATGAGCAGCCATCACCGAGCCCAGTGGGAGCAACGGAACACACAAAGCCACACTGCAGGCTCTCACCGTCCAGCCTCGTCTTCTACTTCTCCTTCTCCTCTCTCCTCACAATTGTCCTCCACTCCACCTTCCATCACGCCAAGCTCACATTTTTCTGCAAAAAGGCAGGCTTCCGTGGGCCTAATGTTTGAGCGTAAAAAAATGATGACGCCGGATAACCCTCTTGCCCAACGGTTGGCGGCTGGCTTGTCAGAACTCATAGCCCGCCAACTACTGCCATATAAACTGGTGGACTCGGAGGCCTTTCGCAAATTTGTGGCCATTGGAACACCACAATGGAAGGTCCCAGGAAGGAAGTATTTCTCAGAGAAGGGCATCCCAGAGCTATATGGCCATGTTCAGCGGCAAGTGAATGTATCTCTGGCACACAGTGTCGGTGCCAAGATACATCTGACCACAGACACGTGGTCTAGCAAACACGGGCAGGGAAGGTATATCAGTTTTACTGCCCACTGGGTGAACCTTCTGACGGCCGTCAAGCATGTAACCCGTGGCACCCGTGTAGATTTGGTTTTACCGCCACGGATTGCATGCAGGCCTGACTCTTCTTCTCCTCCTCCTACTCCATCCTCCTCCCTCTCCTCCTCAGCTGCCTCCTCCTTTTCCGCTGCTAGCGTCTCTTCCACTGCACCGCCCAAGCTCCCCAGAACCTATTCCACATGCCAGGTGAGACGTTGCCATGCCGTGCTGCGTCTGTTGTGCCTGGAAGCAAAGAGCCACACTGGCCCGGCACTCCTTTCAGCTTTGCGTTCACAGGCAGATGAGTGGCTAACACCGCTCAATTTGACAGTTGGTAAAGTGGTGTGTGACAACGGTGCCAATCTGCTTAGCGCATTGAAACAGGGCAAAATCACGCACGTGCCGTGCATGGCACACGTCTTAAACTTGGTCGTGCAGCGATTCCTTGTCAAATACCCTGGGGTCCAGGACATCTTGCGGCAGGCAAGGAAAATCTCGGCCCATTTCAGAAGATCTTACACGGCCATGGCTCGCCTTGCTGACATTCAGCGGCGACACCATCTGCCGGTCAGACGTCTTATTTGCGATTGCCCGACGCGATGGAACTCAACCTTCTATATGCTTGATAGGCTGCTCCAGCAGAAACGTGCAGTTAACGTCTACCTGTATGAACTCTGCGAAAGAAACGGTTCTGGGGAGCTGGGTTTTTTTTCACCGCGCCAGTGGCTGCTCATGCGCGACACATGCAGACTTCTGCGGCCATTTGAGGAGATCACCAAACTGGTCAGTCGCAGCCATGGCGCCATCAGTGACATGGTACCTTATGCCTTCTTTCTGGAGCGTGCATTGCGTCGTGTCATTGATCAGGCTGTGGAGGAGCAGGAGCGGGAAGATGAGGAAGTCGCAATGCTGGATGAATTCCCAGGGGGGGCTACTCTATCTGAGACAAGTCAACAACAGGAGTCTGATGAGGAGTCAGAGGAGGATGGTGCCGGGGCGGATGAGCAGGAGCAAGAAGAGCATGCTTTAAACCTTTCTGGGATCCCTGTTGTGCGAGGATGGGGAGAGGAGAATGAAGAGGACGACATTATCCTGGATGATGAGCAGGAGCCAGGCCACCACACCGCTTCCACTTTAGTGCAAATGGGGGCCTTCATGCTCCAGTGTTTTAATAGGGACCCCCGTATAAAAAGCATGAGGGTCAAGGACCAGTACTGGGTGGCAACGTACTTAGACCCCCGGTACAAACACAAAATGGCGGAAATGTTACCGCCGTCGCAGAGGGCTGTCAGAATGCAGCACTTCCAGGCCTTGCTTCGAGAAATGCTGCATTCTGCTTTTGCGTGCGCTGGCAGAGGAGCAATTCCCACTCCCAGAGAAGGATTTGCGGGTACCAATCCAACAGCGCCTGCAAGAAGAGGCCGGTTTGAAGATGTGTTGGTGACTTCGGATATGAGGTCATTCTTTCAGCCGACCCATCGACAGGTGTCATCCGGATCCAGCATCAGGGAACGCCTAGACCGTCAGGTGTCCGACTACATTGGGTTAACGGCCGATGTGGACGCTCTGAGGAGTGATGAACCCCTAGACTACTGGGTGGGCAGGCTTGACCTCTGGCCAGAGCTTGCCCAATTTGCAATCGAACTGTTGGCTTGCCCCTCATCCAGTGTCCTGTCCGAAAGGACGTTCAGCGCAGCAGGGGGGATTGTGACCGATAAGCGTACTCGCCTAGCTCACCACAGTGTTAACTACCTCACATTTCTAAAAATGAATGAGGCATGGATCTCGGAGGAATTCAACACATGTGATCAGTAGACCATGTATATGTCTATAAACAATTTTTGGAATCAAGCACACAGACCTTCTTAATTCATTTGGCTCACTTCCCTGACCCAAAAAAGCACACCGTACTATATGCCCCTACCCTCCTCTTTGAAGAGGTTGAGCGGTGTCATATTTCTACTGGGGCTGCTTATTATGAGGGGTTCCCACCATCCCTGTGCTGTGCTGACTTCCTCCTGGGTGTTCTTATTATGAGGGGCTCCCACCATCCCTGTGCTGTGCTGACTTCCTCCTGGGGGTTCTTATTATGAGGGGATCACACCATCCCTGTGCTGTGCTGACTTCCTCCTGGGGCTGCTTACGGTGCTGCTGTCAGCGCTGTATGTCACGGAGCTGCTGTCAGCGCTGTATGTCACGGAGCTGCTGTCAGCGCTGTATGTCACGGAGCTGCTGTCAGCGCTGTATGTCACGGAGCTGCTGTCAGCGCTGTATGTCACGGAGCTGCTGTCAGCGCTGTATGTCACGGAGCTGCTGTCAGCGCTGTATGTCACGGAGCTGCTGTCAGCGCTGTATGTCACGGAGCTGCTGTCAGCGCTGTATGTCACGGAGCTGCTGTCAGCGCTGTATGTCACGGAGCTGCTGTCAGCGCTGTATGTCACGGTGCTGCTGTCAGCGCTGTATGTCACGGAGCTGCTGTCAGCGCTGTATGTCACGGAGCTGCTGTCAGTGCTGTATGTCACGGAGCTGCTGTCAGCGCTGTATGTCACGGAGCTGCTGTCAGCGCTGTATGTCACGGAGCTGCTGTCAGCGCTGTATGTCACGGTGCTGCTGTCAGCGCTGTATGTCACGGAGCTGCTGTCAGCGCTGTATGTCACGGAGCTGCTGTCAGCGCTGTATGTCACGGAGCTGCTGTCAGCGCTGTATGTCACGGAGCTGCTGTCAGCGCTGTATGTCACGGAGCTGCTGTCAGCGCTGTATGTCACGGTGCTGATGTCAGTGCTCTGTATTACGGTGCTGCTGTCAGTGCTCTGTATCTCCTGCACCCTCTTGTTTGCCTACCCTGGTCCCTGACCTTCCCTCTCCTCCATTGCCTTCATTAGCTCCATAGTCCTGAATTGTCAGAACAATTTCCCAAATAAAAAAAAAATGCTTGTAGTTATCGATCCCAAATTCACCTCATACATGTATTATGCTATTGTCCAGGTGGTGGGACTACGTGCTACCCCCTAATAATTACCCCGTGGCCGCAAATTCGACCTAAAGGTTTGCGAAATTCGCCTCCCATTGAAGTCAATGGAGCCCGCGGCGAACGGTCGTTTTCGCGAACGTTTGTGTCCGTTCGCGTTTCGCGTTCGCGAAACGTCCCGTCGGAAGTTCGTCCATCACTAATTTTAACCCCTAGGAGTCGACGAGTGGGCCTTGTCCCTGAGTGGCCACATATTTGTGTACCAATTTGCAGACACAGCTGTGCAGAGGACGCGTGCCCTGCGCCCGCTCTTGGCACAGTTACCAGAGGCTCCTATTCATGTGATCGCTGTGACAGCCAATCACAGTGGTCACGTGATCGTAAACCCCACCCCTGCCTCCCGGCATCTGAAACCTCTTAAAGGAGCAGGAGGAGCCGGCACAAAGGGGTTAAAGGGAATTCCCCAGCAGGGTTGTATATGGTTCTGGTGTAGTACCTGAATATGGGGCTTCACCCTCAGCTTTTATATGGATGACGGGGCCAGTCAGTGAATATTTGATATTCATGGCCTTAAATGATTGAGGAGTCCTTTCCCGTGCAGCTATATATCTCTCTGTAGGCCATCTGGTTGTCTCCTGGTCTCCTGGACTCAGTCTATCTCAAACCTCTGGATGGTGTAGCGCTACCCCTATAGGAGGCGCTTGTATTTTGCCCGGGTCCTACCCACTTTTGCCCCACAGCAAGGCACAAGGTAGATTCACACAGCCAGGTGCACACACTGCAGCTCATTGTCTTCAGGGATCAGTGTAGGGGTGGTTGTTTTTATTTTTGGAGAACTTGGATAGGTGTCAGGGCTGGCTTAGCCCTTCCTTCTCTGGGCTGGCTGTTCAGCTGTCGGCTAATTGCCGGCTCTCATCTCTCTCCACAGTTACCAGCTGTTCCTGATCATGCTCATCTGACCTGCCTACTTAAAGCTGTCCAGCTCACTTCACCTCTGCCTTCACCTTGGTCACATCACAAGAAACCATCTCCTGCGGTTCTGTTTAAAGACTGGCTTGCTGACATTCCTTCTGGCTCCTTATCCTGCTTGCTGTTGCTCTACTTGGATCCCTGACTTCTGGCCTGGCTGTTTACCCGATCTGCAGAGCTCGAGTCCTGCGGGAACGCATGGGAACGTCGTTCCTGTACTATTTTCACAACAGGAACGCCATTCCCATTAGCCGTCTGAGCCTATCCTGCGTATGCTGGGGCCCGCCAGAGTGACTGGTTGCTAGGCTAGGGCCGCTAAGCGTGTAGCAACCGGTCACATGACGTTGGCCGTACACGTGGGCACGCACTGGCAGGAGTCAGTGGGCAGCGCACCTACAGCCTGGGCTACGGCTGAGCAGCGCCTCCAGAGTAGCCAGCCACAGACACACTGCTTGGATCCGGACTGTCCCCTCCCTCCCCTCTGCCCAGTGCCAGACAGTCCTGGCCTCCTGGGGCCACCGCCAATCCACAGCCGCTGCACTGCTGCCAGTTTACTTTTCTCCTGAGAAGAGAATACCAGGTTAGTGTGTTAACTAAGTTGCATTCTGCAATATATACCCTGCCAATACTCTGCAATACATAACCTGCCAATACTCTGCAATACATACCCCGCCAATACTCTGCAATACATACCCTGCCAATACTCTGCAATACATACCCTGCCAATACTCTGCAATACATACCCTGCCAATACTCTGCAATACATACCCTGCCAATACTCTGCAATACATACCCTGCCAATACTCTGCAATACTTACTCTGCCAATACTCTGCAATACATACCCTGCCAATACTCTGCTATACTTACCCTGCCAATACTCTGCTATACTTACCCTGCCAATACTCTGCAATACATACCCTGCCAATACTCTGCAATACTTACCCTGCCAATACTCTGCAATACCCTGCCAATACTCTGCAGTACATACCCTGCCAATACTCTGCAGTACATACCCTGCCAATACTCTGCAATACATTCCCTGCCAATACTCTGCAATACATACCCTGCCAATACTCTGCAATACTTACTCTGCCAATACTCTGCAATACTTACCCTGCCAATACTCTGCAATACATACCCTGCTAATACTCTGCAATACTTACCCTGCCAATACTCTGCAATACATACCCTGCCAATACTCTGCAATACATACCCTGCCAATACTCTGCAATACATACCCTGCCAATACTCTGCTATACTTACCCTGCCAATACTCTGCAATACTTACCCTGCCAATACTCTGCAATACCCTGCCAATACTCTGCAATACATACCCTGCCAATACTCTGCAATACTTACCCTGCCAATACTCTGCAATACATACCCTGCCGATACTTACTCTGCAATACTTACCCTGCCAATACTTACCCTGACAATAATCTGCAATACTTACCCTGACAATAATCTGCAATACTTACCCTGACAATACTCTGCAATACTTACCCTGCAATACCAGCAATGCCCTGCCAATAATCTGCAATACCCAGCAATAATCTGCAATACCCTGCCAATACTTCTCAATACCCTGCCAATACTTATCCTGCCAATATTATGCAATACCCTGCAATACTTACCCTGCCAATACTTACTCTGCCAATACCCAGCCATACCCATCCATGCTCAGCCAATATTACATTGGGGGAGATGACGTGGATATTACAGTGGGGGAGATGTATATTGCAGTGGGGGCTATATGGTGGTGGCATTTTCACAGGTTTTTGCAAATTCAATTATCATTTGCTGATCCAAAAAATGATCCGATCCGTGACTCTGATCTGAGGAATGATCCGATCCGTGAGTTTTTTGATCCGTTGCAGTTTGTAGGATATTTTCTAATGAGCTGTGTAACATAGAATTCGGAACAGGGTGTATTTGTGTTAGAAATTCCCTGCGAGGGAAAGATCATCACCCATTGTGTTGATTATTCTGTTTGACAAGTTAACTTATTTTGTTTTTGTAAACTGGCACTTTACAATAAATGTTGTACTGTATTTTCTGTGAAATAATTATGCATATGAGTGTACCGTATATACTCGAGTATAGGCCGACCCGAATATAAGCCGAGGCCCCCAATTTACCCCCAAAAAACTGGAAAACTTATTGACTCGTGTATAAGCCGAGGGTGAGACATGGCTGTCCATCCCTGTGTGTCCGTCCATCCCTGTGTGTGTGTCCGTCCATCCATCCCTGTGTGTGTCCATCCATCCATCCATCCCTGTGTGTGTGTCCGTCCATCCATCCCTGTGTGTGTATCCATCCATCCATCCATCCCTGTGTGTGTGTGTGTGTGTGTGTGTGTATTCATCCATCCATCCATCCCTGTGTGTGTGTGTGTGTGTGTGTATCCATCCATCCATCCATCCCTGTGTGTGTGTGTGTGTGTGTGTGTGTGTGTGTGTATCCATCCATCCATCCCTGTGTGTGTGTGTGTGTGTGTGTGTGTGTGTGTGTGTGTGTGTGTGTGTGTGTCCGTGCAGCCTTGTGTGTGTGTCCAGCCTACCTGTGTCCCAAGCCTCCGTCCCGAGCCGCCGTCGTCCCGAGCCTCCTCTGTCCCGTGCCTCCTCTGTCCCGTGCCTCCTCTGTCCCGTGCCTCCTCTGTCCCGTGCCTCCTCTGTCCCGTGCCTCCTCTGTCCCGTGCCTCCTCCGTCCCGTGCCTCCTCCGTCCCGTGTCGTGCCGATGGATCGCCGCTCCAGGATCGCCGCTCTTCTCGGCGGCCATTCTACAATTCAAAAGCCGCGCCTCCTTCTCCGCCTCCGCCTGTGATAGGCGGAACACTCAATTTCCCAGCAGCCTGTGTTCCGCCTATCACGGACATCCTCTCATACTCGTCCGTAGTATGAGAATGAACGGATGTCCGTGATAGGCGGAACACTGACTGCTGGGAAATTCAGTGTTCCGCCTATCACAGGCGGAGGCGGAGAAGGAGGCGCGGCTTTTGAATTTTAATGTCCGCCGTCTGTCTGCTCGATACGCTGATCGAGCAGTCAGACAGCGGTGACTCGAGTATAAGCCGAGGGGGCACTTTCAGCCTCAAAAAAGAGGCTGAAAATCTCGGCTTATACTCGAGTATATACGGTACCTTTTTTTTTTTTGGTGGGGGAGTGGATCTTGGGTGGGAGTTCCCACACTTTTTTCTCCAGGACTTGACCCCTGCCGATCTGGTTATTGAACTCTGGCCTGGCTGACTACTCGATCCGGTTACTGGACTCTGGCTATGCTTTGACTACGCTTTTTCTATTTACCTTTTTATTTAATAAACAAAAGTGATTTAATTGTACTTCGGTCTCAGTCTGATTCATGGTTTCTGACAATAGGGAAGGGGATTTAGTGGGATACTCCAGAATCAGAACTATTCACAGCTGAGGACATCTAAAGCCCCGTACACACGAGAGGACTTATGTCCGACAGACTTCCGAAGGAGTTCTGCCGGAGTTCTGCCGGAGTTCCGACAGAGTTCTGACGGACTTTTCGACTGAGCGGACTTGGCCACACACAATCACACTAAACTCCGACGGATTCGAACGTGATGACGTACGACTGGACTCGAATAAGGAAGTTCATAGCCAGTAGACAATAGCTGCCCTAGCGTCGGTTTTAGTCCGTCGGAGTAGCATACACACGAGCGAATTTTTCGGAGGGACCGGGTCCGGCGGAGTTCCGTCGGAAAAATTTGAAGCATGTTCCATATTCTAAAGTCCGTCAGACTTTTGCGAATCAAAAGTCCGTTGCAGCCCACACACGATCGAATAGTCTGACGGAATCATTCCGTCGGACTTTGGATGTTCAAAAGTCCGCTCGTGTGTACGCGGCATAACTGATCTCTTAGTAAAGCTCTGGTGAAGTCCTTGCTGATAGCAGACAGAAGACTTCTTCTTGGCATTAGCAACCAGTGTTCCTTTTGGCAGCAAATTTCGATTTTGTTTTAGTCATAGTATTGACTAAAATGAGGATTTTAGTTTTAGTCGCATTTTAGTCATCAGCAATTGTTTTAGTTGTAATTGTATGTAGCACATCCTACGTAAAAGCTGCAAGGGATCCTCCACTCCTTCACATCTAGGCGCACCGAATCTTCACAAGCATTCCAGAGACAAAAAAACAAAAAACAAAGCCACCGACTGTTATCTATTTTAAAGATAAGTGACCTAGCTGCAGTACTAAATAGCAATGGCATGCTTCCATCCCGGGTATATTATGTAAAAAGAAAAGGGGAACAAGTGGGACTTTAGATGAAGCATGTCAATTGAAAATAACAATGTATGAATACATGTGAATAAAATGATTTAGATTTAATTTATAATCAATAGCCACTAGGGGTTGTCCAAGATCGGAATGCATACAATAGTAGTACAGTAATATAATATAAATATGGATATACACTCAATATATTTTCATAATAGTAATCAGAGAATCTCGAAGTATAGACAAATCAATGGACATACATGGATGCAGTTCATAACAGAAATGCATAAATCAAAAATCATAAAATCACATGAACGAGTGCAAACTCAATAAGACAAAAGTTGATATTATCAAGGATTAAAATAAGCTTAGGTAGGCATCCTTAGTTTGAGAACCCGACGCGTTTCTTGGCTTCTTGCCAGTCATCAGGGGTGGGATGCATGTTTTTACTAAAAAAGCAAATAAATATGACAAATGTTAATATAGGCGGAACCTCAGTTAAATAGAGAAAGTATCAAATTGGTCCACTTGATTGATAAAGTGACTTACAAAGTAGCCCAAAGATTGGGCAGAACTTCCAGCAATGGGAACTGTTAGAGCTGGGATAAAACCGTCTCATCCGGGGTTGAGGCAGGGTTCAGACCATCCCCCAACAATGTCAGGGGGCAGGCCAGGGGGAACCGAAACAGACATCCTCAACACAGGTCCACTAGGTACTAAATGTATATGTGTGTTACCCAAATCTGCGAAAGAGAAAAGTGTGACGGGTCACAAAAAAACAAAAAAAACAAAAAAAAAAAAACCAAAAGCAGGACACTGAGTGTTGGATTGAACGTGTTGAATGAATATAGCTGATTGCTGAAAATGTGTGTGAATGAGATATACATGAATGATTGGGAAATAGGAGAAGACTAAATGTGTATTAAATAAGTGGAAATGGATGATGGGGAAATACAAAATCATCCAATTCAAATGTGTAAAAAAAATTTTATGTGCAGTGCTCTGAATGAAACAATGTATGTGCAAAAAGGAGAAAAAAAAAAAAAAGTGCATAAAGCTATTACCCATATGTAGAATTAAGGAGTGATCTCTTCCTAGTGGAGCACAGTGGAGGAGTGAACTGTCTGTCTGTCCCAGCTCATATACCCCAGGCCCTGGGCGGATCCCCGCCAGCATCATGCATGATGTCTTTTGCAGCTGTGAAGAGATGAGGGAACACTCACAGCTGAGGATAATCCATACCTCAGTGGGTGCCCCTCCATCTTGGCTGCAGCATCAGGTGGAAAGACAGAGAAAAAAAAAAAAAAAAAAAAATACAAAAACAAACAATAGACTCCCACCTTGCAGTGTCTGTTGACACCACTCGAGGGGCCCTTTTATGCATGGCGCCGATGCACTGAGATCGAACCCCACCACCCCCTGTGATCCACAAAGGGAGGTAGGGAGGGAGCTGAGCGCATCGCAACCCCGGAAAGATGACTGCAACATACCCAGCAAAAACAGCCCATATGTTCAATTGATTGATAAATAAATTCCAGGAAAAACAAAACTGGAAAAAATAATATTAAAAAAGTTCTCAATAACTGATGGAAACACATATATAAATAATTTCAAACCGCAGGTTTAAAACCGAAACTGGGATTATAAATGAATAGGGATATACATACAGACGAATATTTACTAAGGATAAGGATAATAAGTAATTGTGCAGCATGGTCACCAAAGGAACAGGTGTCTTCCACCCAAATTATATAGTTTAAAGATAAGTGACCTAGCTGCAGTACTAAATAGCAATGGCATGCTTCCATCCCGGGTATATTATGTAAAAAGAAAAGGGGAACAAGTGGGACTTTAGATGAAGCATGTCAATTGAAAATAACAATGTATGAATACATGTGAATAAAATGATTTAGATTTAATTTATAATCAATAGCCACTAGGGGTTGTCCAAGATCGGAATGCATACAATAGTAGTACAGTAATATAATATAAATATGGATATACACTCAATATATTTTCATAATAGTAATCAGAGAATCTCGAAGTATAGACAAATCAATGGACATACATGGATGCAGTTCATAACTATGTTTTCTATGTTTTATTAGGGAGTTTCAACTTGGATAGGATTGGGAGGTTATGGGATGCCCACTTGACTTCAACAACTTCAGGGATAACTTCCTATACACAGTCTCTATATACAGTCTCTCTCTATATACAGTCTTTCTCTATATACAGTCTCTCTCTATATACAGTCTCTATATACAGTCTCCACTTTCTCATCCACCTGCACACACTTGGTTTCTGCTGGCTCGCTCTTTTAGGGGAGCTTCAGCTGAGAAGGCCTGATTGTCAGCTCAGCAGTAGCCCATTACAGGCAGGAACTCGCAGTCCCTTAACAGCAGCACACTGGAGTTACACAGCTTACACTTTCTCCTAAATTTCCTTTCCATGGCCACTGATACCAGCACCTTATCTACAGGCGAAGCCAACCCACCTGGCTGCATCTGCCCCTTTTCACCAGCCCACCTGACTGACTCTCATAAAATCTCTAGGGAAGGGATAAAGACTTACTGACTTTTAGCAGGAGTCCTCCAGCACCCAAGCCCCAGCCTGAAGTCACCACCCCTAGATTAGGGGGCACCGCTGAAGGCCATCGGCAGTCTCCTTAGCACTACATCTCCATCTTCCACCCAACTGCCCCTGCTGGCATGGCTCATGTTTATTTATGAGTTCATTATGACGGGAGTCACTTAGGATGGGGGGCTTGTGGAACCCAGCTTAACTTAGAGAGCACTGGAAGCTCCTTGTCCTGCTCCCCTAGCATCTCCTATGGGTAACTTTCCCTGTGTCTATTAGGGGCACAGGGTGACCAAGAACCCTAGCCGGGTCTGTTTAACCCGACTCACTGTACAACCAATCAGCATTTCCTTTTAACACTGCTGTCCTGGATTCTATATGTGTGATTTGTGCTGAAGGAATGAAAGTGCTCTTTCACTTATCCCTCAAGAATATATGAAAATAAAATCCACCTTTCATCAGAGACCATTGCTAGGTGGTTTAAGGTGGGGTGGGGGTTACTATGTGTTTGTTAAGTGCCTGTATCCCATTGTTCTATTGTGTTTGTCTGCCTTGGGAGAAAAATATTATGGGATGTATATGTGTATGTGGATTATCTGTGGGGGGGGGGGGGGGGTTCCTTCAACAGCTCTCCCTGCTGATAGGACCGTCTACTGTCTACTGAGTCTACTGATGAGAAGTTTTAATACACCTGTGTGTCTGTTATTGAATGAAGTTTACTCTGCCCTGTGTCAAACAGTTCAAGTTCCAGCTTTGCAGCCAAATGAGTCCTGCCTAGTTCTTGGTTGTATTATGCGGCTATAATATCTAATATCTATATTCCAACTGGAGCAGTGTACTGAGGGAAGCACTCAAGCTGAGTATGACGAGATTCCATTACAGTCATCTCCACCCCCTGCCATCCCACTACTGGGGATTGGCTTAGGCCTCGTAAATATGCATAACAGCCCCTCCTCACTCCCACCCTCCAGACCAGGGAGAGGTGCCAGAGAGAACTGCCAGATGAGTCATCCAGCCCTGAGTCGCTGAACCCTGACCCAGATTCACAGCCTTGGCTATAGCCTCATACACACGTTCTGATTGTTGGCCAACAGAGCATCAGACTTTAATCCATAGGATGTGTGCCAGGAACTTGTCTTGCACACAATTGTCAGCCGACAAACACCTTGAGCACCACTCTTTGGGCACAATCTGCTAATGTTGAGTTTGGCGAGCATTGATTCTGAGCATGCGTGTATGTACTTTGGACTTTTGTGTGATGGACTTGTGTACAGACGATACGAAAATCTGACAACAGACCGTTGTCCGACGAAGATTTACTAGCCTGCCATCCAACATTTGTTGGCAGAAATTTGGACAGCAATTGTCTGATGGAGCGTACTAATGGTCGGATTTTAGGCAAACAGTCTGTCATCACACAATTTGCTGCCGAAAATCCGATTGTGTGTATGAGGCTTTAGCCCTGAGCTAACTAAATTTACCTACACTAACAAAAACCCACACTTGAGGGTGCTACACGTATTTAGCCGTCTAAAATTCCAAGATTGTAAGCTCTAACGGCAGGGCCCTCTGATTCCCCCCCTGTGTTGAATTGTATTGTAATTGTACTGTCTGCCCTAATGTTGTAAAGCGCTGCGTAAACTGTCGGCGCTATATAAATCCTATATAATAATAATAATAATAATAAAAAAATCTCAAGTATATTTTAGTTGATTATAATCATTTTAGTCATCTAAAATGTAATGGGTTTAATTCAATTGTAATGTATTGTTTAAGCATTGCTCTACAATTTCCAAACTTATTATATACTTCTGGAGTAAAAAAAAAATATCATGGTATTATTTATGGTATTAATGTTTGAACAAACTACTGTCTGAGGAGGCCTGTAATGCTGCACAGTGCTCTGGACCAGGGGCGGCGCACGGGTGCCACCCCCCTATCCATGTATCCAGCCCCCATGCAGGGCGCCAGATGCATGAATTCCAATGGGGGGGGTTTGAAGCAACTGATTAGAGCCAGGGGCTTTAAAATAGGGTGGGCTTGGGGCACAGAGCAATGCATTATGAGCCCACCCAGGTGTGTTACAATAGCGAATTAATATTCAATATTGAAACACTGATCCTCCTCCCGGCCAATCTGAGACCCATTTCCCGACTGGCCGAAAGGAAGGAGGTGGAAGCTGCCGTGATGCCTGCAGGGGAAGAGGAAGCTGCCCGTAATGCCCGCCGCCCATGATGCCCGTCGACCTGCCTGAAGAGCTGCCCACCATAGATGGGGTAAGTGCTCCAGACCCGACCGACCAGACCAGGGGGGCTGTGAGGGGGGGGGTGGCTGTGGGTGCACTGTTTGACCCTCCCTCAAAAAAATTACCACCAGCCTCTACTGCTCTGGATAGTGGTCTGAGAGGCCTGTAATGCTGCACAGTGCTCTGGACAGTGGTCTGAGAGACCTGTAATGATTCACAGTGCTCTGGACGGTGGTCCAAGAGGCCTGTAATGATGCACAGTGGTCTGGATAGTGGTCTGAGAGGCCTGTGTTGCTGTGCAGTGCTCTGAACAGTGGTGTAAGAGGCCTGTAATGATGCACGGTGGTCTGGACGGTGGTGTGAGAGGCCTTTAATGATGCACAGTGGTCTGGACAGTGGTCCGAGAGGCCTGTAATGATGCACAGTGATATGGACGGTGGTCTGAGAGGCCTGCGAGGCTGCACAGTGCTGTGAACTGTGGTCTGAGAGGACTATAATGCTGCACAGTGCTCTGGATGGTTGTTGGAGAGGCCTGTAATGATGCACACTGCTCTGGATGGTGAACTGAGAGGCCTGTAATGATGCACAGTGATATGGACGGTGGTCTGAGAGGCCTGCGAGGCTGCACAGTGCTGTGAACTGTGGTCTGAGAGGACTATAATGCTGCACAGTGCTCTGGATGGTTGTTGGAGAGGCCTGTAATGATGCACACTGCTCTGGATGGTGAACTGAGAGGCCTGTAATGATGCACAGTGATATGGACGGTGGTCTGAGAGGCCTGTGAGGCTGCACAGTGCTGTGAACTGTGGTCTGAGAGGACTATAATGCTGCACAGTGCTCTGGATGGTTGTTGGAGAGGCCTGTAATGATGCACACTGCTCTGGATGGTGAACTGAGAGGCCTGTAATGATGCATATGTCAGAAACCATGAATCAGACTGAGACAGAAGTACAGTTAACTCACACTTGTTTAATAATAATAATGGTAAACAGAGTTAACGTAGTCGAAATATAGCCAGAGTTCAGGAACCGGAACAGATAGTCAGACAAGCCAAAATGTCAGGGAGCCAGAGATGAGCGTAGAAGAACAGCAAGCAGGATCTGGTGCCAGAAGGAATGTCAGCCAAGCAAGTCTTTAACAGGAACACAGGAGAGCGTCTCTAGAGATGTGACCAAGACGAAGGCAGATATCATCTGGGCTGGGCGGCTTAAGTAGGCAGGACTGACAAGCAGGATATCATCAACAGGTGAGTCACTGTGAAGAGAGATAGGAGCTGGCAATTAGCCAACAAATGAGCGGCCAGCACAGAGAAGGAAGGGCTGAGCCCATCCCTGAGAGCACAGTGCTCTGGACGGTGGTCTAAGAGGCCTGTAATGCTGCACAGTGCTCTGGACGGTGGTCTGAGAGGCCTATAATGCTGCACAGTGCTCTGGATGGTGGTTGGAGAGACCTGTAATGATGCACAGTGCTCTGGACAGTGGTCTGAGAGGCCTGTAATGATGCACAGTGCTCTGGACGGTGGTCTGAGAGGCCTATAATGCTGCACAGTGCTCTGGATGGTGGTTGGAGAGACCTGTAATGATGCACAGTGCTCTGGACAGTGGTCTGAGAGGCCTGTAATGATGCACAGTGCTCTGGACGGTGGTCTGAGAGGCCTGTAATGATGCACAGTGCTCTGGACGGTGGTCTGAGAGGCCTGTAATGATGCACAGTGCTCTGGATGGTGGTCTGAGAGGCCTGTAATGATGCACAGTGCTCTGGATGGTGGTCTGAGAGACCTGTAATGATGCACAGTGCTCTGGATGGTGGTCTGAGAGACCTTTAATGATGCACAGTGGTCTGGATGGTGGTCTGAGAGGCCTGTAATTATGCACATGTCAGAAACCATGAATCAGACTAAGGGTCCTTTCACACGGGGCGGATCCGTGCTGATCTGCCCCGTGGATATCCATTTGCTCAGTGGGGATCACTCCGTCGATCCCCGCTGAGCAGGGAGATGACAGGTCCTTCTCTGCACACTGCGCAGAGACAGACCTGTCACAGCGCCGCTCTCCCCTATGGGAGATCGGATGACAACGGACCGCAGTGTCCGTCGTCACCCGATCCGCAGATGGATGGAAAAATAGCTTTTTCCTCCGTCACACTTTTTCGGATCGGAGTGGGTCGGATGTCAGCGGACATGTCACCGCTGACATCCGACGCTCCATAGACCTCTATGGAGCATCCGTTCAGGTCCGCCTGAAAAACTGACAGGTGGGCCTGAACGGATCGTCAGTGTGAAAGGGGCCTAAGACAGAAGTACAGTTAAATCACACTTGTTTATTATTAATAATAATAATAATAATAATAATAATAATAATAAATGATAAACAGAGTAAATGTAGTCAAAACATAGCCAAAGTTCAGGAACCGGAACGGATAGTCAGAGATGAGCTTAGTAGAACAGCAAGCAGGATCTGGAGCCAGAAGGAATGTCAGCCAAACAAGTCTTTAATAGGAACACAGGAGAGCGTCTCTACAGATGTGACCAAGGTGAAGGCAGATATCATCTGGGCTTGGCGGCTTAAGTAGGCAGGACTGACGAGCAGGATATCATCAACAGGTGAGTCACTGTGGAGAGATAGGAGCTGGCAATTAGGCGACAGCTGAGCGGCCAGCTCAGAGAAGGAAGGGTTGAGCTCATCCCTGACAGCACAGTGGTCTGAGAGGCCTGTAATGATGCACAGTGCTCTGGACCTGTAATGCTGCACGATGGTCATGAAGGGGGTAACCGTAAAACCTTCTGGAGGTCAAGTGGCTATAGTTAAAAAAAGAAAAAAAATGTAAAAATACAGCGCATAGTGTTTATTAAAAAAATTTAATAATTACTTTGTTGGGCCATTTACAGCAGTAGTCAGGTTAACCAAACCATAGGCTACTAAATTTGGTCAGGGCATCTAGATTTTAGGCATAAAAAGTAAAAAAACAAAACAAAAAAAAGCCAATCTTTTTTTTAAGTAGTGGGGTAAATGTTTCTGTCTGATTCCATATTACAAAGCACGAAGAGAAGCACAAATCCACCCTTCCCTTTTGATCGGCAGGAACAGGGATAAATTACGCGCCGCTCACCAAGTTTACATCAATAACTCCAGGAAACATCTTATGACAGCAGAATTACCCGCAAGATGAACGAGATCTGCGAAGACAGCAGACACATTCCTCAGATCACACAGACAAGATGTCATACATTTCTCTACTTAACACTCGGCTCCAGCAATAAGAGGTCAACGTTTTACAGAGGAACACACAATATGTTTCCCGGAGTATTATGTTGCAAACATCAAAATGATTTGTAATGCGCAATTTATGGCAACTACGAAAATTAAAAATGATGTGCCCACTGTAATGCCTTAGTTTGAGATGATAGTGCCCACCATGGTGTACCTGACGTTATTTTTTTACGGTAATGGTCAGCCAATGCGCCACCTAATTTTTAAATGCCGCCTCGAGTTTCTCTCTTGCCAAAACGTTGGAGCCGTGTCTCTCTCTCTGTGCAGGGAAATGTGGAGCGCGGGGTCTCTTGTTGTGAATGGGGCTGGGTAGATACTGGCTGGGGTGGATACTGGCTGGGGTGAATACTGGCTGGGGTGAATACTGGCTGGGGTGAATACTGGCTGGGGTGGATACTGGCTGGGGTGAATACTGGCTGGGGTGGATACTGGCTGGGGTGGATACTGGCTGGGGTGGATACTGGCTGAGGTGAATACTGGCTGGGGTGGATACTGGCTGGGGTGGATACTGGCTGAGGTGAATACTGGCTGGGGTGGATACTGGCTGGGGTGAATACTGGCTGGGGTGGATACTGGCTGGGGTGAATACTGGCTGGGGTGGATACTGGCTGGGGTGAATACTGGCTGGGGTGAATACTGGCTGGGGTGGATACTGGCTGGGGTGCATACTGGCTGGGGTGGATACTGGCTGGGGTGAATACTGGCTGGGGTGGATACTGGCTGGGGTGAATACTGGCTGGGGTGGATACTGGCTGGGGTGAATACTGGCTGGGGTGGATACTGGCTGGGGTGGATACTGGCTGGGGTGGATACTGGCTGGGGTGGATAATGGCTGGGGTGGATAATGGCTGGGGTGGATACTGGCTGGGCTGAATACTGTCTGGGGTGGATACTGGCTGGGGTGAATACTGGCTGGGGTGAATACTAGCTGGGGTGAATACTGGATGGGGTGGATACTGGCTGGGGTGGATACTGGCTGGGGTGAATACTGTCTGGGGTGGATACTGGCTGGGGTGAATACTGGCTGGGGTGAATACTGGCTGGGGTGGATACTGGCTGGGGTGAATACTGGCTGGGGTGGATACTGGCTGAGGTGAATACTGGCTGGGGTGGATACTGGCTGAGGTGAATACTGGCTGGGGTGGATACTGGCTGGGGTGGATACTGGCTGGGGTGGATACTGGCTGGGGTGGATACTGGCTGGGGTGGATACTGGCTGAGGTGAATACTGGCTGGGGTGGATACTGTCTGGGGTGAATACTGGCTGGGGTGGATACTGGCTGGGGTGGATACTGGCTGAGGTGAATACTGGCTGGGGTGAATACTGGCTGGGGTGGATACTGGCTGGGGTGGATACTGGCTGGGGTGGATACTGGCTGGGGTGGATACTGGCTGGGGTGGATACTGGCTGGGGTGAATACTGGCTGGGGTGGATACTGGCTGGGGTGGATAATGGCTGGGCTGAATACTGTCTGGGGTGAATACTGGCTGGGGTGGATAATGGCTGGGGTGGATAATGGCTGGGGTGGATACTGGCTGGGGTGGATACTGGCTGGGCTGAATACTGGCTGGGGTGAATACTGGCTGGGGTGAATACTGGATGGGTGGATACTGGCTGAGGTGAATACTGGCTGGGGTGAATACTGGCTGGGGTGGATATTGGCTGGGGTGGATACTGTCTGGGGTGAATACTGGCTGGGGTGGATACTGGCTGGGGTGGATACTGGCTGGGGTGGATACTGGCTGGGGTGAATACTGGCTGGGGTGGATACTGGCTGGGGTGGATACTGGCTGGGCTGAATACTGTCTGGGGTGGATACTGGCTGGGGTGAATACTGGCTGGGGTGGATACTGGCTGGGGTGGATACTGGCTGGGGTGGATACTGGCTGGGGTGAATACTGGCTGGGGTGAATACTGGCTGGGGTGGATACTGGCTGGGCTGAATACTGGCTGGGGTGAATACTGGCTGGGGTGAATACTGTCTGGGGTGAATACTGTCTGGGGTGGATACTGGCTGAGGTGAATACTGGCTGGGGTGAATACTGGCTGGGGTGGATACTGGCTGGGGTGGATACTGGCTGGGGTGAATACTGGCTGGGGTGAATACTGGCTGGGGTGAATACTGGCTGGGGTGGATACTGGCTGGGGTGGATACTGGCTGGGGTGGATACTGGCTGGGCTGAATACTGTCTGAGGTGAATACTGGCTGGGGTGAATACTGTCTGGGGTGAATACCGTCTGGGGTGAATACCGTCTGGGGTGGATACCGTCTGGGGTGGATACCGGCTGGGGTGGATACCGGCTGGGGTGGATACTGGCTGAGGTGAATACTGGCTGGGGTGGATACTGTCTGGGGTGAATACCGTCTGGGGTGGATACCGTCTGGGGTGGATACCGGCTGGGGTGGATACTGGCTGAGGTGAATACTGGCTGG
The DNA here is from genome assembly GCF_037356315.1 of Lithobates pipiens. Taxonomy (NCBI): domain Eukaryota; kingdom Metazoa; phylum Chordata; class Amphibia; order Anura; family Ranidae; genus Lithobates; species Lithobates pipiens. The sequence goes on along the minus strand of NW_027507758.1, from coordinate 10,668,568 downwards.
GGTGGATACTGTCTGGGGTGAATACCGTCTGGGGTGAATACCGGCTGGGGTGGATACTGTCTGGGGTGAATACCGTCTGGGGTGAATACCGTCTGGGGTGGATACCGTCTGGGGTGAATACCGGCTGGGGTGGATACTGTCTGGGGTGAATACCGTCTGGGGTGAATACCGTCTGGGGTGGATACCGGCTGGGGTGGATACCGGCTGGGGTGGATACCGGCTGGGGTGGATACCGGCTGGGGTGGATACCGGCTGGGGTGAATACCGGCTGGGGTGAATACCGGCTGGGGTGAATACTGGCTGGGGTGAATACTGGCTGGGGTGAATACCGGCTGGGGTGAATACCGGCTGGGGTGAATACCGGCTGGGGTGAATACCGGCTGGGGTGAATACTGGCTGGGGTGAATACCGGCTGGGGTGAATACTGGCTGGGGTGAATACTGGCTGGGGTGGATACCGGCTGGGGTGAATACCGGCTGGGGTGAATACTGGCTGGGGTGAATACCGGCTGGGGTGAATACTGGTTGGGGTGAATACTGGCTGGGGTGAATACTGGCTGGGGTGAATACCGGCTGGGGTGAATACCGGCTGGGGTGAATACCGGCTGGGGTGAATACCGGCTGGGGTGAATACCGGCTGGGGTGAATACTGGCTGGGGTGGATACTCCTCATCCGACATGAATAACCACACAATCAACTACCCGACTATAATTCAGGCCTTCCTTACTCAATGGAGGTGTCAAAAATAATATTCCTCATTAATTCAAACATAAGTCCATTAAGCATGCAGAAATAAAAATGTTTTTTTTTTTTTTAGCAACAGCTCCCATTATATAGATTCAATATATTTAACTGGACATCTTCCTCAAATCCAACATTACAGCCGGATTCAATAAAACATGAACACCTTTAGTTCCCTTTACCCGAGGGTCTCAGAACAGAACATTTTACCCCAGCGCATCTTCTGACCCAGAAGTTCGTTTCCTAAATTTATGAATGTATCCGACTATCAGCAACAAAATAAAACATTGATGAATAAAACAACATTACATTATTAAAGAGGAAGTAAAGGCAAAAAAACAACAAAAAAAAAAACAACACATCCTGTAAGGCAAAGGCATAATGAGCTAGTATGCATAGCATTCGATTTGAAGACATCGAATGGGTACATACACAACAAAAGGTTCAAGATCGAGTCAGTGCAAACAGTCATGGCGATAGTTCAGCATGAGGCCCAGTTATGCCGCGTTACACATCCAGACTTTTCGGCAGAAAAGGTCCGACGGTCTTCCCGACGGACTTCCGAACAAACGGACTTGCCCACACCTGTGATCGGGAGCAGAGATCAGTGACGTGTCACACGTAGCCACGCCCCTCCCCCCCCCCCACAGTTAGAATCACTCCCCAGGAAACACGTAACCCCTACACTGCCCCCTAGTGGTTAACTCCTTCACTGCCAGTGTCATTTACACAGGAATCAGTGCATTTGTGTAGCACCGATTGCTGTAAAAATGACAATGGTCCCAAAAATGTGTCAAAAATGTCCGATGTGTCCGCCATAATGTCGCAGTCACAATAAAAATCGCAGATTGCCGCCATTACTAGTAAAAAAAAAAAAAAAAAGATTAATAAAAATGCCATAAAACTATCCCCTATTTTGTAAACGCTATAACTTTTGCGCAAACCAATCAATAATCGCTAATTGTGATTTTTTTTTTAACCAAAAATATGTAGAAGAATATTATATATATATATATATATATATATATATAAAATAAATTATATATTTTTGGGGGATATTTATTATAACAAAAAGTAAAAAATAATGCAGTTTTTTCAAAATTGTCGCTCTATTTTTGGTTATAGCGCAAAAAATAAAAACCGCAGAGGTGATCAAATACCACTAAAATAAAGCTCTATTTGTGGGGGAAAAAAGGCCGTCAATTTTGTTTGGGAGCCACGTCGCCACGACCGCGCAATTGTCAGTTAAAGCGACGCAGTGCCGAATCGCAAAAAGTGGTCTGGTCTTAAGCCAGTAAAATGGTCCGGGGGCTGAAAGTGGTTAAACATGCATCAGCCAGCTTCATTGGATAAAGCTTGGAGAGACCTTTACTGTAAGTTGGTCTTCTTATCCCATCTCTCCCATCCTTCACCAATGAGCTTTTAACTCCGTCCTTATGGGAAAAGAGGTTCTTCCCTTTTCACATTTGGAAATATCTGCGTGTGTTTGCATATGGTTGGGCCTAATGCCCCGTCCACACGGTCTAATTTTCTGATGGAAAATGTGCGATCGGAGCCTCTTGTCGGAAATTCCGATCGTGTGTAGGCTCCATCGGACATTTTCCATCGGAATTTCCAAGGCACAAAATTTCAGGTCCGACTCTCAAATTTTCCGATAACAAATTCCGATCGCGTGGACACACAATTCCGAAGCACAAAGTTCTACGCACACGCTCGGAATCAAGCAGAAGAGCTGCACTGGCTATTGAACTTAAATTTTGTCGGCTTGTCGCACGGCGTTCTTGACGTTCGGAATTTCCGACAACATTTGTGTGACCGTGTGTATGCAAAACAAGTTTGAGCCCACATCCGTCGGAAAAAAAATCCCATGGATTTTGTTGTCGGAATGTCCGATCGTGTGTACGCGGCACAGGTCTTGCCTGTTCCTTATCAATTGCCGTTTGAGGCAATCCATGCCGATTAATGGCCAGTGTTTGCTACAGGGCTGGGAAGGGCATTTTCTATTGCGCTGATGTAGACGCATGCGGGCCATTGCCACGTGAGCTGCCTTGAGGAGCATGGAAGCCGCCCTGTGCGGGGAATGTGAGGAACGCAGATTGTCCTGGTCAGGGGGTGACCAGTGGCGGGCTGGAGTGTTTGCGTTTAGGGCTTCTGCTACTAAAATCATGCAGAACACCGTAATGCATTCCTTGAGCTTTCCTTGAGCACTCTTTTGAAGATATGTCCCACGCCGCCCCCTTGTACCTTTGCTAATCTTCTGTGCCACTGACAGGTGTGGTGAGCTCATATGTGCAAAAATAAATATGGAAAAAACCCATACATTTTGTCACCAAAAAAAAAAAACAGGTAATGTGTCTCTTTTAAGACCCATTCACTTTTATCTACTTACTTAAGCAGCAGCAGGTGAGGTCAGGCAGCCTTCCAGAGGCAGGCAGGAGACACAGAATCTGAGACAAAACCAGGCAGACTGTCTAACCCCCCGGGAACACACAGCACAGCAGGGGAGCAAACAGCAACAAGTCTTTACCACGCAAGAGAAAACTGGCAGGCATTCCATTTGGATAAAACATTGCATCAAACTGACATACAACATGGTGTTAACCACTTGCTTAACCAGTTGAGGTCCAGGCCATAGCCGAATGACGGCGACAGCGCGGGCTTCAATTTCCGGGAGGCCGCCATAGGATGTCCTCCCCATGTGCATGCGCTCCGCGCACACTGTGATCACCGAGTCGCGGAGACTCGGCTGATCACTGATCCTAGTAAGGGGCCGATCCCGAATGATGGCTACAGCGCGGACCTCAATAGGACGTCCTCCCCTGTGTACGTGCTCCACCCGCGCCCTACAGGGTGCGCGGGGAGCGCTCTGTGATCACCGAGTCACGGAGACTCGGCTGATCACCGATCCTAGTAAGGGGTCGATCCCGGCCCCTTACCATGTGATCAGCTGTCAGCCAATGACAGCTGATCACATGATGTAAACGAAAGCTCGTCGATCGTTTGTTTTTTCTCCTCACGCTGACAGCGCAAGGAGAAAAAAAAAGCCGATCACCGGCTTATGTTAAAGGGACATCGGTCCCGAAGAGGAAGGAGGTAAAGATGCCTCCTCTGTGCCATTAAGTACCCCCTGCTAGTGCCACCTGTCATTGTCATCTGCCAGTGCCCACAGTGCCCACCAGTGCCACCTATCAATGCCCATGAGTGCCACCTATCAATGCCCACAAGTGCCACCTATCATTGCCCATGAGTGCCACCTATCAATGCCCACAAGTGCCACCTATCAAAGCCCACCTGTAGTGCCACCTAGCAGCGCTGCCTATCAGTGTAAGAAATCAGTGCCCATCACTGCCACCCATCAGTGCCCATCACTGCCACCTATCAGTGCCCATCACTGCCGCCTCATCAGCATACATCAATGAAGGAGAAAAATTACCTGCTTACAAAATTTTATAACAAAATATAAAAAAAATATTAAATTAAAAAAAAAAAAATTGGTCTTTTTCAATTTTTTTAACAAAAAATAAAAACTGCAGAGGTGATCAAATACCACCAAAAGAAAGCTCTATTTGTGGGGGAAAAAATTATAAAAATGTCATTTGGGTACAGTGTAGCATGACCGCGCAATAGTCATTCAAAATGCGACAGCGCTGAAAGCTGAAAATTGGTCTGGACAGGACAGGGGGGGGAGGGGGGGGGTTCAAGTGCCCGGTAAGCAAGTGGTTAATGGGCACCGAAACCTCTCTTCCTGCCCACACCAATTTTCAGCTTTTAACGCTGTAGCACTTTGAATGACAATTGCGCGGTCATATGCAACACTGTACCCAAATTACATTTTTATAATTTTTTTTGTCCCAACAAATAGAGCTTTCTTTTGTTTTTTGTTAAAAAAATGGAAAAAGACAAAATTTTTTAAAATGTTTACATTTTTTTTATTTTATATTTTGTTATAAAATTTTGTAAATAGGAAAAATTTTCTCCTTCATTGATGTACGCTGATGAAGCGGCACTGATGGGCACGGATAGGTGACAGTGATGGGCACTGATTGCTTACACTGATAGGCAGCACTGCTAGGTGGCACCACATTTTTTTAAAAACCTGAAATGTGTCAATGCTACTTTTACAAGGTAATATCTGGGTTCTGTAAAGGTATTTGGTGAACGCAAAGTGGTTTTATATCCTTTTTTGGTGACTGAAGAAGGTATTTGGATGGAAGTTTTTGTGCCCGGAGTTCAGCTTTTACAATGTTGCCCTCTTGGCTCCCAAACAAAAAAAAAAATAGTTTCCAATCAAAAGCCTGGGAAGATCTGCCCCCCCCCCCCTTCTCTTTCCAGTGATTTTATATTCAGGTCTGCAGCTGCTGTAAAGGAAGTAAACTCACCGATTAATCTATAAAAGCGATTGGCTGGAAGGAGCGCGGGGAGAAGAGTCACATCTGCTGTATGGAGATCCGGGGGGGCCCCAGGCTCCGCCATCGCGGCACACGTGTGTGTGTGTGTGTGTCAGGCATTGCCACCGATTGTAATTAAAATCTATAACATGAAAGAACGAAGCTGTCTGGGTGATTGATGGGCAGAAGTCGCTAATAGATGGCGCGGCGCGATCTTCAGCTACAAATGTCATATTAGGAATATTCACACCGAGAATAGAAACATTTAAAAATCTAATTATTTCCCGCGATGGCCAGGGGGGGGGGGGGCAGAACAATAACCGCCTGCGTGTGATTTATCCCTCGGGCGAGGCGGATAATGGGCACCTGGAGTCAGGATGTCATTATATAATCCCCACAGCTTGATTCTCCATCGAGGATCGCAGTGATGTGACTGTCGCCGTGGGTGAAATAAATAAATCTACTACGGACTGAATTGTCACACCGTCGTAGCCAGATACAACTTGTGGTTGTGTGATTGATTAGTATCGGCCAATGATCAGATGCATCGTCCTCACTGACTGTATGCAGGACGGAGAGCTGCTGGAGGATGCAACCAACATTACAAAAAGAAGGTAACGAATACCAGCAACTATTCCTACATTTGCCCACTAGGTGGCGATGCAGCGTAACTACATAAGTATATGGAACAGCAGTCAGCCCACCCTGTTCCTCAAGTACCCCAACGGGTCATGTTTTGGGAACTTCCCTTAGATGAGATAGATGCCATAAACACCAAGCCGTTGACATTTGTTTAAAGCCAAACTTCAGGGGGAAAAAAAAAATCACGTTTGTAACCCCGCCCTCGCCCCCCGCCCAGGGAACTCTAATCTATGGCACATGGGTCACAAAAAGCCCTCTACAAGATTGTAGCCACATGACGACCACAATTTATATACCTACGTTGCATTGGCGACCGGTGAAATTTTTTGGGGGGGCTGGCGGAAAACAGTATGTCCCCCCTGGGTTGGTCGGTCGGTAGCACTTACCCCATCACCAAAGGCTTCCCCTGCTCGCCAGCCTGCTGTTCTCCTGCTGTTCCCCTGCTCGGCGGCCTGCTGTTCTCCTGCGGCCTCTCGTTATCTCCGGGTCATCATGGCGGCTTCCGTTTCCTCCCTCCTCCTCGGCAAGCCAAACGGGAGTCTTCTCTTTTAGGCCAATCGGAAAAATGGGTCTCACACCCGCTTCTGATTGGCTGGATTGAGGATCAGTGTTTCAACAGCGAAAATATTCATTCTTTGTTGCCCTCCACAAGATTTTATCCACATGCCGACTGCAATTTATATACATACGTTGCAGTGGCGGCCGGTGGAATTTTATTTATTGGGACTGGCGGCAAACAGTATGCCCCCCCCCCCCGGGTTGGTTGGTCGGTAGCACTTACCCCATCACCGGCGGCTTCCCCTGCCCACCAACCTGCCGGTCTCCTGCTGTTCTCCTGCTGTTTCCATGCTCGGTAGCCTGCCGTTCTCCTGCTGTTCTCCTGCTGTTCCCCTGCTTGGCAGCCTGCCGTTCTCCTGCTGTTCTGCTGCTGTTCTCCTGCTCTCAGCCTGCCGGTCTCCTGCTGTTCTCCTGCTGTTCCCCTGCTCGCCAGCCTGCCGGTCTCCTGCTGTTCTGCTGCTGTTCCCCTGCTCGCCAGCCTGCCAGTCTCCTGCTGTTCTCCTGCTGTTCCCCTGCTGTTCCCCTGCTTGGCAGCCTGCCGTTCTCCTGCTGTTCTGCTGCTGTTCCCCTGCTTGCCAGCCTGCCGGTCTCCTGCTGTTCTCCTGCTGTTCCCCTGCTCGCCAGCCTGCCGGTCTCCTGCTGTTCTCCTGCTGTTCCCATGCTCTGCGGCCTGCCGTTCTCCTGTTGTTCTCCTGCTCGGCAGCCTGCCTTTCTCCTGCTGTTCTCGTGCTGTTCCCCTGCTCGGCGGCCTGCCGTTCTCCTGCTGTTCTCCTGCAGCCTCTCATTTTCTCCGGGTCATCGCTGCGGCTTCCGTTTCCTCCCTCCTCCTCGGCAGGCCAATCGGGAGTCTTCTCTTTTTGGCCAGTCGGAAAAACGGGTCTCACACCAGGCTAGTTCTGATTGGCTGGATTGAGGATCAGTGTTTCAACAGCGAAAATATTAATTTGCTGTTGTAACACAGCTGGATGGGATCGGAGCACATTCTCTGCGCCCCGAGCCCACCCTGATTTTTGAAGCCTATTAAAGCCTCTGGCTCTAATCAGGAGCTTAAAAAAAAACAGCCACTTTAATTCATACACCTGGTGCCCTGAAAGGGGCCGGACGCATGAATTGGGGGTGGCTGCGGTGGCCGTGGATAGATTCATGCTATTCATGAATCTATCTAACACCATATAGGGGGGTGGAGTGGAGAGACGGGGCGGCGCCCCTAATGGACGGGCGCCACTGATACGTTTCGGTTTGCAAGTGGTTCACCGGGATTATGGCTGAAGATTATCATCCATAACCTCGGTATTGTTGTTTGCAGCCGGCAACTGGCTTTTGTCAGGCTTACCGTTTTTCCACCAATGGATACTCTTTGATCGCCTCTATGCAGGGCAGGACTTACCATTGGGCTTGACTGGGCTCAAGCCAATGGGCCCCACCCAATAGGGGGCCCCGCCGAGATACATAGCCGAGTGTACTCAGCTCCACTCCGCTCACGGTCACGGCCAGTCCCGCCCTATGATGGACATAACACAGGGACTGGGCGTGACCGTGAGCCAAGCTGAATACACTCGGCTACTCTCGGCTCCGCTCGGAACTGCGAGAGGACCCAAGAGCCACCGAGAGGACCCGGCGCCATTTTTAAACTTCAAGGCTGCAAATGACAAGGCTACACTGACAAGGCTGCAAATGACACTGACAAGCCTGCAGATGGGCACTGATAAGGCTGCATTGATGGGCATTTAAATGTAAGTTTTTTTCCTTAAAATTCCCTCCTAAACTTGGGGTGCTTGTTATACGCCGATAAATACAATAATGTATAGAAAGTAGGGCCCGAAAGTGACTAAAGCCCAGGGGCCCCCACCACCCTAAGTCCTGCCCTGCCTCTATGGTCTTGGAAGACCGGAGCGACGCCATGACCTCACTTCCGGTCCAGGCTGGAAGTAAACAGTTATATCTAAGCAAAAGACCAAATGTTCCTTTTTTGATCCTTTGCTTTTAAAGGTAGAGGAGAGATCTGGGGTCTTATAGATCTCTCCATCAAAGAGGACCTGCCATCCCTTATTTCTATTACAAGGGATGTTTACATTCCTTTCAATAGAAATAAAAATGATATAAAAATAAATAAATAAAGGTAAACAGTGTAAAAATTAAAAATGTATTAAATCTAAAAATCTAAAATAAAGCACCCCCACCCCACTTTTTTATCCCCCCAAAAAATGCATTTGAAAAAACGCTGCGCAAAAGACGTGGGACATGAAAAAAAAACTATCGCCATTTTATTCTCTAGGGTCTTGGATAAAAACACATCTAAGCAATTTTCTAGCAAAATATAAACCAAAAAAAGAAAAAAAAAAAAAAGATTTTTAATTGTAAACAAAAAGTGCCAAAAAAGGCTGGTCTTCAAGTGGATATCGAACAGCAGAGTTTCCCAACCCCATTCTTCAAGTACCCCCAACAGGCCATGTTTTGTCAATTTCCCTTTAGATAAAATTGCTGTCATAAACATCACACCAGTGACATTAATTAAAAGCCAAGCTCCAGGGAAATAAAAAAATCCACCTTTTGCAACCCCCCCCCCCCCCCTCCTCCACACTGTAGGGCAAGGGTTGTCAAACACGGGTCACAACAAGCCCCCTACAGGATTTTATGAAGTCGAATGTAGGTGGGGTGCTGCACGGCGGCAATTACACACACACTGCTCAAGAGCGATGTAAAGAGTGTGTATTGAAGTAATGCAAAGTGTCAGAAACCATGAAATCAGACCGAGACAGAAGTACAGGTAAATCACACTTGTTTAATAATAAAAGTAAAAAGAAAAAACATAGTCAAAACATAGCCAGAGTTCAGTAACCGGAGCGGATAGTCAGCCAAGCCAGAAGTCAGGGATCAATGTAGTGGAACAGCAAGCAGGATCTGGAGCCAGAAGGGATGTCAGCAAAGCAACAGGAATGCAGGAGATAGTCTCTGTGATGTTGACCAAGGCGAAGGCAGAGATCCTCTGGACTGGACGGCTTAAGTAAGCAGGAGTGACGAGCAGGATATCATCAACAGGTGAGTCACTGTGGAGAGATAGGAGCTGGCAATTAGCCAACAGTTGAGTGGCCAGCTCAGAGAAGGAAGGGCTGGGCCCAGCCCTGACAGCTGTCAGGGGTGGCTTAGCCCTTCCTCCTCTGGGCTGGCCGCTCAGCTGTCGGCTAATTGCCAGCTCTCTTCTTTCTCCACAGTTACCAGCTGTTTCTGATGATGCTCGTCTGGCCTGCCTTTTTAAAGTCTTCCAGCTCATTTCTCCATTGCCTTCACGTTGGTCACATCACTAGGAACCATCTACTGCTGTTGTTTCAAGACTGGCTTGCTAACATCCCTCCTGGCTTCCATCCTGCTTGCAGTTGCTCTCCTTGGATTCCTGACGTCTGGAATGGCTGATTACCCGATCTGGTTTATGAACTTTGGACTGGCTGACTACCCGATCTGGCTACTGGACTCTGGTTTGCTTGACTACGCTTTTTCCTATTTACCTTTTTATTTTTATTTATAAACAAGTGTGATTTGATTGTACTTCTGTCTCAGTCTGCATCATGGTTTCTGACAGGAGCCAGTTTGCTGTCCTTCAGACTTTACGAGGGCCGGACTGTGGCCATTTGGAGTAGAAAATGTCCCGGCATCAGTGAGAGTAAACAATGCCCCAACTTTAATATCAGTAAGAGGAACTGTCCCTTGTCATTGGTATCAGTGGGAGGAATTGTGCCACATCATTGGTGTCATGGGGGGAATTGTGCCTTGTCATTGGTGTCATTGAGGGGATATTGTGCCCCATCATTGGTGTCATTGGGAGGAATAGTGCCCCATCATTGGTGTCATTGGGAGTGTAGCACTGACCCCCAAAGGAGCAGCTGATTTAATTGGGCTTACCGTTACCTTCTTCACCTCGTGCATGTCTAGGAGTTTCCCGAGGTAGATGGCCCAAGAACTGCAGAGACTGACACCAGATCCGCTTAAGGTAATTTTATTTGCAAAGAGGAATAAAAGAAACACAGTCTCTCAAATTAAGGTTAGGGGGTTTAGGTGGAAAGTCCAGGTACTCTTGAAAACGTAGTCAATTATAAAAGAGCTTCTCACGTTAAGAAAATCCAGAGAATAGCCATTCACAACTGGATCCTCACCCTTATCGGATAGTCCTTCTCTCACTAGGCCAAGGTGCTCAAGTAAAGCGAAGCCTCTGCCACAGACTTGCTATAGGACACTTGAATAAACTGAAGGATGTACACAGCTTATAGAACCCTCGTATAGCACCAGTATCTTGCAGCCGATCCGGCGATACCATACGAGGTCAGATTCACTTGGGGTCTTTCAACTAAGCCTCCAGGCTCTTTCTGAGAAGCCAAACTTTGTGTGGCCTTATCCCGAAGAGTCCTCCCCTGGATGCTTCTCCAGTTGCTGGGCCTCTCAACAAACCCGAGTCGGCACCGGACTACCTTCGAATCCTTCCTTCAGTTACCTTGTCTCAGGCCAGCCAGCTCCGAGACTTGAAATTGTGTGGATCCGCACCCCCAGGACATGAGAGCCCTGGGGGCTGGTCAGGAGGACCGGGACCAAACAGACAGAAAGTTCTTCTGAACCGGAACCCCCGAAGCACGTGACGTCAGCACCTTAAGTATCCTCTCCCAGAAAGCACAGCAAGAGGAAACTCCCACTGGGCTGATTCCGAGAGAGAATAGACCCTTAATGCACCTAACTGCACTGCGTTCCATCACCTGCCAGAGATGACAGCACCACCTATGGTCAGGCAGAACACCATGCAATTCAGTCAGGCTGGTACTGATGCCAAAATTTTGTGTAATTGAACCCAAAACCAAACTGTGGTTCCAGGAATATTAAATGACAAAACACATAGAGTGTGCTCTTCAGGAGCCGGCGCAACATACTTCCCCTTCCAACCAGAGTTGCAATAGGACACTTGAATAAAGTCTCTGCCACAGACTTGTTGTAGAACACTTGAATAAACTGAAGGATGTACACAGCTTATAGACCCCTCGTATAGCACCAGTATCTTGCAGCCGGTCCGGCCATACCATTCGAGATCAGATTCGCTTGGGGTCTTTCAAATAAGCCTCCAGGCTCTTTCTGAGAAGCCAACCTATGCGTTGCCTTCTCCCGAAGAGTCCTCCTCTGGATGCTTCTCCAGTTGCTGGGCCTCTCCACAAACCTGAGATGGCAGCAGACCACCTTCGAGATTGGTGTCATTGGGAGATTTTGTGCCCCATCATTGGGTCAGTGGGGGGAATTGTGCCCTGTCATTGGGAGATATTGTTTCCCATCATTGGTGTCAGTGGGAGTAATTTCACCCTGTCATTGGTGTCATTGGGAGATATTGTGCCCCATCATTGGTGTTATTGGGAGGAATAGTGCCCAAACATTGGTGTCGGTGGGGGAATTGTGCCCCATCATTGGTGTCAGTGGGAGGAATAGTGCTCCATCATTGGTGTCTGTGGGAGGAATTGTGTGCTGTCATTGGTGTCATTGGGAGGAATAGTGCCCCATCATTGGTGTCATTGGGAGATATTGTGCCCCATCATTGGTGTCGGTGGGAGGATTTGTGCCCCATCATTAATGTCATTGGGAGGAATAGTGCCCCATCATTGGTGTCATTGGGAGATATTGTGCCCCATCATTGTTGTTATTGGGGGGGGGGGAATTGTGCCCTGTCATTGGTGTCATTGGGAGATATTGTGCCCCATCATTGGTGTCAGTGGAATAGTGCCCCATCATTGGTGTCATTGGGAGATATTGTGCCCCATCATTGGTGTCGGTGGGAGGATTTGTGCCCCATCATTGGTGTCATTGGGAGGAATAGTGCCCCATCATTGGTGTCATTGGGAGATATTGTGCCCCATCTTTGCTGTCATTGGGGGGGAAATTGTGCCCCATCATTGGTGTTAGTGGGAGGAATAGTGCCCCATCATTGGTGTCAGTGGGAGTAATTGTGCCCTGTCACTGGGAGATATTATTCCCATCACTGGTGTAATTGGGAGGAATTTTGCCCCATCATTGGTCTCACTGAGCTCCATTGTTGGTGTTATTGGAAGGAAATGTGCCCCTTCACTGGTGTCAATGGGGGAGAATTATGCCTCATTGTTGGTGTCAGTGGATGAAATAATGCTCCAAGGGCCTTATAAAAGCAAGCAAAAGGTTCATAGCTTGGAGACTGTGGAATAAATTTGCACTATAGTGATGCCATCGGTGTGCTGCGCTCTCCCGTTCCTGCACTAAGTTAGGAGCATGCATGGCGCCATTGGTCCCCGACATGTGGCAGCGGCTTCGGGTCAGAAATGAATGTGAAATCACAATTATTTTTGTTGGGGGGGGGGACAGTTTTTCTGGCAGTGCACATACCACCCTTCTGCCATTCTCGCCTAGGTAAGAATGACGTCCCCTACATGATGCCTCCCGTGAAACCCACATCATGCATCCCAGGGGCCTTCACGTACCACGCCAAATACATTGCACATATATAATGGAGCATGATCAGGGATGACCCAAGATTAAATATTCTGATGATGTCAGCCCGTTGGCGTGGCGGCTTTTGGCGGAATAACGCAAGACAACACTGGGCTTGCCGGGCAAGTGAGTAGTATGTCATTCACGTGCAACCCAGCAGACCCGGCAAGAGGGGGAATTAACTCTGGGGATGAGGAGGTGGCACTAAGTTCCTCTTTAAGTCAGCAAGAAAAAAAAAGAGAAAACGGAGCAATCCAAGAAGAGTCAAAGAGATCGAGCGGGTCTTGTAGGTTCACCCATCCTGACCAAAGCTGATCAAGTTTTCTTGGGGCAATCTCTTGATTCATATGTAGGTTTATACATTGGGAGCTTTGGGTTGATAAGCCCTTTTCTATTCATTTGTCACAGGAGTCATTTTCTTATCCAGTGTACTGGCATCAGCTTTTTGGTATAGAAGTGCCAAGGAATTGGCATCAGCTTTTTGGTATAGAAGAGCAATCAGGGCCATCTTTAAGGCAGGGCAAAAGGGGCAGCTGCCCTGGGCCCTGTCATTGTTGTGGGGCCCAAAACAGCTGCCTCATACTTGCCAACTATCCAAGTTTAAATTTCCTCGTCCCTTGAAGTTTTAGTCCTGTGCTGTGTCCCGATATCTCAGTGTGCAGTGCTGGTACTAATGCTGCCCAGCTCTGCCCTATTGTTGTGTGCAGATGACTCCCCTGCAGATGACTCCACTGTGTTTACATGTAAATAACCATCATTCATATGTAAATAGCGGTGACAATGCTAAGTAAATAGCTGCGGCCTGCGGCCTTGGTATGCAAATAAAGGCGGCATTCCTATGTATATCATGCTCCCCTGCTGTGAGGAGGTGATGGGCTGTAACCTCTAGCAACTAATCAGTGAGCCGTAATGTGTGCTGTAACCTCTAGCAACCAATCAGTAAGCGGTAATGATGTGCTGTAACTGCTGGCAACCAATCTCAATTGCTGCCTGATCTGATACAGAAAATTAATTTTAAGTCTAGCTGCTATTTATTGTATGTCTCAGAGTAGGTGAAGAGGGAAATTGCATGGGGGGGGGGCCCCAAGAAAATTTTTGCCCAGGGTCCAATCTATACTAAAGACGCCCCTGAGTGCAATAGCTTAAAGGGATTGTAAAGGTTCATTTTTTATTTTCTACATAGGTTCCTTTAAGCTAGTGCATTGTTGGTTCACTTACCCTTTCCTTCGATTTCCCTTCTAAATGTTTTTTTTCTTTGTCTGAATCTCTCACTTCCTGTTTCTCCTCAGTAAACTTCACACCATCATTCGAGCGGTGGTTAGTCAGCCAGAACAGCTTACTGAACAGCTTACTGAGGAGGAACAGGAAGTGAGAAATTCAGACAAAGAAAACAAAGAAAAAAAACATTTAGAAGGGAAATCGTAGGAAAAGATAAGTGAACCAACAATGCACTAGCTTAAAGGAACCTATTTAGAAAATAAAAACAAACCTTTACAACCCCTTTAAGTAAAGACTTTAATGAGGAAGTAACATTTATCTCTTCACACTGCCCCAGTATGCACTCTAGTGGGGTACAGATAGTAGGAATACTACATTTTTCCCCAGTGTAGTTAGTGATCTGGGACCACAAGGTCCTGATTGTGAGGCAACATGTTTTGTTACCAGTAAATACCTTATTATATAGAGGTCTATACATCAGACCAATGTAGTGCTTGCCCCTTTCAGCCACTCGGGAGTATTCCCCCCCCCCCCCCCCCCCCCGCTGGGTGTTGCTCTCCTTGGCCTTAATGGAAAGCACAGGGAGAGGGGAGCCGAGAAGGAGGAATATAGTTGGCCGCTAATGCGACCTAGGATACTGACTGTCGCTGCTGCCAAATAGATGTGCACTGACAAAAAAAAATGTGTTGATTTTCATTTTCGTTTTCATTCTTTTTTTGCTTTTTTTTTTTTTTTTTTCGGAAATTCAGAAATGCGAAAATTTGGAAATTTAAAAAAATTTAGAAATTCGAAAAAAATCGGAATTTTCAAATTTTCGAGTTTTCCAATGCCCGAATTTGTGAATTCCGAAATAATCCGTAAATTCGGAAATTCGAAAATCTGAAAATTTGAAAAAAATCTGAAAAAAAAAAAAGAAAATCAGTAAAAATTCAAATGAATAATTAACTAATAATAACTAACTATTCAATTATAGGTACTGGAAGTTTCCTTTCAAATGTGGCTGTTTGTGAACATAGTTACATAGTTAGTAGTAAGGTTGAATAAAGACACCAGTCCATCCAGTTCAACCTAAGTGAGTGTCAATAATTGTCCCTATCCCTGTACATTGTCCGAATATACATAACATAACGAATACAAATTATTCTGAAGTTAGGAATTATCCGAAATAACGAATGCCGTATCTAAACAAATGGAACAAATTAATAATAAATAATAATACTAAAAAGGTTTTATTATTATTATTATTGTTATTTATTATTATTAGATCTTTACGTTCCATTCGTTTAGATACGGCATACATTATTTCAGAAAATTCGTTGCAAATGCAATTCACTAACAGACAAAATTGGAAAGAAAAATTCCAATACCTATAATTTAATATTTATTATTAGTTAGTTATTATTTCAGATTTTCGAATTTTCTGATTTTTTATTCTTTTGACTGTTCAGATTTTCATTCTTATTTTTGGATTTTCACATTTCCAAATTTTTGAATTTCCTCATTTTGAATTTTCCAATTTCCGAATTTGTGAATTCCGAAAAAATCCGTAAATTCAGAAATTCTAAAATCTGAAAATTCGAAAAAATCTGAAAAAAAAAAAGAAAATCAGTAAAAATTCAAATTAATAACTAACTAATAATAACTACCTATTAAATTATAGGTATTGGAAGTTCCTTTCAAATTTGGCTGTCTGTGAACATAGTTACATAGTTAGTAAGGTTGAATAAAGACGCCAGTCCATCCAGTTCAACCTGAGTGTCTACAATTGTCCCTATCCCTGTACATTGTCCGAATATACATAACATAACGAATACAAATTATTCTGAAGTTAGGAATTATCCAAAATAACGAATGCCGCATCTAAACAAATGGAACAAATTAATAATAAATAATAATACTAAAAAGGTTTTATTATTATTATTGTTATTTATTATTATTAGATCTTTACGTTCCATTCCTTTAGATACGGCATACGTTATTTCAGAAAATTCGTTCAAATGCAATTCACTAACAGACAAATTTGAAAGGAAAATTCCAATACCTATAATTTAATATTTATTATTAGTTAGTCATTATTTCAGATTTTCGAATTTTCAGATTTTTCATTCTTTTGAATGTTCAGATTTTCATTCTTATATTTGGATTTTCAAATTTCCAAATTTTTGAATTTCCTAATTTTGAATTTTCCAATTTCCGAATTTGTGAATTCCGAAAAAATCCGTAAATTCAGAAATTCGAAAATCTGAAAATTCGAAAAAATCGGAAAAAAAAAAGAAAATCTGTAAAAAAATTCAAATTAATAACTAACTAATAATAACTAACTATTAAATTATAGGTATTGGAAGTTTCCTTTCAAATTTGGCTGTCTGTGAACATAGTTACATAGTTAGTAGTAAGGTTGAATAAAGATACCAGAGTCCATCCAGTTCAACCTGAGTGTCTACAATTGTCCCCATCCCTGTACATTGTCCGAATATACATAACATAACGAATACAAATTATTCTGAAGTTAGGAATTATCCGAAATAACGAATGCCGCATCTAAACAAATGGAACAAATTAATAATAAATAATAATACTAAAAAGGTTTTATTATTATTATTGTTATTTATTATTATTAGATCTTTACGTTCCATTCGTTTAGATACGGCATACATTATTTCAGAAAATTCGTTGCAAATGCAATTCACTAACAGACAAAATTGGAAAGAAAAATTCCAATACCTATAATTTAATATTTATTATTAGTTAGTTATTATTTCAGATTTTCGAATTTTCAGATTTTCCATTCTTTTGAATGTTCAGATTTTCATTCTTATATTTGGATTTTCAAATTTCCAAATTTTTGAATTTCCTAATTTTGAATTTTCCAATTTCCGAATTTGTGAATTCCGAAAAAATCCGTAAATTCAGAAATTCGAAAATCTGAAAATTCGAAAAAATCTGAAAAAAAAAGAAAATCAGTAAAAATTCAAATTAATAACTAACTAATAATAACTACCTATTAAATTATAGGTATTGGAAGTTCCTTTCAAATTTGGCTGTCTGTGAACATAGTTACATAGTTAGTAAGGTTGAATAAAGACGCCAGTCCATCCAGTTCAACCTGAGTGTCTACAATTGTCCCTATCCCTGTACATTGTCCGAATATACATAACATAACGAATACAAATTATTCTGAAGTTAGGAATTATCCGAAATAACGAATGCCGCATCTAAACCAATGGAATTGAACAAATTAATAATAAATAATAATACTAAAAAGGTTTTATTATTATTATTATTGTTATTTATTATTATTAGATCTTTACGTTCCATTCGTTTAGATACGGCATACATTATTTCAGAAAATTCGTTGCAAATGCAATTCACTAACAGACAAAATTGGAAAGGAAAATTCCAATACCTATAATTTAATATTTATTATTAGTTAGGTATTATTTCAAATTTTCGAATTTTCAGATTTTTCATTCTTTTGAATGTTCAGATTTTCATTCTTATATTTGGATTTTCAAATTTCCAAATTTTTGAATTTCCTCATTTTGAATTTTCCAATTTCCGAATTTCCAATTTTTACAAATTTCTAATTTCGGGAGAGAGTGACCCCCCCCCCCCCTTCAAGTCAACAGGGACCTCAACACAACGACAGGACTGTAGCTAGCTTCACCCTGGCCAATGGTCTAGGTAGAGTTTGGTATTTCCAGGTAGAGCAAAGTCTGCTTTTCATTTGTATGGCTGTCTCTACTTGCCCATAATGGTATACTATTTTGTGATCTGGTTCCTTGCATTGCTTGTCTGACCCAGTTTCCCTTTCAGGGCTTTTCCTGTTTTAGCCCCTTCCCGCCGAGCGTACGCAGATGTGCGTACTCGGCTTCCGGCGGGTATACCGGGATGATGCCCGCACCTGCAGGCATCATCCCGGTACCATTTTTTTCAGCGTGCGATTGGCTATCCAGCCATAACAACCGAAGCGGCTAAAAGCCGCTCGGCTGTTATGCCGGAGGAGTGGGAGGGGACATCCCCCCCCCTCCCGCCGCCTCCCGCCGCTGTTACCGGTGCTCCCGCTTGATCAGGAGCACCGATTCAACATCCGCTGCCTCCGGCTGTTGGGGAGGAACTGGAACGAAGCCATAATCGGCTTCGTTCCAGTATCCTAATCGTAAACACGGAAGCGACATCATGACGTCACTTCCCGTTTACTCGGCTGCCAATGGCGCCGGTTTTAAAATAATATCCGGTATTCAGAATCGCCGTTTTCAGCGATCTGAATACATTGAAGTGTAAAGGAGGGGTGGGGGGTCTTTTAGAACCCCCGATCCCTCCATAAAGAGTACCTGTCACCACCTATTACTGTCACAAGGGATGTTTACATTCCTTGTGACAGCAATAAAAGTGATCACATTTTTTTTTTTTAAACAATTTAGTCATTTTAATATAAATAAAAAAACTAAAAAAAAAATAAAAAATTTTAAAGCGCCCGCCGTCCCCGCGAGCTCGCGAAGCAAAGAAAACGCATACGGAAGTCGCGCCCGCATATGTAAACGGTGTTCAAATCACACATGTGAGGTATCGCCGCGATCGTCAGAGCGAGAGCAATAATTCTAGCACTAGACCTCATCTGTAAGGCAAACCTGGTAACCTTAAAAAAAATTTAAAGCGTCGCCTATTGAGATTTTTAGGTACCGTACTTTGTCGTCAATCCACGAGTGCGTGCGAATATAAAGTGTGACATGTTTGGTATCTATTTACTCGGCGTAACATTATCTTTCACATTATGCAAAAAAAATTGGGCTAATTTTACTGTTTCTTTTTTTTTTTTAATTCATGAAAGTGTCCCTTTTCCAAAAAAGTTGCGTTTAAAACACCGCTGCGCAAAAACCGCGTGACGTAAAATATTCCAACAATCGCCGTTTTATGCTCTAGAGTCTCTGCTAAAAAAAATATTTAATGTTTGGGGGTTCCAAGTAATTTTCTAGCAAAAAATATGGATTTTAACTTGTAAACACCAAATGCCAAAAATAGGCGCAGTCATGAAAGGGATAAATAAAGCCCATTGCAACTTGTTACAGGTGTGTTGGTGTCACTCGGGTCAAGGAACAGCTCCCGCCATCACTGTAGCAGAGCAGGATAACCGATACCTCCACCAACTCCCTTGGGGTTGAGCTCTACATCAAAATGAGGAACAACTGTGAGGGAGCAAGGGGCAGTGTGTAGGCAGGTTGCCTACTGTGAACTAGTTAGCATTGTTGCCCGAGCGAGGGAAGGGTTTAATGTATTTGGCCACCGTTGCCGATCTGTATTCGCAGGCTTTTTTTGGGTCTGACCCCCTGCAGATGTGTCTATATAGAAAGGACAGGGCCCCGGACCTAAGGGGAGAGGGAATATGTCCGAGCCTTCAGTTCCAGTTGCTGCTGGAGAAGAAGAAGACGCCGACTAGTTGGGACATTATTATTATGGACACTGCCTTTCTGGAATTGACATCGATGGACTTTGCCCATGAGGACTCTACCTGTGCAGGTATGCTGGGGCAGCCACACCTAGAGTCGGGTTTAGTAAGTTAGGGAAAGGACTTTTTGCTCTGTTGTAACTGTCATGCAAAGTTTATAGTAAAAGTTGTTTCTGCTGCTTTGAGCCTGGTCTGAAGGTATCCAAAGGGGTGCCTGTTGGGTTCTGGCGTATGCCAAAGATATTGGGTCTGTATAGGCACCAGTGGCGTAACTAGAACCCTCAGGGCCCCGATGCAAGAAACCATGAAGGGCCCCCCTGAACCCCAGCCAGGGCCCTTCCCTCCGAGTCCGACGGTGGAACTCCAGGGCGTGGTCACAGGTATGACCTTTGTGAGCCCTGTAGTTCCACCACTGGTATCAGTAGTTTTTATTTATTTATTTTTTTACATTTTTAGGTGCCCCATTGGGGGACTGTCCCTAGGCAGGATTGGGTTCCCGTCCCCAGAAGAGATGAGGTCCTTTTCTCCAGGGCAGATGAAGTTACTGCCCCCAGGTGAGAAGGGGTCCCTGTCTCCAGGGGAGGTGGGGGTCCCTGTCCCCACTTGAGAAGAGGTCCCTGTCCCCAGGGGGGTATGGAGGGGGTATTTAATAGTGTGTGCTAGCTGCCTATGCTGCTGCCGGCCATATGTAGAGGGGGCTGCATGGGCCCCCTGCATCACAGGGCCCAGTTGCGGTCGCGACTACTGCACCCCCTATAGTTACGCCCCTGATAGGCACTATGGGGTATAAGTAACAAAACTACAAAGGGTTGACTCGGCAAGACAAGAAGAGGAAAAAGTTGCTATGGGCAACCAAAGGGAAGAACACGCTACAAGCAACTAGTGGTTACCTGGTTCGGTGACAGGTCCTCTGGTAACAAGGGGGTCAGTGCTCTAAATCCCCCGCCAGCAGTCCATCTCCCATGCTAACACATAGCATAGTAGCGATACAAGGCCCGACCACGAGGTACAGTAAAGAACGTAGACGCATGAGGCCCCTGCTATGTGCTCGGCTGGATCCCATTCTGTTACTGGGAGTGAGGTAACAGAGGGCACTGGACTGGTGGAGTGGGCCTGTCTCTACTAATGTAAAACATACAAGCATCGTGTGTAGCAACATGGGACAAATCACCTGTCCGAGGTACTCTGTACTTCTTAGACATGTGCAGAACGAAAAAATTTGTTTCGTTTCGATTAGTTATTTACATAACTTAGTTTAGTTAAGTATGTTTAACCTTTTTAATTTGTTTTCGGAATTTATTTTGTTTGTTCGAATCGATTCAAATTTTTGGAATTTGAATTGATTTCAAATAGTTTAGAATTCAAATAGTTTTTCGAATTCGAATCGTTTTTAAATTCAAATTCATAACGTTTTCGAATAGTTTTCGAGTTCGAAAAGTTTTTGAAATCAAATAGTTTTCACATTTCCAAAGAGAATATAATAGAGCAGAAAATAAAGGAATAGAATAGAAAAAAATATAATAGAATATAATAGAAAATAATATAATAAAATAAAGTAAAACAGAACACAATAGAATAGAAAATAAAGAAGAAAAAAACTGAATAGTATGGACTAGAAATTAATAGAATAAAATAGAATATAACCATCTTCCTATTCCAATCTATTCTTTTCTATTCTATCATTTTATTTTCTATTTTATTCTATTGTTTTTCTATACTATTGTGTTATTTTCTATTCTATTCTATTATTTTCTATTCTATTCAAATTTGAATTTTGGGAAATGTATATATTCTTTCTATTCTATTCTTCTGTTGTTTTTTTTTAATTCCATGTTATTATAGTCTATTCTATTCTTTTTTTTTCTATTATTTTATTTTATTTTTTGTTCTGTTTTGCTCTATTATATTATGTTTTATTTTCTGTTATATTCTTTTCTATTCTATTCTATTTTTTCTATTCTATTCCTCTATTTTCTATTCTATTTTATTCTCCTGGAAATATGAAAACTATTTGAAAACTCAAATTCAAATAGTTTTCAAATTCTAATTCAAATAGTTTTCGAATTCGAAAACTATTCGAACTCAAAAACTTTTCGAATTCGAAAACTATTCAAACTCAAACTTTTCAAGTTTGAAAAACTTTCAAATTCAAATAGTTTTCAAATTCTAATTCAAATAGTTTTCGAATTCGAAAACTATTCGAACTCAAAAACTTTTCGAATTCGAAAACTATTCAAACTCAAAAACTTTTCAAATTTGAAAAGCTTTAAATTCAAATAGTATTCAAATTCGAATAGTTTTCGAATTCTAAAACTGTTCAAACTCAAAAACTTTTCGAATTTGAAAACTATTCAAACTCAAAAACTTTTCGAATTTGGAAACTATTCGAATTTGAAAATTATTTGAATTTGAAAGCTTTTCGAATTTGTAAAGTTTTCGAATTCAAAAACTTTTTTAATTCAAAAACTTTTCGAAGTTGGAAATTATTCAAAATTGATTGAAAACTATTCTAATAGATTTGAATTAGAATTCTGTCCAAATTGTTTATTTAAAAAATGTTTTTGTTATTTCAGATTCGTTTCAATGCAGTACTAGTGTAATTCAGAAATTTGAATACATCTGAATTTCCGGGAGAAACTAAAATTTGTCCGAATTTAAAATTCGGAACGAAACAAACTGCACATGTCTAGTACTTCTACACGACACACAGTGAGGCTCATCTCTACGTCTTTATTATTCAATTTTTCACATTACCACTGGTCCCGGTCTGGACCTGGACATTGATGAGCGCGCTCCGCCTAAAGTAAAGCCCCCATGTGCATGGGCGCATTAGACCACAAGAGGGATTCGGCTCTAAAAGACACAGGGGGCATGTCTACACCGCTTTCTCTGGTGGCCTCTCTTTCTTCTGGTGACCTCTCTTTCTTCTGGTGGCCTCTCTTTCTTCTGGTGACCTCTCTTTCTTCTGGTGGCCTCGCTTTCTTCTGGTGACCTCTCTTTCTTCTGGTGACCTTTCTTTCTTCTGGTGACCTCTCTTTCTTCTGGTGGCCTCTTTCTTCTGGTGGCCTCTCTTTCTTCTGGTGACCTTTCTCTCTTTCTTCTGGTGACCTCTCTTTCTTCTGGTGACCTCTCTTTCTTCTGGTGGCCTCTCTTTCTTCTGGTGGCCTCTTTCTTCTGGTGACCTCTTTTTCTTCTAGTGACCTCTCTTTCTTCTGGTGGCCTCTTTCTTCTGGTGGCCTCTCTTTCTTCTGGTGGCCTCTCTTTCTTCTAGCGGCCTCTCTTTCTTCTGGTGGCCTCTCTTTCTTCTGGTGACCCCTCTTTCTTCTGGTGACCTTTCTTTCTTCTGGTGACCTCTTTTCTTCTGGTGACCTCTCTTTCTTCTGGTGACCTCTTTCTTCTGGTGACCTCGCTTTCTTCTGGTGACCTCTTTCTTTTGGTGACCTCGCTTTCTTCTGGTGGCCTCGCTTTCTTCTGGTGGCCTCTCTTTCTTCTGGTGACCTCTCTTGCTTCTGGTGGCCTCTCTATCTTCTGGTGGCCTCTCTTTCTTCTGGTGACCTTTTTCTTCTGGTGACCTCTCTTTCTTCTGGTGGCCTCTTTCTTCTGGTGACCTTTCTTTCTTCTGGTGGCCTCTCTTTCTTCTGGTGACCTCTCTTTCTTCTGGTGGCGTCTCTTTCTTATGGTGACCTCTTTCTTCTGGTGACCTCTCTTTCTTCTGGTGACCTTTCTTTCTTCTGGTGGCCTCTCTATCTTCTGGTGGCATCTCTTCCTTCTGGTGTCCTCTCTATCTTCTTGGGGCCTCTCTTTCTTCTGGTGTCCTCTCTATCTTCTGGTGACCTCTCTTTCTTCTGGCCCTCATTGTTCTCGGCTCCTTTCATATCCAGTATGTAGGACTTACTATGCTATCAGTTTGTTTTGTTTTTTACTCACTTTTATGGAAGTGTGGGGGGTGGGGGGGGGGGGATATTTAACGATCTGGTGTTGCAATCTCTGGTGTTGCAATCTTGGCTGGCGTATCTGAACCTTGACCAAACTGTGGACCAAACAGAGAAAAATAATGAAAGTTTGTTTTCTTCTCAATCACACAATAAAATCTCTTCTCTCCGATACTGAGAAAATCTAACAGACACAGCATTTTATTCCTAACAAATTCTTCCACATCCCCCAAAAAAATCATTAATATGATTGAGAAGGGTCATATAAAAGTCATCAGGTGACCTCCCCATAGTGAGGAGCCATAAACCTTCTCTGGAAGTAGACGACGTACATGGCTGAGCAGAATTACTGAGAAATATAAGCTAATTATTAACACAGAACATTAACCCAAAGAGATATTAATTCCATGCTTAATCTATCACTGATCACAGGCCCATAAAACCAGCGAGGGTGTAATTAAAAGATCATAGCTATGTAATAACTGTAAATATAAACCTAAACTAAATCCCCCAAAAATAAAACTAATTAATAATTGTAAAAGAAAACAAATGATGAAGAAACACAAGCAGGCATTAGAATGAAAAACTTTCCATTAAGATTGTTTGAAAACGGTTACCGTTTTTCCTGCTACCGATAGTACAGAATCCTTTATTTCACTCTCTGGGGTGAACTGGAGAATTGGCATGACCTGTAATTATTATTGGTATTATTATAATACGGGATTTATATAGTGGCATCAGATTGCTCAGCGCTTTTAAATTATGTAAAGAGAGACAGTACAGTTACTATAAAATTCAAGACAAGAGCGTTGGGGGGGGGGGGGGGGGCTGCTCACGAGAGCTTACAATCTTAAAAAGGAAAGTCAAGTGATAGAGAATGTGGGGATTGAGTTGATGGAGAAAGTATAAAGCAGTTGTTAGATAGAGATGGGAAATGCTTTGCTGAAAAGGTGAGTTTTCTGGGACCACCTAGTGGTCAGAGTAGGAGAATGCCGGAAAGATTTGGGCAGAGAGTTCTAGAAGATGGAGAGAGGCTCTGGAGAAGTCCGGGAGGTGAGCCTGGGAGGTGGTGATGAGGGATCTAGAGAGCATGAGGTATTGGGAGGAACAGAGAGGACTGTTTGGGGTAATATTTTACATAGTCGGTAAGGTTGAATAAAGACAACAGTCTATCCAGTTCAACCTGTTATGTAGGTGGGGCAGAGTTGTGTACGGCTTTGTATGTTGTTGTTAGTCCTTTAAATTGTATTTGTTGGGTGAGCGAAAGCTCATGATTGGCAGAGAGGGATGAAGGGCACTGGATGGAAGCCAGTGGAGGGATTGGCAGAGAGAGATGTAGAAAACAGAATGGAAACCAGAGAGGGATCTGCAGACAGTGGTGGAGGACACTGAATGGAAGCCAGTGGAGGGATTGGCAGAGAGGTGTGGAGGACACTTAAGGGAATCCAGTGGAGGGATTGGCATAGAGATGTGGGGGACACTGAATGGAATCCAGTGGAGGGATTGGCATAGAGGGGTGGGGGACACTGAATGGAATCCAGTGGAGGGATTGGCACAGAGGGGGGGAGGACACTGAACGAAAGCCAGTGGAGGGATTGCCAGAGAGGGGTGGAGGACACTGAATGGAAGCCAGTGGAGGGTCCATCAGAGAGGGGTTGTGGATACTGAATGGAAGCCAGTGGAAGGATCAGCAGAGAGGGATGGTGGACAATGAATGGAAGCAAGTGGAGAGTTTGAAAGAGAGGTGGTGGACACTGAAAAGAAGCCAGTGAGGGGATCATCAGATGGGGTGAGTGGTGGAGGACACTGAATAGAAGCCCGTGGAGGGATTGGCACAGAGGGGTGGAGGACACTGAATGGAAGCCAGTGGAGGGATTGGCACAGAGGGGTGGAGGACACTAAATGGAAGCCAGTGGAGTGATTGCCAGAGAGGGGTGGAGGACACTGAATGGAAGCCAGTGGAGAGATTGCCAGAGAGGGGTGGAGGACACTGAATGGAAGCCAGTGAAGGGTTTAGCAGAGAGGTGTTGTGGCTACTGAATGGAAGCCAATGGAGGGATCAACAGAGAGAGAGGGGTGGTGGACAATGAATGGAAGGAAGTGGAGAGTTTGACAGAGAGAGGTGGTGGACACTGAATATAAGCCAGTGAGGGGATCAGCAGAAGGGCTGAGGGGTGGAGGACACTGAATGGAGGCCAGGGGAGGGATCAGCACAGAGAGGTGGAGGACACTGAATGGAGGGATCAGCACAGAGAGGTGGAGGACACTGATTGGAGGCCAGTAGAGGGATCAGCAGAGAGGGATGGTGGACACTAAATGGAAGCAAGTGGACAGATTGACAAAGAGAGGTGGTGGGCACCGAAGAGAAGCCAGTGAGGGGATCAGCAGAAGGGGTGAGGGGTGGAGGACACTAAATGGAGGCCAGGGGAGGGATCAGCACAGAGAGGTGGAGGACACTGAATTGAAGCCAGTGGAGGGATTTTCAGAGATGGTAGAGGTAGATAAGTCTGGCAGCAACATTTATGATAGACTGAAGTTGGGATAACCCATGTAGTTATACATAACCCATGTAGAGATAGGCCAATATTTTTTCCCATTTCATGAAGGATTTTACTGGTCCAGCAGAAGATTAACCCTCCAACTGGCAAAGCTTCTACTGCCTCCGTATTATAGCTCATTCACATAGAAAGCTAGCACACCACATGGGTCAACCTCAAAAAGGGAAATCTATTGAGGTTCCACTTTAAAGTGCATAAAGGCAAAATGCAAACAAAAGGTGGAAAAACATGCCAGAAAGTGCATTTTGAGTTTCTCCCCTGTGATGTGATGGCTGTCCATGCAAAATGACCTCTCTGCCTGACTGCAACCTCAGATATGGAAGGGGTGTCCCTCCTCTACCTGGTCCAGTCTTAAGTTATTTGGAGTTCCTCCTCTTGCAACTGATAGAAGTGGTGTATTAGCAGCAGGGATGGGAAGTGTCTTCATAATGGGGGATTTTAATTATCCAGACC
Source organism: Lithobates pipiens (assembly GCF_037356315.1). Classification (NCBI taxonomy): domain Eukaryota; kingdom Metazoa; phylum Chordata; class Amphibia; order Anura; family Ranidae; genus Lithobates; species Lithobates pipiens. Next base: position 10,642,149 of record NW_027507758.1, on the reverse strand, counting down.
GGACAGAAGGAACCACCCATAAAGAATGAGGAAGGAAATCTGGTTACAAAGGATGAGGAGATGGCGAAGATATTGAATTTATTCTTCTCCTCAGTCTTTACAAAGGAATCGGGGGGGGGGGGGGGGGGCATCAGTAACTAAAACTGCAGTGTTTATCTTCATGACACATTACAGGAAGCACCCTCATGGCTAACAGAGGACAGAATAAGAGATAGACTTGGAAAACTTAACATTAATAAATCACTGGGACCAGATGGCTTGCACCCGAGGGTCCTTATGGGAACTCAGTCAAGCACTTGCCAGACCATTGTTCCTAATTTTTACTGACACTCTAATAACGGGAATGGTACCAGCTGATTGGAGAAAAGCCAATGTAACACCAATATTTAAAAAGGGCCCAAAATACATCCCTGGGAATTACAGACCAGTTAGCCTAACATCAATAGTATGCAAGCTCCTGGAGGAGATAAGGAACTATATACAAGATTTTAGTAAAGAAAACTGTATCATTAGCAGTAATCAGCATGGATTCATGAAGAATCGTTCTTACCAAAGCAATCTACTAGCCTTCTATGAGGAGGTGAGTTGCCATCTGGATAAAGGAAGGCCCATAGACATGGTGTATCTGGATAAAGGAAGGCCCATAGACATGGTGTATCTGGATAAAGGAAGGCCCGTAGATGTGGTGTATCTAGATAAAGGAAGGCCCGTAGACGTGGTGTATCTGGATAAAGGAAGGCCCGTAGACGTGGTGTATCTAGATAAAGGAAGTCCTGTAGACGTGGTGTATCTGGATAAAGAAAGGCCCGTAGACGTGGTGTATCTGGATAAAGGAAGGCCCGTAGACGTGGTGTATCTAGATAAAGGAAGGCCCGTAGACGTGGTGTATCTAGATAAAGGAAGGCCCGTAGACGTGGTGTATCTGGATTTTGCAAAAGCATTTGACACAGTTCCCCATAAACGTTTACTGTACAAAGTAAGGTCCCTTTGGCATGCACCATAGGGTGAGTACATGGATTGAAAACTGGCAACAAGGGCGAGTTCAGAGGGTGGTGATCAATGGGGAGTACTCGGAATGGTCAGGGGTGGGTAGTGGGGTCCCCCCACGAGTTCTGTGCTGGGACTAATCCTATTTAATTTTTACATAAATGACCTGGAGGATGGGGATGGGGGAAACAGCCCAATCTCTGTATTTGCGGACGATACTAAGCTAAGCAGGGCAATAACTTCTCCACAGGATGTGGAAACCTTGCAAGAAGATCTGAACAAATAAATGGGGGGAGGGGCAACTACATGGCAAATGAGGTTCAATGTAGAAAAATGTAAAATAATGCATTTGGGTGGCAAGAATAAGAATGAAATCTACACGAGGGGGGGGGGGGGAGAACCTCTGGGGGGATCTAGGATAGAAGAGGACCTGGAGGTCCTAGTAGATGATGGGCTCAGCAATGCCAAGCTGCTGCTAACAAAGCAAACAGAATATTGGCATTAAAAAGAGGATCAACTCCAGAGATAAAATGATAATTCTCCCTGCTACAAGACTCTGGTCCGGCCGCACCTGGAGTATGCTGTCCAGTTCTGGGCACCAGTCCTCAGGAAGGATGTACTGGAAATGGAGCGACTACAAAGAAGGGCAACAAAGCTAATAAAGGGTCTGGAGGATATTAGTGATGAGGAAAGGTTGCGAACGCTGAACTTATTCTCTCTGGAGAAGAAATGCTTGAGAGGGAGTATGACTTCAATTTACAAATACCGGACTGGTGACCCCACAATAGGGATAAAACTTTTCCACGGAAGGGAGTTTAATAAGGCACATGGCCACTCATTAAAATTGGAAGAAATTAGATTTAACCTTAAACTACGTAGAGGGTTCTTTACTGTAAGAGCGGTAAGGATGTGGAATTCCCTTCCACAGGCGGTGGTCTCAGCGGGGGGCATTGATAGTTTCAAGAAAGTATTAGATAATCACCTGAACGACCGCAACATACAGAGATATACAATGTAATACTGACATATAATCACACACAGAGGTCGGACTTGATGGACTTGTGTCTTTTTTCAACCTCACCTACCATGTAACTATGTAACACAGGCCATTCACAGCAAAGCAGTAAAGCCTGTCAGGCTAGATAAAGGAAAACAGCCTTCAGTTCCATTACTAGAAGTAAGTGGCAGATGCCAAATTCTAAAGCAGTTTTTCATAGTTATCTGACTAGAAAAGGGAAATTTGACCATTATAAAGAAAGAAACTATTTATAAACCATTTACTAAAAGACCATAATGGTGTGTTCAGATGTGACCACTTCACCTACAGAATGTTTCTCTGAATGTCAGTTAGTTTGCAGACTATTTCTGGAAAATTCAACCACTTAGATTGTCACCTCTGCCACCCGTCTTGCTTTGCCACTTGCTCTTTCAGCGACGGACTTGAATCCGCGTCTCTGTTTACTGAAAGAAACTTAGGTGCTTATGGATATCAGTGAAATAATCTTGTTCTGTTTTCCTGCATTTGTTGTTGCTAAAGACCTAAGAAAAGGAAAAAACCTGCCTGATTGCTAATATTGTCCTTAAACTAGACCTCTTCTACTGATCTATCCATACTGTCACCTATCCCCTACACCCTCCATATTGTCACCTATGCCCTACACCCTCCATAGCGCCACTTATCCCCTACACCCTCCATAGTGTCACTTATCCCCTACACCCTCCATAGTGTCACTTATCCCCTACACCCTCCATAGTGCCACTTATCCCCTACACCCTCTATAGCGCCACTTATCCCCTACACCCTCCATAGTGTCACTTATCCCCTACACCCTCCATAGTGTCACTTATCCCCTACACCCTCCATAGTGTCACTTATCCCCTACACCCTCCATAGCGCCACTTATCCCCTACACCCTCCATAGTGTCACTTATCCCCTACACCCTCCATAGTGTCACTTATCCCCTACACCCGCCACAGTGTCACTTATCCCCTACACCCTCCATAGTGTCACTTATCCCCTACACCCTCCATAGTGCCACTTATCCCCTACACCCTCCATAGTGTCACTTATCCCCTACACCCTCCATAGTGTCACGTATCCCCTACACCCGTCTCTGTTTACTGAAAGAAACTTAGGTGCTTATGGATATCAGTGAAATAATCTTGTTCTGTTTTCCTGCATTTGTTGTTGCTAAAGACCTAAGAAAAGGAAAAAACCTGCCTGATTGCTAATATTGTCCTTAAACTAGACCTCTTCTACTGATCTATCCATACTGTCACCTATCCTCTACACCCTCCATAGTGTCACTTATCCCCTACACCCTCCATAGTGTCACTTATCCCCTACACCCTCCATAGTGTCACTTATCCCCTACACCCTCCATAGTGTCACTTATCCCCTACACCCTCCATATTGTCACCTATGCCCTACACCCTCCATAGCGCCACTTATCCCCTACACCCTCCATAGTGTCACTTATCCCCTACACCCTCCATAGTGTCACTTATCCCCTACACCCTCCATAGCGCCACTTATCCCCTACACCCTCTATAGCGCCACTTATCCCCTACACCCTCCATAGTGTCACTTATCCCCTACACCCTCCATAGTGTCACTTATCCCCTACACCCTCCATAGTGTCACTTATCCCCTACACCCTCCATAGCGCCACTTATCCCCTACACCCTCCATAGTGTCACTTATCCCCTACACCCTCCATAGTGTCACTTATCCCCTACACCCGCCACAGTGTCACTTATCCCCAACACCATCCATAGTGTCAATTATCCCCTACACCCTCCATAGTGCCACTTATCCCCTACACCCTCCATAGTGTCACTTATCCCCTACACCCTCCATAGTGTAATTTATCCCCTACACCCTCCATAGTGTCACTTATCCCCTACACCCTCCATAGTGTCACTTATCCCCTACACCCTCCATAGTGTCACTTATCCCCTACACCCTCCATAGTGTCACTTATCCCCTACACCCTCCATAGTGTCACGTATCCCCTACACCCGCCACAGTGTCACTTATCCCCTACACCCTCCATAGTGTCACTTATCCCCTACACCCGCCACAGTGTCACTTATCCCCTACACCCTCCATAGTGTCACTTATCCCCTACACCCTCCATAGTGTCACTTATTCCCTAACCCCTCCATAGTGTCACTTATCCCCTACACCCTCCATAGTGTCACTTATTCCCTAACCCCTCCATAGTGTCACTTATCCCCTACACCCTCCATAGTGTCACTTATCCCCTACACCCTCCATAGTGTCACTTATCCCCTACACCCTCCATAGTGTCACTTATCCCCTACACCCTCCATAGTGTCCCTTATCCCCTAAACCCTCCATAGTGTCACTTATCCCCTACACCCTCCATAGTGTCACTTATCCCCTACACCCTCCATAGTGACACTTATCCCCTACACCCTCCATATTGTGACTTATCCCCTACACCCTCCATAGTTTCACCTATCTCCTACACCCTCTATGGTGTCACCTATCTCCTACACTCTCCATAGTTTCACTCATCTCCTACACTCTCCATAGGCTGCTATCTCCCACACTCCCCATAGTGCCACTTATCATCTACACTCCCCATAGTGTCACCCTTTTAGGGAGCACTCTTTATGGAGAGATCTTGGGTCTTTAAGACCCAAAATCCCTCCTCTGTACTTACAAACATTCAAAACACTAAGATCAGTGTTTTTGAATCCTTTAGATGCTGGGTGTCCCAGTTGGAGGAGTTAGCTGCTAGGATTGCTTTTACAAAAGAGGCGGCTGCCCACGCTAAAGAATTATACTGGAATGATCCCTACAGCTGCAAGCATCATCCCAGTACAACCACCCAAAGTCCTGAAGTGAATAATGTAAGGCTGTGGAAATTAAAGATTAATTCCTCGATTAATCGTTAATTTTTTTGATCAATCAAAATTCTTTTGATCAGTACTCACCTCTCCCCCGGCTTCCGTGTCTTCAGGGAGTTCCGTCGGAGATCCGGTGACGTCACGGACATCGACGTCACCAGCCTCCGTCTGCTAACGAAGGGAAGGGGGGAGGAGTCCGGTGACTTCGAAGCTCTGATTGAATGTTACGCGTATGGGGGAGGAGCTACGCATGACGTCACCCGCTGCTGCCCTACGGAACTAACACGATTGTCGGCTTTACATGCTGTGTTTTTATCATCTTTATGTGAGTAGTTTGTGTTTGAACACAAAAAATTTTAATCTTATACTTAAGCGGTGAGCACTTCGATCTTTTCTTTCTACCCATGACCTGGCATCCTTGCTGAGATATAAGGAGACGTGAGGGAAGTTTATGTTCCGTGTTAACCCTTTTGATACCCGCTTGCATGACCACCTGTTAGCACAGGGGTCCATGCCATAAGGTGAGAGTGATTAGTTAGACCGGAGGTGGAGGGATTGTCACGCTACTGTGGGAAAAAAAATGACTTACGTCAGTGCTACAGTTTGAATTTAAAACGTATTTGTGTGGACTGTGAAGTCAAGTCATGGATTGTGGAAACTAAGTAGTGTCGGGTGATTGTATATCATGTATACCACATTTACCACTGACTAATGCAGAGCTGCAATGCAAGGAGATCAGCTAAAAGTAGTTGGATATGTATGTGCATTATAATTCATTGAAATTAGTCGATTAATCGATTTAAAAAATAATTGATTAATCGAAAACAAAATTTTAATCAGTAACAGCCCATATATATATATATATATATATATATATATATATACCCTGTTTCCCCGAAAATAAGACCTAGCGTGATTGTCTGCGATGGCTGCAATATAAGCCCTACCCCCCAAATAAGCCCTACCCTGTTTCCCCGAAAATAAGCCCTACCCTGAAAATAAGACCAATGCCGCGTACACGCGATCGGAATTCTCGTCGGAAAAACCTCTGATGGTTTTTCCGACGGAATTCGGCTCAAGCTGTCTTGCCTACACGCGGTCACACCAAATTCCGATCGTTTATAATGCGGTGACGTACAACACGTATGACGCGACTAGAAAAAGGAAGTTCAATAGCCAGTAGCCAATAGCTTCTGCCTGGTAGTTGAATCTGAGCATGCATGATTTTTGGCGCGTCGGAATTGCATACACACGATCGCAATTACCGATAGAACGTTTTTTCCATCGGGAAAGTTGAGAACATGCTATCAATTTTTGGCTGGCGGGAATTCGGACAGCTAAATTCCGATGGAGCGTACTACACGGTCGCATTTTCCGATGAAAATCTCTCATCTGTCTTTTTCTGGCCGGAATTCCGATCGTGTGTACGCGGCACTACAAGGACTTTAACTAGGGCTTATTTGGGGGGTAGGGCTTATACTGCAGCCATCACCGACAATCACGCTAGGTCTTATTTTCGGGGAAACAGGGTATATATATATAAACATATATATACATATATATATATATATACATATATATATATATATATATATATATATATATATATACTATATATATATATATATATATATATATATATATATATATATATATATATATATAATCGATCTACCTATCTATCTATATATATATATATATATATATCTATATATATATACAGAACATTGAGGCCGCGTACACACGCGGGGACTGTTCGCCCAACTTTGTCCGCTGAACAGTGTTTCGGCGGACAGTCCGCTCGTGTGTGGGCTTCAGCGGACAGTTTCAGCGAACAGTCCGCTGAACAAGGTTTTTCGGAATTTCCGAAAAACTGTCCGCTGAAACTTTGTTTCAGTGAACAGTTCCCTCGTGTGTAGGCTTGTTCGACAAACTAAGTTCCGCGCATGCTCAGAAAGGATTTACACGCCGAAAGTTATAATGCAGTGTATAGGACGTCATATTTTTCGTCCCGTCGTACGTGCCGTTCACGTCATCGCGCACGGTTTCAGCAAACTGTTCGTTCGTCGTGTGTGGCCATGTCCGTCCATGCTAATTTTGAGCGGACTGTTTGCCGAAACTGTTTGACGGACAAAGTTGGGCGAACAGTCCCCGCGTGTGTACGCGGCCTTAGTCTGCACAGTTGGAAAAAATTATTTCCTTAATTAACATATGATATGTATTTCTTTCACCATATATACAGTCTCGCACTTTATCATTCTCCTTTGTTCTTGAACATATTTTACAAAGTACATTTTTTGAATCAAATATATTTGATTCAAACTATATATAAATATAAATATTATATATATATATATATATATATAAATATAAATATTATATATATATATATATATATATATATATATATATATATATAAATATTATATATATATATATATATATAATATTTATATTTATATATAGTTTGAATCAAATATATTTGATTCAAAAAATTTACTTTGTAAAATATGTTCAAGAACAAAGGAGAATGATAAAGTGCGAGATATATATATATATATATATATATATATATATATATATATATATATATATACACACACATCATATGTGTTTTTTCGCTCATTTTCTTATTTTAGTTTTTAACACATTTCTTGTTTACACTTTCTATTTTTGTTTGATTATTTTGTAACCATATGTTTTAGCAACTAAGAAATGTTTTTATGTCGGTGAGGCTTTGTGTTGATTGTTCTCTAATTGCAGGTGTTTTGGGTTAGGAGTTTGATTTGGTATCCATGCCTTTAAATAGCCTATATTGCGAGCATTTAAATTGTTGTGAACAAGCGCGGCTCGTTCTTTCACGTGAAACGCGTCAACTAATCATCCTTGCAATTTTGTCTGGCTTACGACAATAAAGACATTTCAACAGCATCCTTTTGGATTTGAGCGCGCAATCAAATTTTCTCCTCTTTTTGTGATCTAGGTACTGCTTTTATACAAAACTGGAGCATGTTGGGAGTGGGAGGGATTATACATGGCTGTTCAATTACTTTTTTTTTTGTTTGCCAGTGTCCAAACCATCCAGTAGGCAACAGTATAACCCAATTGTCTCAGATTGCTTGAATCCTGTGCCCCCTTAAAGGAGAAGTCCACACTAAAACACTAAAATTGCTATATCTACAGACATCCACAATCTAAAGCCTCATACACTCGCTGAGACTTTGTACAAACTTTCCCCCGTGGATTTTTGTACAAAGGGCGTCGGCCGTGAACTTGTATTGCATACACACGGCAGGACCTTTTCAGCCAACTTTCACCAAATCGCGTGATTTTTCTGTTCTTTACCGCCACCTTTGGTCAACTTCTGTATTGTTGTCTGATCTTTTGCATTGGTTCTGAGCATGCGTGTGTGTACTTTGTACAAAAGTCCTATGGTTTTCTATCCCCATGAATGGACTTTGCCCCATCAGACTTTTGTTGCCAGAAAGTTTGTCCGTTCGCATAGCCAACAAAAGTCCAATGAAAACCGAAAAAGTTTGTCCGATGGAGCATGCACATGGTCAGATGTTGCCTTAAAACAGCTAATTTGCATGTTTGTTGTCAAAAAGTCTGATTGTGTGTATGGGCCTTTACACTAACCTATATGACCCTGTAGAGAAGAAATCAGTATACATACCAGTGCCATCCTGCTCATTAGAGGCGCTGGGGCGCCGCCCCCCTAATCCATGTGCCAGGTCCCTAATCTCCATGCAGGGCACCGGACATATGGCTTTTAATGTTTTTTTTTTTTTAGAAGCACGTGATTAGAGCTGGAGGCTCTAATTGGCTTCAAAAAGGGTAGGCTCGGGGCGCAAAGCACAGCGCCCTGAGCCCACCCACTTGTGTGACATTAGCGAATTAATATTTGCTAATGTCTTCCTGCTTCACCTCCAAGGCAATCAGGAAGCCAGCGGGTCCTGAGACCCGATTGGCCAGGGAGTCTTAGGACTCCCGGCCAATCGGGTCTCAGGACCCACTACCTCGCCCCCTGCCTCCGCAAGCTCTTCGACGCACCTTCCCGCATAAGGTAAGGCCATGGATCGCCGCCTTCTTGATCCGTTGAGTGCTTGGGGGGGGTGTGTGTGAGAGAGAGCGCCAGGGCGGTATTGCGGGGGACGTTTGTTTGCCGAGCACCAGCCGCCACTGATACATACCGTATATACTCGAGTATAAGCCGAGATTTTCAGCCTCTTTTTTGAGGCTGAAAGTGCCCCCTCGGCTTATACTCGAGTCACCGCTGTCTGACTTCTCGATCAGCGTATTGAGCAGACAGACGGCGGACATTAAAATTCAAAAGCCGCGCCTCCTTCTCCGCCTCCGCCTGTGATAGGCGGAACACTGAATTTCCCAGCAGTCAGTGTTCCGCCTATCACGGACATCCGCTCATCCTCGTACTATGGACGAGGATGAGACGATGTCCGTGATAGGCGGAACACAGGCTGCTGGGAAATTGAGTGTTCCGCCTATCACAGGCGGAGGCGGAGGCGCGGCTTTTGAATTGTAGAATGGCCGCCGAGAAGAGCGGCGATCCATCGGCACGACACGGGACGGAGGAGGCACGGGACGGAGGAGGCACGGGACGGAGGAGGCACGGGACGGAGGAGGCTCGGGACGGAGGAGGCACGGGACGGAGGAGGCACGGGACGGAGGAGGCTCGGGACGGAGGAGGCTCGGGACGGAGGCTCGGGACACAGGTAGGCTGGACACACACACAAGGCTGCACGGACACACACACAGGGATGGATGGATGGACACACACACACACACACACACACACACACAGGGATGGATGGATGGATGGATGGATACACACACACACACACACACACACACACAGGGATGGATGGATGGATGGATGGATACACACACACACACACACACACACACACAGGGATGGATGGATGGATGGACACACACACAGGGATGGATGGACGGACACACACACAGGGATGGATGGATGGATGGACACACACACAGGGATGGATGGACGGACACACACACAGGGATGGACGGACACACAGGGATGGACAGCCATGTCTCACCCTCGGCTTATACACGAGTCAATAAGTTTTCCAGTTTTTTGGGGGTAAATTGGGGGCCTCGGCTTATATTCGGGTCGGCCTATACTCGAGTATATACGGTACCTTTTTTTTTTTTTAAGCTGGTCCGGTCTCCAGCAGCGAAAGCTCTGCAGAGGACACAGCCGACAACGGCTGTGAAATGGATGGAAAGTGACGTCACCCATAGACTTATGTAGCAAGCCTCCCAAGGTCCAAGTCCCAACTCCAAGCCTCTCCAGGTCTAATGGTGCCCTCCAGAGTTGGGGACAGCTGACATCCTTCTGTGTAGAGCAGGTTACGAGGCATGGTGGGTGCAATGGAAGGTAGATTTTTGGGCGCCAGACACACAATTTCTGACATCTGTTGCTTACATGTTAGAATCCATATTTTTTTTTTTTTTAGCAGAGAATCTAGAGAATAAAATGGCAATCGTTGCAAAATTTTATGTCGCACCGTATTCGCGCAGCGGTCTTTCAAACTATTTTTTGGGAAAAAAGACGCTTTCATGAATTAACAAAAAATAAAAATAAACAGTAAAGTTAGCCCAATTTTATTTAATTTTTTTTGTATAATGTGAAAGATGATGTAACGCCGAGTAAATAAATACCTAACATGTCACGCTTTGAAAAATGCGCACACTCGTGGAATGGCGACAGAATACGGTACCTAAAAATCTCCATAGGCGGCGCTTTAAAAAAAAAAATAATGGTTTCCAGTTTAGAATTAGAGAGGAGGTCTAGTACTAGAATTATTGCTCTGGCTCTAACGATCGCGGCGATACCTCACAAATGCGAGATTTGAACACCGTTTACATATGCGGGCGCGACTTACGTGTGCGTTTTCTTTGCTGCGTGAGCTCGCGGGGACCGGGGGTGGTTTTAAAAAAAAATGTTTTTCTTTTTTAAATATTTCTTTTTCTTTTTTTACTTTAAAAAAAAATTTTATTACTTTTTTTGCTGTCACAAGGAATGCAAACATCCCTTGTGACAGTAATAGTTGGTGAATCTAAAAGACCCCCAAATCCCTCCTTTGCATTTAAAAGTATTCAGATTGGCAAAAACGGCCATTCTGAATACTGTCATTTTTTTTTTTTTTTTAATGGTGCCATTGGCAGCCGAGCAAACCGGAAGTGACGTTGCTTCCGTGTTTACACATAGGAGACAGGAAGGAAGCCGTTTCCGGCTTCCTTCCAGTCTCACTCTAGCCGGCGGAAGTGCCGGATCGTGGATCGGTCTCCCCTTGGAGCGGGAGGCCCGGGAAGAGAGGCGGAAGGCGGCGGGCGGGGGGGACGGACGTCCTCTCTCGCTCCGTTGGGATAACAGCTGAGTGGCTTTTAGCCGCATCGCTTGTTATCCCTAAAGAAGTCTCCTATAGCAACAATCTTGTTTTTAACACAAGTTGTAATGAACTCTTTCACTTCCTCCACAATCTCCTTTTTAGATGTTCACTCAACTGAGCTCCCAGTCTATCACTTAGACCCTCTAATAAAATGCCTCTGGATCTCCTGAGCTCTTCCAACCTTCTCACTGAGTATTTTCCGCAAGCACACCCCCCCCCCCCCCCCCACCCACCCATCAATTGCAGCCTCACTGTGCCCATCAAATGTAGCCACTGTGCCCATCAAATGTAGCCACTGTGCCCATCATATGCAGCCACTTGTGCCCATCATATGCAGCCACTTGTGCTCACCAAACGCAGCCACTGCACCCGTCATATGCAGCCACTTGTGCCCATCAAATGCAGCCATTGTGCCCATCAAATGCAGCCACTGTGCCCATCATATGTAGCCACTTGTGCCCATCAAATGCAGCCACTTGTGCTCATCAAACGCAGCCACTGCTCCCATTATATGCAGCCACTTGTGACCATCAAACGCAGCCACCTGTGCCCATCATATGCAGCCACATGACCATCAAGTGCAGCCACTTGTGCCCATCAAACGCAGCCACTTGTGCCCATCAAACGCAGCCACTGCTCCCATTATATGCAGCCACATGACCATCAAGTGCAGCCACTTGTGCCCAGTATATGCAGCCACTTGTGCCCATCATATGCAGCCACCTGTGCCCATCATATGCAGCCACCTGTGCCCATCATATGCAGTCACTGTGCTCCATCATATGCAGCCACATGACCAGCAAATGCAGCCACTTGTGCCCATCATATGCAGCCACCTGTGCCCATCAAACGCAGCCACCTGTGCCCATCATATGCAGCCACATGACCATCAAATGCAGCCACTTGTGCCCAGTATATGCAGCCACTTGTGCCCATCATATGCAGCCACCTGTGCCCATCATATGCAGCCACTGTGCCCCATCATATGCAGCCACATGACCATCAAATGCAGCCACTTGTGCCCAGTATATGCAGCCACCTGTGCCCATCATATGCAGCTACCTGTGCCCATCAAATGCAGCCACTGTGCCCATCATATGCAGCCACCTGTGCCCATCATATACAGCCACTTGTACCCAGTATATGCAGACACTGAGCCCATCAAATGCATATACTCCCCCCCCACTCGTGAGGTTTGTGGCTCTGGCAGCACTCCACCCCCCCCCCCCGGCAGATTGCGGCTCGTGGCTCTGGCAGCAAACCCCCCACCCCGCATGGCTCTGACAGAGCCGAGGTTACTTACCATAGCACTGCAGCAGCTCCTCTCAGAGTGGCGGCGACCTCCGTCCCAGCTCGTGTCTCCTCCGCTCCTCTTCCTAAGCGCCAGGCATCCATTAGGGTTGCCCGGCGACTCGGCCAATCAGGAAGCAGGTCTGACGCCCTGCCTCCTGATTGGCGGGGAGGAAGGTTAATGTGGAAATAGCGAAAATTTATTTGCTATCGTCACACAATTGGGTATCATCAAGGCGCACTCTCTGCACCCCCGAGCCCACCCTATTTTGAAGCCTATTAGCGCCTCTGGCACTAATCAGGTGCTTCAAAAAGTACCACCCCCGCCATAGGAATCCATGCGTCCGGCGTCCTGAAAGGGGCCGGGCATATAGATGGGAGGGAGGTGGCACCGGTAGGCCCACAGTCCACGGTCTGCCACTGGTCCCTGGCTTGGCACTCACACATACTCCTCAAGCGTCACCCCACTGTCCTGCTCAGGCCCTGGCTTGGCACAAAAGACTGCTTTGCAAGCCTCACCTCCGCTGGCTGCATCCCTTACTTGACACCCACTAAAGTTTCCCAGTTCTTCACCATCCCCGGTTGGTGAGAATACTGCTCCGTTACTTGCTTCAGCTACTCACGGTGGTCCCCGGTAACAAGGTGGATGGCCCCTTAGTGGCGACAGCTTCCTTTCTACCTCCGACCACGACAGGTTCTCTGGGCTGGCTGAACCGTTACTTTGGTTGGACTGCAAGCCGCAATCCCAACCCTGCACTGCTTTGTCTTGCTTCTGGATAGGCCCTCACACAGCCTGGCAGCCAGATGTCCCCAAGATAGGCCTCAGGCTCTGACCCAGCAGCCCGGGGCAGTATAACACACGTCCACCCAGTCAGCCATCCAGGTGGCACAGAACCCCCGATCAGCTGACCTCGCTCAAATAAATAGGCTCTGCCAGCAGACCAAGGGACCCAGGAAGATCTCTGCCCATTGGTTGAGACACCCCCATCTATTCTTAATCTGTCCTTGCAATGCCCTTGTCTTATCTAATGCCACCAGATACCCGGCCACCTAGTGACAGGAGAGAGAAGTGCAGCAATTCCAGAATTAGAGTGGAATCAATTGATCTCCTATCTATTGGCCAAGGCAACTATACCTGGCAGGTAAATGTACAAGCAACCCTGCCTAACCATCAGGGTGCTACACTTACTATATGGCTTCCGTTGTCGGCTGCCTCTTCCTCATAGCTTTTGCTGACAGCTCAGCGTGGGACCAGACCAGAGCGGCTTCAGAAAAGGTATGTATACTGATTTCTTCTTTACAGGGCTAGATAGGTTAGTGTTCGATCGTGGATGTCTGTAGGTATAGCGATTTTTAGTGTTCGGCTGGACTTCCACTTTAACCGGTTCCCGACCAGCGCACGCTGATGTACGTCGGCAGAATGGCACGGGCAGGCAAATGGGCGTACCTGTATGTCCCTTTAAATTTGCCGCTCTGACCATCGCGAGGGTGCCGCTGGCGGCACGCTTGCGTGCTGGTCGGGACCCCCCTGAGTCCGGTCGTGGGTATACCCGCGATCGTCTCACGGGGCGGCTGAACGAGGAAATGCCATTGTAAACAGCATCTCCCCTTTCTGCCTAGCAACTAGTGACGCTGATCTCTGCTCCATGTAATTGGAGCAGAGATCAGTGTTCACTAAATTAAAGCCCAGCCCCCAACAGTTAGTAACACGCCCCTAGGAACACTTAACCCCTACACTGCCACCCACTGGTTAACCCCCTTCACTGCCAGTGTCATTTACACAGGAATCAGTGCATTTATATAGCAGTGATTGCTGTATAAATGACAATGGTCCCAAAAATGTGTCAAAAATGTCAGATGTGTCCGCCATAATGTCGCAGTCACAATAAAAATCGCTGATCGCCGCCATTACTAGTAAAAAAAAAAATTATTAATAAAAATGCCATAAAACTATCCTCTATTTTTTAAACACTATAACTTTTGCGCAAACCAATCAATAATCGCTTATTGCGATTTTTTTTTTACCAAAAATATGTAGAAGAATACGTATCGGCCTAATCTGAGGGTAAAAAAATTTTTTATATATTTTTGGGGGATATTTATTATAACAAAAAGTAAAAAATAATGTGTTTTTTTCTAAATTGTCGCTCTATTTTTGTTTATAGCACAAAAAATAAAAACCGCAGGAGTGATCAAATACCACCAAAAGAAAGCTCTGTTTGTGGGGGAGCCACGTCGCACGACCGTGCAATTGTCAGTTAAAGTGACGCAGTGCCGAATCGCAAAAAGTGGTCTGGTCTTTGGCCAGCAAAATGGTCCGGTCTGCAAGTGTTTAATGAACGTCAAGAAACAGATTTTACAGTAAGTAGAAAAATCCTATTATGACCATAATTGAAGAAACTATTTACAGCACCACACATCTACTTTAAGGAAATGACATTGTATTTAGTTGCATTACAGAAATCGCCACGTCGTCTGCAGAATGTACCGTATATACTCGAGTATAGGCCGACCCGAATATAAGCCGAGGCCCCCAATTTACCCCCAAAAAAACTGGCAAACTTATTGACTCGTGTATAAGCCGAGGGTGAGACATGCCTGTCCATCCCTGTGTGTGTGTCCGTCCATCCCTGTGTGTCCGTCCATCCCTGTGTGTCCGTCCATCCCTGTGTGTCCGTCCATCCCTGTGTGTCCGTCCATCCATCCCTGTGTGTGTGTGTGTCCATCCATCCATCCATCCCTGTGTGTGTGTGTCTCCATCCATCCATCCATCCATCCCTGTGTGTGTGTGTCTCCATCCATCCATCCATCCATCCCTGTGTGTGTGTGTCTCCATCCATCCATCCATCCATCCCTGTGTGTGTCTCCATCCATGTGTGTGTGTGTGTGTGTGTGTGTGTGTGTGTGTGTGTGTGTGTGTGTGTGTGTGTGTGTGTGTGTGTGTCCAGCCTACCTTTGTCCCGAGCCTCCGTCCCGTGCCTTGCCTCCTTGCCTCCGTCCCGTGCCTTGCCTCCTTGCATCCGTCCCGTGTCATGCCTTGCCTTGCCTTGCCCCCGTCCCGTCCCGTCCCGTGCCGTGCCGTCCCGTGCCCTCTTCGTCGGCGGCCATTGTAAAGTTCAAAAGCTGCGCCGCCGCCTTCGCCTGTGATAGGCGGAACACTGAATTTCCCAGCAGCCTGTGTTCCGCCTATCACAGACGTCGTATCATCCTCGTCCGTAGTACGAGGATGATACGATGTCCGTGATAGGCGGAACACAGGCTGCTGGGAAATTCAGTGTTCCGCCTATCACAGGCGAAGGCGGAGCCGGAGGCGCGGCTTTTGAATAGAATGGCCGCTGTCTGTCTGCTCGACACGCTGATCGAGCGGGCAGACAGCGATGACTCGAGTATAAGCCGAGGGGGGCACTTTCAGCCTCAAAAAAGAGGCTGAAAATCTCGGCTTATACTCGAGTATATACGGTATCTTTGCATGCTTTATTGTCTTGCAGGCTTTTTTTCTGTAAGCCTCAAACCACTTAGATTGCCACCTCTTGCTTTGCCACTTGCTGTTTCAGCTGCGGGTTTGTTTTGCAGACTATTTTTGTAATGCTCAGCAGCCTAGATTGTCACCTCTGCTGCCGATCGTGCTTTTGTCACTGAGAAACAGAAATGAATCCGAGTCTAATGGAAGAAGTTTAGGAGTTTATGGTTATTGGTAATATAATCTCTTCCTGTTTTTTTTTTTCTACATTTATTGCTACATTCACCTTTGGGATGAATTACAGTGGAGACTGTGAGCCAGGCCTTCTCGTCCAACATCAGTGCCTGACCTCACGAACGCTCTTCTGGAAGAATGGTCAAACATTCCCATAGACACATCTCCTAAACCTGGTGGACGGCCCTTCCCAGAAGAGTTGAAGCTGTTATAGCTGCAAAGGGCCAACTTAATATTGAACCCTACGGACTAAGACTGGGAGGCCATTAAAGTTCATGTGCGTGTAAAGGCAGGCGTCCCAATACTTTTGACAATATAGTGTATGTAATGTTCCGAGCTTGGGTGTCTTCCGCACTTGTCTCTATTGAAAATTCCACATTGTGTTCTTTTTCAAGTCTGATCAGCTGTAGGCTGGGGCATTCTACACCCTGCACAAGAAGGTGGGATGCTGGTAACCCCTTTATATGGACAATACATTTAGTCAGTGGGGTTTATTTACTGAAGGCAAATCCACTGTGCACTCACTGCGCTGCAAGTGCACTTGAAAGTTCAGTCGCTGTAGATCGCTGTGGATCTGAAATAAGGGGAAGCTCTGCTGATTTTATTATCCAATCATGTGCAAGCAAAAAGGCTGTTTTTTATTTTCCTTGCCTGCCCCCCTCGGATCTACAGCGACGGCATTAGCCATGCATTTGAAGTGCAAAGTGGATTTGCCTTTAGCAAATAAACCCCAATGTGTCTCCTGATAGTGTGTACTCATATCCTCCATTTTTTACAATGTCACTCATCTCCTTCCCTCTGTGTTCTACTCATCTAATTCCCTTTCCACGGTGCCACTCATCTCCTCCCTTCTCTGCTCTTCATGGTGTAACTCATCTCCACTTTTCTTCATGGTGTCACTTATCTGCTCCCTTCTCCAGAACATCATGGCCAGACCACCTCTCTGGTGTTCCTGATGTTCTTCATGCCTCTTATCTCCTCCCCTTTCCATGATGTTACTCATCTCCTCCCCTCTCTGTTCTTCATGGTGTCACTTATCTTCTCCCTTCTCCAGAACATCAGGAACACCTCTCTGGTGTTCCTGATGTTCTTCATGCCTCTTATCTCCTCCCCTTTCCATGATGTCACTCATCTCCTCCCCTCTCTGTTCTTCATGGTGTCACTTATCTTCTCCCTTCTCCAGAACATCAGGAACACCTCTCTGGTGTTCCTGATGTTCTTCATGCCTCTTATCTCCTCCCCTTTCCATGATGTCACTCATCTCCTCCCCTCTCTGTTCTTCATGGTGTCACTTATCTGCTCCCTTCTCCAGAACATCAGGAACACCTCTCTGGTGTTCTTGATGTTCTTCATGCCTCTTATCTCCTCCCAGGCATGTACTGGCCATCGGGACTACCAGGAGTTTCCCGGTGGGCCGATGGCTCAGTGGGCCACTCTGATATAAGGGGGCTGGTGATGGGCCACTCTGATGTAAGGGGTGCTGATGGGACACTCTGACGTAAGGGGGCTGGTAATGGGACACTCTGACGTAAGGGGCTGGTAATGGGACACTCTGACGTAGGGGGGCTGGTAATGGGACACTCTGACGTAAGGGGGCTGGTAATGGGACACTCTGACGTAAGGGGGCTGGTAATGGGACACTCTGACGTAAGGGGGCTGGTAATGGGACACACTGATGTAAGGGGCTGGTGATGGGACACTCTGATGTAAGGGAGTGCTGATAGGACACGCAAAATGTAAGTGGGCCGGTCTGGATGAAGTCCAGGGCCAAATTTCTGTCCCAGTCCAGCCCTGTCTCCTCCCCTTTCCATGATGTCACTCATCTCCTCCCCTCTCTGTTCTTCATGGTATCACTTATCTGTTCCCTTCTCCAGAACATCATAAACACCTCTCTGGTGTTCCTGATGTTCTTCATGCCTCTTATCTCCTCCCCTTTCCATGATGCCACTTATCTCCTCCCCTCTCTGTTCTTCATGGTGTCACTTATCTGCTCCCTTCTCCAGAACATCATGACCGCCTCTCTGGTGTACATGATGTTCTTCATGCCTCTTATCTCCTCCCCTTTCCATGATGTCACTCATCTCCTCCCCTCTCTGTTCTTCATGGTGTCACTCATGCCCCAGCTGAAGGCCTTTTTGGTTGAAACGCGTCGGGATTAGCTGTATTTTTATCTGGGATCACCATTTTTTATCTTCATTGCTGTATACCGTTTTTTTAGAAATAAAAAAACCTCATTGTTTGACCTGCACCATATGGAAGCCATTTTTCTTCTCCACATACTATCCGGATGAGAGTTGACCTGCTGTCCAGTAAATCTTTTTGCATCTAAGATCCAGTTTCGGTGCTCCTTCCATTGGAGATTCGTTTGGTGGCCATCCACAATATCCCTGGATTCGTCTTCTGAGGTCCTGGACTCTTTGGGGTACCGTATATATGCGCCGTTTTCGGCACCCTGGCTGTATGACTCTTTGTAGCTGATGTAGCACACTACTACCTTGGGAGCTGCTAGTGTAGTTCATTACAGTACTGCTGATTTAACCCCCGCTTCTTCCACCCCACTTGAGTAACAACAGACACAGTTCAACAGTTGAACAAGGGGCATTTATTTCGTTTGCTGCAGCATGTTGTATATTGGTGATGCAAGGAAGTATTTTGGTACTACTGAAGGCCTCATCTGCCTCTCTCGCCTCCTGCCATTCCTTCCCAGGCCAGTTCAGGAAAGCCCAGGCGCCCCCGGTCTACTCCAGGCACCCCCTTGGCAGCTACTTCCCGGTTCCTGTGCAATGATCCATCCCAGCCGGAAAGCCTGGTTTCTTTTCCCAGGGTTGGTGGTGTAGCTTGGAAAGTTGAACCATCCGGCTCCAAGGTCTCTGAACCCTCAGGCCTTCCGGTTAGGTTCCTGCTCTCCAGCTCTGGGGCCTCGGAAGCCCCAGGCCTTTGAGCCTGCTCCTGATGGTCACATTGTGCAGCCTCTCTCGACCTAGTCTCTTCCCATCTCCCCCCCAGGAAGCATGTGACCTCAGTATATATGTCTGTCCCGCCCCTGCCCATACAAATTAATGATTGGACCAGAGCCAGGGGCGAACTGACAACTCATGGGGCCCCCGGGCAATAGGAGATTGTGGGGCCCCCAGGCAATCAGAGATTATGGGGCCACACAGTATACAATCACACAGCACACACAGACATGTTTCTATTGGCTGAGAAGGTACTGGAGAGGTGGGGCAGCTATAATCTCAGGATTTGTAGACCAAAAGGATGTCGGTAAGGGACATTTCATAGACAGATATAAAAAAACACAGATTTTTACATACTGTCTCTTGTGTTACTTAGGCTGGCAACCCTGATGGGGCCCCCTAGTGGCCTGGGGCCCTCGGGCAGTGCCGAGTGGCCGAATGGTCAGTCCGCCCCTGAGCAGAGCCATATACACTAAGGTGACCAGATTTTGTAAATGAAATCCGGGGACATTTTTTTGTTTAACTAGTAATGGTGGCAATTAGGGACTCTCTGCCCGTCACCTCACGGCCTGTCAAGTCTTACTCTCCAGGCCTCGGCTACTTCTGGGTGGGGAGGGGAGGAAGATCACTCCGCCAGGGAAGGCAAGGAGATGAGCAGGTGGCTGGCCGGGACTTGAGCCAAGGCAGAAGAACATGGGAGCAGGAGCGGAAGGGGCATGTGCCTGAAACTGAAGAAATGTTCTCTCCGCTCCGACCAGCACATGATCATCATAAAGGGGCACAGATAATGAAAAAATACACCCCCACCCCCAAGCTAGAAGGAGCAGCAGAGTGGGTGGGGGGGGGGGAGTAATTCTGATTTTTTTTTAATCTGCACTGACTGTCTTTGAAATTGCCCCAGCCCCTGGTCAAATCCAATCCGGGGACAAAACCAGGGATAGACTTGGTTCTGGGACAGTGTCCTCAATCCAGGGACTGTCCCCGGAAACCGGGGATGTCTGGTCACCCTAATATGCACTGCCTGCTCATCAGTCCCTGACCCGCCTTCTTTCCAGAACATTACCCTGGAGAAGCAAAGGAGGTCTTCCAGGTTGAAGAACAGGTGGTCACACCCCCCTCTAGTCTACTGCTCCTCCCAAACCCAGATCAAACCCACCAGGCCTAAACAAAAAAAACAGTAAGGCACTGGCAATTTCCCCTGATTTTAACCTGTTAGCACCCACCTAAAAGTAGTGGGCGCTACACTGGCATTTGAGTCCACCTGTTCCGGTAAGCCCATGTACACACGGTCGGAGATTCCGTCGGAATGTGTCCTATCGGACCGTTTTGTCGGATATTCCGACTGTGTGTGGTCTGCATCGGACTGTTTCCGTCGGAATATCCGACGGACCAACTTTTCCAACTTGCCGGTAAAATTTTCAGACAAAATGCTCCTATCGGACATACTCCGATCATGTGTAGCCTACTCCGACGGACAAAGTGCCACGCATGCTCAGATCAAATTCCTAGGCCAAAGCTATTGGCTACTAGCCTGAACGTAGTCCCGTCGTAACGAAATAACGTCATCACGTTATGTACAATCGGATTTACCGACAACTTAGACCGACCGTGTGTATGCAACATCACTTCCGGACCTCTTACGGGAATTAATCCGTCGGAATTACTCCGACGGATTTGGTTGTCGGAATCTCCGACCGTGTGTACAAGGGCTAAGAGTATATATACCTCTCTCCTGTGTTGAAGGTGCACCACCCTTGATGTTTCCATTATTGGACAGGGCTAGTTCATTCCACCTTTGATCCAACATCATTTAATGGTTGACACACAGACCTCTTTCAATAGATTTCCACATCCATTGGACTTTTTCACAGATTTTTTTCTTCACATGTTACTTGTGCATATTGTGATTTCTCGCCTAGTTTCATTTATATGTAAAAGCATTACAGAATTATTTTGCACTGTTCTACTTATATTACAATATTTGTGTTTGCTTGTTAGCGCTACATTACCCACCACTTTGTCACCCATCTCCACTTTTCATCATGGTGTCACTCATCTGCTTCCTTCTCCATTCCTTATAGTGTCTCCTCATCTCCCCTTTGCCCAACCTATTGGTCACTCATCTGTAAGCCTTCTGCCCTCTACATTCAGAATATAAAGGTATCATCAGCAGTGACGTAACTAGAACCTTCAGGGCCCCGATGCAAGAAACCATAAAGGGCCCCCCTGAACCCCAGCCAGGGCCCTTCCCTCAGAGTCCGGCGGTGGAACTCCAGGGCGTGGTCACAGGTATGACCTTTGTGAGCCCTGGAGTTCCACCACTGGCATCAGTAGTTTTTTTTTTTTTTTTTAGGTGCCCCATTGGGGGACTGTCCCTAGGCAGGATGGGGTCCCCGTCCCTAGAAGAGATGAGGTCCTTTTCTCCAGGGCAGATGAAGTTACTGCCCCCAGGTGAGAAGAGGTCCCTGTCCCCAGGGGAGATGAGGGTCCCTGCCCCCAGGTGACAAGGGGTCCCTGTCCCCAGGGGAGATGAGGGTCCCTGCCCCCAGGTGACAAGGGGTCCCTGTCCCCAGGGGGAGATGGAGGGGGTATGTAATGGTGTGTGGGGGATGGGGTCCTCTCACTCACCATGACCAAGCTGCAGGCCGTGCACTCATCCATGTTGGCCTGGGCTCCATCCAGTGTGCTGGACGGGTGATCAGCATATCTCCCAGAAAGACCTTTCATCATCTGTGTATGACGGGGGAGGAGGGGGCTGGCAGTGTCCTCCGGGGGGCTCTCATAGGGCTGCACTGCATCTGTGTGCTTAAAGTTTGTTTACCCGGGAGAAGTATGCAGTGCAGTGTGGGCCGGACTCAGGGGGGGCCGGGACTCTGGCTGGGGAGAACAGACATCGGACTGAGCGGCAATGCATGGAGCAGGAGAGGGGTACTCTGAGGAGCCGGCCGAGGACACAGGTCATGCGGGGAATGCACAACTAAAGAGCAGCCAGTGTGATAGTCGAGCATGGAGCTCTGCTAGTCACCCTCCACCACCCATGTGCATGGTGCACTGGTACCCCCTAGCTGCCTATGCTGCTGCCGGCCATATGTAGAGGGGGCTGCATGGGCCCCCTGCATCACAGGGCCCGGTTGCAGTCGCGACTGCTGCACCCCCTATAGTTACGCCCCTGATCATCAGTCCAGCAGAAATTCCTATTCATGGGTTTCTCTGACATCAGGGGTGTCAGGAGGACAATCTGCTCCCGCCCTCCATGACTGACCATCCTCAAACATCGACAGGCGTGTGCTTGCCCGATTTCATAAGCTTTTCCATAGTTTTCCATCTCCTAGTTCCGAGTAACCAAACATGTAAAAAAATAATAGAAATCGATCCAAACCACCACCAAAGGCATTTTCAACCAACTTCCATCTCAAGTTCAATGATTTAGTTGCTCGTTGGACATTTCATTTTGACGTCATTGTTTTTTGTGATTCAAAGCTTACAGAAAACCTTGGGGTTTCCAGGAAAGTCGCCAATTGTTCGGCCATAACAGAGACGTTCACGGGCCTCTTCACAGAATGATAGTTGGAATAGTTGGTGTTCCTCTTAAAAAAAAGAAAAAAAGGCCAAAGCCGTGCTTTGGAAGCCATCTGATACTTACCTACAAATAAGGTAACATTTTTGCAGCCTTCGGAACTGGAAAGGGCTGAAGATCATCTAATGGACAGCAGTAAATCTCGTACATTGGACGGGTTATTGTATGCGGTGTGTTCCCCGTAGTGTATGAAATCTCTTTTTATTAACATCGTTGACCCCTCACACTAAACTGGAAAGCGCAGTTGTCCCAAATCGCACCAAGAAGTGCAGAACACTCGGTAAAATTTATAGCTTTGTCTCTTCCCCTGAGCTCCGCTACCAGGATAATAATTCTCTATAAATATCAGATCCGTACTCCCTGGCCTTCTGTCCCCCTGGAACATCCAATGACAGCAGGCATGTCAGGCTAAAGTTTACTATAAGCTGGACTGGGAGGCTGCCATTGCTGATCTCTCAATCTGAAAATGCTATTTGCTTGGTTGGCATGATGAGTCACTGATGTGGAACTACTCCTGCTGCAGCAGGGACTGATCTGCGTCAGATATTTGTGAACACATCATAAAATGCACAGACAGCAGAAATTTACATCACATGTCAAACACAAGGCCTGTAGGCCAAATCCGACCCACCAGGCCTTGTCATGTGGCCCTCGCTACCCTGTTTTGCAGCCGGAAGGTAGCGGAACTCCGTGCCAACACCTCCGTCTCTCACCCTCTGCTACTGCTCCCTGCTGTCACTTGTAAACAAGGAAGTCTTCTCTGTTTACAAGGGATAGCTTTGCTCTCAGCTACTCCCAGATGTCACAGATCCCTGCATGCACTCATGGCAGGGACAGTTCTCCAGAGAGAGAGAGAATGATATCCCTGCAGGGCAAGGCATACCCACCTACACAGAGAGGTACTAAGGCCGCCTACACAGGGAGGTACTGGAGTTAGACCAGGTAGGAGAGAGTAGAGATGTGAGGAAGCTTTGGGGGGAGGAGGGGGGGGTTGTAATTGGGATTGTACACTGTTCACTGTGAATAGCGCACCCCTAAACCTTGCACTCTGTACACAGCGCACTCCTGAACTCTGCATTCTGTACACAGCATACTCCTGAACACTGCCTTCTGTACATAATATACTTCTGGGCTCTGCACTCTGTACGTAACACACTCTTGAACTCTGCACTCTGTGTGTAGCGAACCCCTGAACTCTACACTCTGTGCATAGGGCCCCCCCTGGATCTGCACTCTATACATTGTGTACTCATGGACTCTGCACTCTATAAGTAGCGCACTCCTGAACTCTACATTCTGTACGTAGCGCACTCCTGAACTCTGCACTCTGTACGTAGCGCACTCCTGAACTCTGCACTCCGTACGTAGCGCACACCTGAACTCTGCACTCTGTATGTAACACACTCTTGAACTCTGCACTTTGTACATAACACACTCCTGAACTCTGTACTCTGTACGTAGCGCACCCCTGAACTCTGCATTTTGTACATAGCGCACCCTTGAACTCTGCACTCTACATAGCGCACCCCTGAATTCTACACTCTGTACGTAACGTACTCCTGAACTCTGCACTCTGTATGTACCGCACTCCTGAGCTCTGCGCTCTGTACATAGCACACGCTTGAACCCTGCACTCTGTACATAGCACACCCTTGAACCCTGCACTCTGTACGTAGTGCGCCCCTGAACTCTGCACTCTGTACGTAACGCACTCTTATTGTAGCGCACCCCTGAACTCTGCGCTCTGTATATAGGGCACCCCTGGAACTGCACTCTGTACATTTCATACTCATGAAATCTGCACTCTATATATAACTTAACCCTGAAATGAAATTGAGCTTGACAACCCTGATTTACATGATTGTGCCAACATCTCAGTCCAGAAAGTAGAATTCTTTGTCTGGAGTCAGGCTCAGAGGCCAGTGGCTGTAGCAGTTGAGAGATTCAGGAGTAGTCAGCTGGATGAATACCCAAGCAAATCCCTCTAGGGTTTGACGTGGGCTCACCTAAGGTGTGGGGTGTAAGCCTTAGCTGGTCTTCACCAGAGCTCCTGGTGCTGGTGATGGGTTTTGCTGCAGGCTAATGCCAGGTTGTGGACCTCAGGATTGCCCCAACAGGAAGAGAGCAAGTGGGGGTCAGTTAGCAGATGAAGCAGGTAAAGAACAAGCAGAAGCATAGTCGATGAACAAGCTAAAAGGTCAGTAATGAGTAGTAGCTTCATGGGATCAGATGGAAGCATAGTCGAACAAACCAAGGGTCGATAACAAGTGTTAGTGGAGATAAGGTCAGTTGCAAGTACACAAAGGAGCAAGATATGGGCTGGAGAGAGCACAACAATCTGGCAAACAGAAAGTGCAAAGGCATGGCTTCAATCAGGATGTTCATGGGAGGAGCAAAGAGTTCAAGGTTCACCAGGAACAATATACAAGGCAAGATTGTCCAAGGGTTCAGGCAAGGAGTTGTCCAGCATCTCAAGTGGCACAGCGAGAAGAGCTATAGCCAGACAGTGCAGAGGTCCTGTTTTTGGCAATACTTGCAGGAGCCAAGACCAATGGTTCCAATGTCCTAGTGTAGCCCCGGGCTCCTGAAGAGCAAGCGATATGTTTTTGTCAATTTAAATGTTCCTAAGACCATAGTTGGGTTTTAGGGTTAATTACAGTAAATTATGGTCTCAGTATCAGTTTGCCTGGACTGTATTGTGTTCTGCCTGGTCATAGGTGTAGGTGTCACCTTTGCCAGGCATTGGAACGCAGTCTGGTTGGATGCATTGGTGCCAATCTCTCTCTCGGAGCCAATCAGTGGGTGCGTTGTCTCTCTGTGTATTCCGGGAGAGGGTACTTAAGGTGCTGAGGTCACGTGATTCTGGGTTCCGGTCCAGAAGTATGTTCCCTAAAGCGGATTCAAGTGTCGGCCTCGACAGTTTATTGGGTCATCAACCTCGGGAAACTCCTAGACGAGCACGAGGTGGAGTAGGTAACGGTAAGCCCAAAAATAATCAGCCGCTCCTTCGGGGGTCAGTGCTACACTAGCAATAACGTAAGAATGCTTCAAATGGGAGTATCTTGGTAAGGCTTCTGGGGGGGGGGGGGGGGTTAAAATAGCCTACTGGTATGAAAATATAACTAATAAACATTTTAGAGATTTTACAGAGGCGTCACTGGTTTCTGCCAAACATTTGGGACCCGCCAGAGACTGGAGGCGCAAATGTGCACACACGGAGGGTTTTCATGTGCTCAATGTATGGGCGCTCTCTAGTTGCTAGCAGCACAACATTCTGCATATACCCAGATGCATAGCACACTGCCCCCCCCCCCCCCCCCCCCAAGCCCCTGTACACACGGTCGGAGATTTCAACAACCAAAGCCATCGGATTCTGCCCGTCGGATCTTGTCCGAAACTGTTGCATACACACGGTCGGACAAAGTTGGTGAAAAATCCGATCTTTCAGAACGTGATGACGTAATTTCGTTACGATGGGACTACATTTAGGCTAGTAGCCAATAGCTTTGATGTAGGAATTTGATCTGAGCATGCGTGGCACTTGGTCCGATCAAAATGCTCTACACATGATCGGATTAGGTCCGACTGGCCCAGTTGGTCGGGAAATATTTCCAACATGTTGGAAAATTGGGTCCGACGGAGATTCGGACGGAATCAGTCCGATGCATACCACACACAGTCGGATTATCCGACGACACAAGGGCTTTAGATAGCTGTGACATAGCAATCCCAGGAGGCAGCGGGGTCCTTCCTAGGCCCAAAACCAGGAAATATTGCCTTGCTGGTTGCCGTGCCAAAAAAAAAACCTAAAGGTACAAACCGTAACTAAAATGTTTTAACATTTTTTTGTAAGAGAGATGGGGAAGACCAAAGAGAAAAAAAAATGTTGTTATAAGGAGTTAAGTTCCAATTTAATACTTATTGCCCCCCCCCCCCCCTTGACTGTGCAATCTGTTATCTGGAAAAGGTGATCTTAGCTATTAAAGTTGATACTGAGGGTTTATATTGTAACAAATCGGCGGCCAATCCAATCCAATAATAAAGCAGCATGAAGCTTCTAATGTCACATAATATAATTTCCCCTCATACATTGTAGCATTTATGAGTCTTATTTACCAGTCATGGAAAAGGTCATATAGAATGAAATGATAAAAGAGAAAAGTCGGAAACATTCCGGGGAACAGATTGCCCTTGTGAGAGTAGAAATGGCAACAAACATTGAACGGAATACACATAAAAAGTCCATTGTCCTTCCATTGTCATATCATAAGGTCAGTGACTCCGGGGATTACAGCTGATTGTAATAATATTTTGTAGGAAAGAGCAAATAATATAATAACTAATAGCAACAATTAATATACAAACTCTAGTAATCAGGTATACGTAGCATCTCCAGGACCCTGGCTGAAGCATAATAGAATTATTTTTCTTAGAAGTTTATTTTTGTTTTTTTAATTGAACTAAACTATATGTATGAAACAATTAAGTTTTTAGTTTTTTTTTTACATTTTGGATAGTGAAGGGTTAAAACCCCTGCTGTTTTATATGTTCTGTCCTGTTTGGATTTCCTTTCACTTCCTGCCCTGGAGATGCAACAGAAAGTGAGAGGAAATCTCTCCAATGTTAAAGGAATTCCCCTCTCATGCTGCGTACACACGTTCGGAATTCTCGTCTGAAAAAGCTCTGATGGTTTTCCCGACGGAATTCCGACGGAATTCGGCTCAAGCTGTCTTGCCTACACACGGTCACACCAAATTATAATGCGGTGACGTACAACACGTACAACGCGACTAGAAAAAGGAAGTTCAATAGCCAGTAGCCAATAGCTTCTTGTCAGGGCTGGCTTAGCCCTTCCTCCTCTGGGCTGGCCGCTCAGCTGTCGGCTAATTGCCAGCTCTCTTCTCTTTGCACAGTTACCAACTGTTCCTGATGATGCTCGTCTGACCTGCCTATTTAAAGCCTTGCAGCTCATTTCTCCATTGCCTTCACGTTGGTCACATCACAAGTAACCATCTTCTGCTGTTTGTTTCAAGACTGGCTTGCTGACATCCCTCCTGGCTTCTATCCTGCTTGGATCCCAGACTTCTGGACTGGCTGATTAACCGATCTGGTTTATGAGCTTTGGACTGGCTGACTACCCGATCTGGCTACTGGACTCTGGCTATGCTTGACCATGCTTTTTTCTATTTACCTTTTTATTTTTATTAATAAACAAGTGTGATTTGATTGTACTTCTGTCTCTGTCTGTTTCATGGTTCCTGACACTTCCGTCTCGTAGTTGAATCTGAGCATGCATGATTTTTGGCGTGTCGGAATTGCATACACACGATCGGAATTACAGAAAGAAAGTTTTTCCGGAGGTGCTCAGAAGATAAAGGTACTCTTCTTCACATTTGGTGGTCGTGCCCATCAATACAGACTTTCTGGACACTGGTCCGTGACATAACTGCTCAAGTAACTACATATCCGGTAGAGTTTACACCAGCTCGGCTTATTCTTCACCACACCTCTATCTCAACCCAATCCTATTCAAGATCCCTGGGGATCATATGATAAACGCAGCCAAATTATGCATATCAACCCACTGGGGTACGTCACATACCCCTACGGTGTCTGAATGGCTTACACGCGTGGGAAGAATAGCCGAGATGGAAGAGCTGATCCACATAGCCCGAGATTCTCCATCTAAATTTGCGCAGACGTGGGTTTGCTGGTCCCACTTCCAAACTACGGAAAGATACTCCGCCCTGATGAGCCTTAATACCCCTAATGGTTCCAATAGATGATAAATAGTAACACAAATAGTAACATTATTATATTTGACCTCTCCCTGAAAGACTATATTCCGGCTTTACCATTGAGAACCTCGAGGCACCTTCTACAAGGCCCCAGAAGGAACTCCTGCAGGTCGGGGGTCCCCGCGGGAAACCTTCCCCTGATGTTGGGGGGGCCGAGAAGGTGACGCCTATGGATTACTCCCGCCCTCCCCTACCCCCGCTATTCACCTGAACCTCCCTAACACCTCTTCCCTCGTCACTGTCCCTGGTATACCCACCCCTCCCCCCCTCGTAGACGACCGACTCCCCTCCCCCTCAAGACTGACCCACCTTGAATGACCGGTATCCCTCCTTACTACTTGAACCTGTCAAAGACAGGTGACAAGATTCTCCTGCTCAGGACCTCAGATCTCAGATGCAGTGAACCAGCTCACAGACATTGCAGGTCAGTTTCCGCCGAATAAGGGTGATTGATCTTCCATCCCTTACCGTGGAAGATAGGGCCCGACAACCACACGTATTCTGCTTTGTAGTAAGCACCAACATTCAGCGGAGTTACAGCCAGTTATTGGAATATTGTTAAAACCTGCTTGTAGCAAATGCTCAGTTAGATTTATCCTGTATTAGAGTATGAATACGCACGTCACCGGTTCATTTATTGTATACTTTACATTTCTGTATCGGTTATGCCTCTTTGTTTTTTTCTCTCTGAAATCTCTAATAAAAAATTTTCATGGAAAAAAAAAAAAAAGAAAGTTTTTCCGGCGGGATAATTGAGAACATGCTATAAAATTTTAGCTGGCGGAAATTCGGACAGCTAAATTCCGATGGAGCGTACACACGCTCGCATTTTCCGATGCAAAGCTCTCATCGGTCTTTTTCTGGCCGGAATTCCGATCGTGTGTACGCGGCATTAGTTGTCCCCTTTTGGACAACGGTTCTGGTGAGATTGGTAATTGTTGAATGAATGAGAAAAAAAGGGGGGGGGGGAGAGAAAGGTGGGACTTTAAATGAGACATGTAGTGAACGATGGTGAGCGTAAAAATCTGCATATTTAATAAATCATGGTTAAAATTCATGCAATGAAATACATGATAAAACAGCAAAATTCATATGTATACAAATAGGAACATAAATTTACATGACAGTATGTAGACCCTTGTGCTACATTAACTGGGAAACTTCCTATTTGCTTGAAATTGCTGATAGCATAGCAAATATCCATGTGAATTATACTAAATGGCAACAATTAATCGGTTTAAACATTGCATGTACTGGAGCTCTATCCATGTGAATAAAAATAATAAATGGCAACAATTGATCGGTTTGAGCATTGCGTATGCTAAGGCTCTACGCGTTTCATGGAGTATGTTGTTCCACTCATCGGGAGCGGCAATGTCTTTGATCTGAAAAAGAGACAATGAAAAGTGTCTAAGTCGCTGCCTTAACCACTTCCTGACCGATGTACATCGGCAGAATGGCACGGGCAGGCAAATTGGCGTACAGGTACGTCCATTTAAAATTTCCGACATGCCATCGCGTGTGTGCGCGCCTGCCGGTCGGGACCCCTGTGAGTCCAGTCGTGGGTCCCGCGGACTCGATCGCCGCGGGGATACCCGCGATCATCTCACAGGGGGGGGGCTGAATGGGGAGATGCGAAAGTAAACAGCATTTCCCCCGTTCTGCCTAGCAACAAGTGACACTGATCTCTACTCCCTGTGATTGGAGCAGAGATCAGTGTTAACTAACACACAGCCATGCCCCCCACAGTTAGTAACACGCCCCTAGGACACACTTAACCCCTACACTGCCACCCACTGGTTAACCCCTTCACTTCCAGTGTCATTTACACAGGAATCACTGCATTTGTATAGCACTGATTGCTGTATAAATGACAATGGTCCCAAAAATGTGTCAAAAATGTCCGATGTGTCCACCGCAATGTCGCAGTCACAATAAAAATCGCTGATCGCTGTCATTACTAGTAAAAAAAAAAAATTATAAAAATGCCATAAAACTATCCCCTATTTTGTAAACGCTATAAATTTTGCGCAAACCAATCAATAGTCGCTTATTGCGCTTTTTTTTTTTAACAAAAATATGTAGAAGAATACGTATCGGCCTAAACTGAAGGGAAAAAATGTTTTTTTTTATATATTTTTGGGGGATATTTATTATAACAAAAAGTAAAAAAAGAATGCGTTTTTTTTCAAAATTGTCGCTCTTTGTTTATAGCGCAAAAAATAAAAACCGCAGGAGGTGATCAAATACCACCAAAAGAAACCTCTATTTGTGGGAAAAAAAGGACGTCAATTTTGTTTGGGAGCTACGTCGCACGACCGCGCAATTGTCAGTTAAAGCGACGCAGCGCCGAATCGCAAAAAGAGGTCTGGTCTTAAGCCAGCAAAATGGTCCGGGGGCTGAAAGTGGTTAAGGAGGAGGAGATTTAATAAGAAAAATAGACCCTGAGCAGTACTCACAACTGCCATGTGGAGATGTAAACTTTAGGGCTGGACGTTCCCCTAAGCGTGTCTTGTCCGGGAACTATGGCAGAGTATGGCACATGCAGGCACGCAAAACGGGTCCCACAACCCGAGGAAAGCTGTCCAAACACTGGTGGCTCATATAAGCCAATTGCAAGTGGTGGCTTCAAGAATCTTGGAGGGTTTCTAAAAGTATAAATATTAGTGTATATAAGTAGGGTTGTCAAAAAGACAGTATCTGTACTTGAATGAGAACAGAATAATGCAATTGTAACCATATAATTGCCTATGTTATCTAATATTGGACTTGGAACAACCAGGGTGTGCATTCAATGAATAGCAGCCAAACAATGAATGAATGAGAAAATGACACAGGCAGTCGGGTACAAGTGTAGTTAAAAAAAGAAGCATATCATAAAATACCAGAAGGTAAAACTAACTAATTATAGAACAACTCAGTTAGCCATAAAATCCATAAAAAGTCTATAAAAAAGTCTGTCCAAAGGAAATATTGACCTCAGACACAATGAAGCAATCTCTGTGTAAAATATAAAAGACAGCAGAGGGTGCCAGCTAAGTGAAGTATTTACAACAAAATTTATTAAGACACATGAGTAGCAACTCAATTGGTAAAAAGGCATTACTGGAATATTGTCAGGTCACCTGAGTCCAGGTGACAGATGCACCCCGTTGGGGTCTGGAGTGCACCGCAAGGTAGCAAACACTGGGTGGTTCAGGAAGGCAAGGCCGCTATAGCAACAACACAGATCCCACTGGGAGCTAGAGCATAAGATTCCCCAGGGCACGGAGTCTAAGCCCTTGTACACACGGTCGGACATTCTGACAACCAAATCCGTTGGATTTTGTCCGACGGATTTTGTCCGAAACTGTTGCATACACACGGTCGGACAAAGTTGTCGGAAAATCCGATTGTACATAACGTGATGACGTTATTTCTTTACGACGGGACTATGTTCAGGCTAGTAGCCAATAGCTTTGGTCTAGGAATTTGATCTGAGCATGCGTGGCACTTTGTCCGTCGGAGTAGGCTACACATGATCGGAGTATGTCCAGTCGGAGCATTTTGTCTGTAAATATTTCCAGCAAGTTGGAAAATTTGGTTCGACGGATATTCCGATGGAAACAGTCCGATGCAGACCACACACAGTCGGAAAATCTGACAAAACGGTCCGATAGATGTACAAGGGCTAAGAGCCAGCGGGTGTTCGCCAGAGCCTCTAGTGGTGAGGATGGACTGCGCTGCAACTGGCTTCAGGTCGCGCCCCCCCCCCCCCCCCCCCCGGGTCTCCCAGCTCACGCTCACATTAGGCTACAGAAGGACAGAGAGGAAGCAGAAGTCCGGGACAACAAGGGATAGTAAGGAAATAAGCCAAAGGTCAGGGCGACTATTAGACAGGAATAGGCCGAGAACACGTCAAAGGTCAAGGTCACAAGCCAGTAGGGATAGTCAAGAACAAGCCAAGATCAGTAAACAGTATCAGACTTAGGACAGAGAGCAATGAGCACACGGATTACACAAATTACAATATTGATCAGCCAGGTTGGCTTGCAATACACAGGTTAATATAATGTTCCTAATTAGAGGCTGGGGAGGAGCTATGCTGAGGGAAGATTATTTAAGAAGCCAGGTGAGGGTGGCTGACCTCTAAAGGTGAACACATGGAGGAAAGGTAAGCTGACAGACAAACATTACTGCATAACCATGACACATATCTCATTCCCAAAGGGGTTTCCTTCTTGGTAAAGCGCATGGTAAACACATATACAGCACACCATGCACCTTACCAAGAAAGAAACCACTTTGGGAAATGAAATATGCCAGCAATGTGGGGGGGGGGGGGGGGGCGACGTGGCCTGGCAGGAGCCCGGGCTGAGACTGCCACCTACTTTACTACAGCGGGTTTGCTCTGATGTGCAGCTTATGGGATAATACGTCTTCTGTTCTACATGCCAGTAATGTTATTTACCAAGTGAGTTGCTACTTATGTGTCGTAATAAATGTGATGGTAATATTTCACTTAGCTGCCGCTCTGGCGCCCTTCCTTGGGGGTGATATGAGGGGTATACAGTCAGAGGTTGGGTAGGGGTGGTGTCACCTACCTGGTGGTGAGCCTGACATGTAGAGGAAGGCCTCCCGTACAGCTCCGGCTCAAGGACCGCTGGTAGTGGGACAGCTGGCACTGGAGCACGGTGGAGTAAGAGTGCCTAGAATCAGTCCTGAAGTCTGTGCAGGTAGTTTACGGGAACACACAGGCGGGAAGTTGGACTTGGCTGGTAGCGAACCGGAGCGTAGCAGGGTCACAGGCAGGTTTGGCACAGATGGGCAGATCAGGTACAACAGCAGGCAGGAGAGTAGTCAGGGAACAAGCCCGGACAGTATTCAGGAGTCAACACAGGTAACAAGATTCCAGGTAAACACTGTAGATGAAGCAGCAATCAACCAGTACTGAGTCTATGTTTAAATAGGCCGTCTGGCACCAGTTCTGGAGACAGGAGCGCATGAGAAAGCGTGATCACGTACACGCACACGCATGTGCGTTTACTGATGCGCCCGTGTCTGTTCTGTGTATAGTTTGGCGCCTGCACACAGGTGTGCGCCTGTGAATGTCAGCTGTACTCTGTGGACGACTTTCCTGACAGGTGGGGGGTGATATGAAGGGTGTACAGTCAAAGGTTGGGGATGGGTGGGTTAATATGGGGAGTGTACAGTCAGAGGTTGGGGATGGGTGCAGATGATATAAAGGGTGTACAGTCAGAAGTTGGGGATGGGTGCGGATGATATGAGGGGTGTACAGTCAGAGGTTGGGGATAGGTGGGTTAATATGGGGAGTGTACAGTCAGAGGTTGGGGATGGGTGCAGATGATATAAAGGGTGTACAGTCAGAGGTTGGGGATGGGTGCGGATGATATGAAGGGTGTACAGTCAGAGGTTGGAGATGGTCGGGGGGGTGATATGTGGGGTATACGGTCAGAGGTTGGGAAAGGGTGGGTTGATATGAGGGGTGTACAGTCAGAGGTTGGGGATGGGCGCGGATGATATGAAGGGTGTACAGTCAGAGGTTGGAGATGGTCGGGGGGGTGATATGTGGGGTATACGGTCAGAGGTTGGGAAAGGGTGGGTTGATATGAGGGGTGTACAGTCAGAGGTTGGGGATGGGCGCAGATGATATGAGGGGCGTACAGTCAGGGGTTGGGGATAGGTGGGTTGATATGTGGGGTGTACAGTCAGAGGTTGGGGATGGTCGGGGGGGGTGATATGTGGGGTATACGGTCAGAGGTTGGAAAAGGGTGGGTTGATATGTGGGGTGTACAGTCAGTGGTTGGGGATGGGTGCAGATGATGTGAGGGGTGTACAGTCAGGGGTTGGGGATGGGCGCGGATGATATGAAGGGTGTACAGTCAGAGGTTGGAGATGGTCGGGGGGGTGATATGTGGGGTATAC
Source organism: Lithobates pipiens (assembly GCF_037356315.1). Lineage (NCBI taxonomy): Eukaryota > Metazoa > Chordata > Amphibia > Anura > Ranidae > Lithobates > Lithobates pipiens. The sequence continues at coordinate 10,607,604 of NW_027507758.1, read as the reverse complement.
GGTCAGAGGTTGGGAAAGGGTGGGTTGATATGAGGGGTGTACAGTCAGAGGTTGGGGATGGGCGCAGATGATATGAGGGGCGTACAGTCAGGGGTTGGGGATAGGTGGGTTGATATGTGGGGTGTACAGTCAGAGGTTGGGGATGGTCGGGGGGGGTGATATGTGGGGTATACGGTCAGAGGTTGGGAAAGGGTGGGTTGATATGTGGGGTGTACAGTCAGTGGTTGGGGATGGGTGCAGATGATGTGAGGGGTGTACAGTCAGGGGTTGGGGATGGGTGCGGATGATATGAGAGGTGTAGAGTCAGAGGTTGAGGATGGGTGGGGTGATATGTGGGGTATACGGTCAGAGGTTGGGAAAGGGTGGGTTGATATGAGGGATGTACAGTCAGAGGTTGAGGATGGGTAGGATGATATGTGGGGTGTACAGTCAGAGGTTGGAGATGCGTTGGGGGTCATAGGGGATGTGTACAGTCATAGGATTCGGGATAGGTGGGAGATGTACAGTCTAAAGGTTGGGGATGGGAGGGGGGTTATATGAGGGGTATAAGGTGATATGAGGGGTGTAGGGGCAGAGGTTGGGGATGCATTGGGGGTGATAGGAGAGGTGTACAGTGAGAGATTGGGGATGTGCAGGGAATGATATGAAGGGTATATACACTCAGGGGTGCTGGATGGGGGAGGTGTTACACGAGGTGTACAGTCAGAAGTTGGGGATGGGTGGGGGGGTGATATGGGGAGGTATAGTTGGAGGTGGGGGAAGGCTGAGGGAAGAGGAGTACGAAGACATGCATGCAACACTTTGCTCCACCAATTGAGAAAGTAATGCTTTGACGAAACGCATTGGAAGGGGGGCATGGTATGCAGGTTTGCATTACTCCAACATCAAAAAGGATTATATTGCTGTCTGGCTGAGTATAAGTGAATGAGCTTCATTGGTACCAGTTAAAGAGGAGCTTCCCCACAGTGCAGTTTGTTTTTTCTTATCTGTTTTGGTGGGCTAGAAGAGCCAGCTGGACCACTGATGGTGCTCATTGGCACATGTGTAGTACAGTGACCCACCTCTCCTAAAGGGAATGACAGAAGCCCAGAGGTGTCCGAAGATCCCCCCTCAAAAAACAAAAACAAAAAAAAACGTGTATATATATATATATATATATATATTAGAGGAGAACAAAGTTATTTCCAATGGTGAGAGTGGGAGAGGATGGAGACAGTGGCGGAACTACCGCCATAGCAACACATGCGGGCGCTATGGGGCCCGCAGTCAAGTGGGGCCCGGTGAGGACAGGCGCCACGGCTCCGCGGGAGATAGCCGGCGGCTCCGCGGGAGGTCCGCGGGTAGTCCGCGGCTCCGCGGGTGGTCCGCGGGCGGCTCCGCGGGTAATCCGCGGCTCCGCGGGTGGTCCGCGGCTCCGCGGGTGGTCCGCGGGCGGCTCAGCGGGCGAGAGTGGGCGGTCCGCGGGTGGTCCACAGGCGGCTCAGTGAGTGAGAGCGGGCGGTCAGAGGATCCGTGGGAGGCGGATGAGAGTGGCCAGTTCGCTGGTGAGAGAGTGGGCTGGCCAATCAGGGAGCTGACAGGCGGGGAGCATAGAGATGACATCATCTCTGGCCGCCCTGCATCCCTGCAGTGCAGTTCCCCCCTCACTGGGCAGGCAGCCAGGAAGCAGAGAGCTGACATTATCTCTCTGCTGTCTGACTGATAATCTGCTGCCTGACTCTGTGACACAGCAGGAAAGTGGCAGAGCAAGTGACAATCCATAATGTGTGGCAGGCGACGTGGCAAGTGACAATCCGTAACGTGTGGCAGGTGACGTGGCAAGTGAAAATCCATGACGTGGCAAATGACAATCCATAATGTGTGGCAGGCGACGTGGCAAGTGACAACCCGGGACGTGGCAAGTGACAATCCATAACGTGTGGCAGGTGACATGGCAAGTGACAACCTGGATGTGGCAAGTGACAATCCATAACATGTGGCAGGTGACGTGGCAAGTGAAAATCTGTGACGTGACAAGTGTCAATCCGTAATGTGTGGCAGGTGACGTGGCAAGTGACAACCCGGGACGTGCAAGTGACAATCCATAATGTATGGCAAGTGACAATCTAGGATGTGGCAAGTGACAATCTGTAATGACGTGGCAAGTGACAATCCGTAATGTGTGGCAGGTGACGTGGCAAGTGACAACCTGGATGTGGCAAGTGACAATCCGTAACGTGGCAGGGGACGTAGCAAGTGAAAATCCGTGACGTGGCAAGTGACATTCCGTAATGTGTGGCAGGTGATGTGGCAAGTGACAATCCGTAATGTGTGGCAGGTGACGTGGCAAGTGACAACCCGGGACGTGGCAAGTGACAATCTAGGACGTGGCAAGTGACAATCCGTAATGTGTGGCAGGTAACGTGGCAAGTGACAATCCGGGATGTGGCAAGTGGACAATCCACAACATGTGGCAGGTGACATTCTGCAACGTGTGACAAGTGACAATCTGCATCTGGTGGCAGGCGATGTGGCAAGTGGACAATCCGCAACATGTAGCAGGTGATGTGACAAGTGACAATCCTTAATGTGTGGCAAGTGACAATCCAGGACGTGGCAAGTGACAATCCATAATGTGTGGCAAGTGATGTGGCAAGTGACAATCCAGGACGTGGCAAGTGACAATCCATAATGTGTGGCAAGTGACGTGGCAAGTGACAATCCAGGATGTGGCAAGTGACAATCCATAATGTGTGGCAAGTGATGTGGCAAGTGACAATCCAGGACGTGGCAAGTGACAATCCATAATGTTTAGCAAGTGACGTGGCAAGTGACAATCCAGGACGTGGCAAGTGACAATCCATAATGTGTGGCATAATGTGTGACTTATCTATCTTGGCAAGTGACAATCTGGGATGTGGCAAGTGGACAATCTGCAACATGTGGTAGGTGACATTCCGCAACCTGTGACAAGTTACAATCTGCATCTGGTGGCAGGCGATGATGGCAAGTGACACGCTCAGGGATCCCACTGATTTTGCATTATGGTGAGTTGAACTATTTCATTTTATATAACAGAACAGAAATTGGTTAGAAGGCCTGGAGGTCAGCAATGTGTTCCCTTCAGGGGCTGCATACAGTATAGTGCATACTTTGTTGTTCAAAATTAATATAAGCTGTTGCCTGGGTACTGTGCCACATGGGTGTGGTAGTCTGTTGTTCAATGGCATTAGTTCATTTTTTTTTTTTTTTTTGATGGGGGGGGGGGGCCATACAACATTTTGCTATGGGGCCCTGTGATTTCTAGTTACGCCCCTGGATGGAGAGAAGGGTGTTGGGTTGATGGGGAGCCTGAAGGTCGGCTTCAAGCACCTGGACATGAGAATGCAAATGTTTTTATGATTTTATTGGTTATTAATAAATGTTGCTATTATTATACTATTAGTTCTTGTTTTGTTGCATTATATCTGGTGACATCCAGTGTAATACTGGAGGCATTATTCATAGATAGGATGCCATAGTGGGTTATACTACATGGCACACCGGGTCATATTCTGTACAACATCAGAAGCTTTATCCTCAGTAATTATTCTTGACATTTGGAGAAAAGAGTGGAGATGGCCTTTAATCATTTTAAGGCAGTTCCCTTGTGGTGAGGGATTTCATACTGGCGTTGGGTGGTGTTGAGTGAAGCAGACTAATTAATTGGAGGATCACAATGGAAGAATGGAGAATTAAAAAATGTTGTTTTGATGTGGAGGGGAGTTGGGTTCCCTTTGAAGGACTTTTTCTCGAGATTACTGTATAGTCAATCTCTCAGTATACCATTAGTCCCTAGGATAACACATTGCCCATGTATCCCAGCAGTGTGAGAATTTAGTTAGGTTATGATTCCTTATAGCGAAATATTTTTCATATGTACAGTTGCAAAAAAAAAAAGTATGTAAACCCTTTTGAAATGATATGTATTTCTGCACATATTGGTCATAAAATGTGTGATCTGATCTTCATCTAAGGCACAACAATAGACAATCACAGTCTGCTTAAACTAATAACACGCAAAGAATTAAATGTTACCGTGTTTTTATTGAACACACCATGTAAACATTCACAGTGCACGTGGAAAAAGTATGTGAACCCCATAGACTGAGATCTCCAAGAGCTCATTGGAGTGAGGTGTCAGCCAACTGGAGTCCAATCAATGAGATGAGATTGGAGGTGTTGGTTACAGCTGCCCTGCCCTATAAAAAAAAAAACACACACCAGTTCTGGGTTTGCTTTTCATAAGAAACATTGCCTGATGTGAATGATGCCTTGCACAAAAGAGCTCTCAGAAGACCTATGATTAAGAATTGTTGACTTGCATAAAGCTGGAAAGGGTTATAAAAGTATCTCCAAAAGCCTTGCTGTTCATCAGTCCATGGTAAGACAAATTGTCTATAAATGGAGAAAGTTCAGCACTGCTGCTACTCTCCCTAGGAGTGGGCGTCCTGTAAAGATGACTGCAAGAGCACAGCGCAGACTGCCCAATGAGGTGAAGAAGAATCCTAGAGTGTCAGCTAAAGACTTACAGAAGTCTCTGGCATATGCTAACATCCCTGTTAGCGAATCTACAATACGTAAAACACTAAACAAGAATGGATTTCATGGGAGGATACCACAGAGGAAGCCACTGCTGTCCAAAAAAAACATTGCTATGCGTTTACAGTTTGCACAAGAGCACCTGGATGTTCCACAGCAGTACTGGCAAAATATTCTGTGGACAGATGAAACCAAAGTTGAGTTGTTTGGAAGAAACACACAAATAGGCACAGCACACCAACATCAAAACCTCATTCCAACTGTGAAGTATGGTGGTGGGGGCATCATGGTTTGGGACTGCTTTGCTGCATCAGGGCCTGGACGGATTGCTATCAAGGAAAAATGAATTCCAAAGTTTATCAAGACATTTTGCAGGAGAACTTAAGGCCATCTGTCCACCAGCTGAAGCTCAACAGAAGATGGGTGTTGCAACAGGACAACGACCCAAAGCATAGAAGTAAATCAACAACAGAATGGCTTAAACAGAAGAAAATATGCCTTCTGGAGCGGCCCAGTCAGAGTCCTGACCTCAACCCGATTGAGGTGCTGTGGCATGACCTCAAGAGAGCGATTCACACCAGACATCCCAAGAATATTGCTGAACCGAAACAGTTCTGTAAAGCGGAATGGTCAAGAATTACTCCTGACCGTTGTGCACGTCTGATCTGCAACTACGGGAAACGTTTGGTTGAAGTTATTGCTGCCAATGGAGGTTCAACCAGTTTATTAAATCCAAGGGCGCACATACTTTTTCCACCTGCACTGTGAATGTTTACATGGTGTGTTCAATAAAAAACATGGTAACATTAAATTTGTTGTGTGTTATTAGTTTAAGCAGACTGTGATTGTCTATTGTTGTGACTTAGATGAAGATCAGATCACATTTTATGACCAATTTGTGCAAAAATTCATCTCATTCCAAAAGGGTTCACATACTTTTTTTTTTTTTTCCGCAACTGTATATTGTAACTTAACTCTTTGAATGACTTCAGAGATATTCGGAGCCATAGTGGACTTCCATTTGGAGGTGATGGTCAACTAACTTTGCTGCTATTTAGATATGAGTAATCAAGGGTCTAAATTGTGTGGGCACCGTGTGTATTCCTATACTAAGTATGGCCAGCTGTGGGGGGGCGGTAAAATAATCAGATCTGTAACCCCGGCGATTAGTGAAAACGCTGTTTTCCAAAAAACTCCTCACTCCCTTGCACTTCCAAAGGATATGTAAAATGCCGCTCTCTTTCCCCACATCCCCTCCAACAATTGGGAGATGAATCTGGATAGATCTGTGCCAATCTAAGTGGAGTCACGTAAGTTCTGTACAGCAGTTTAATGAGTAGGAGTTTTTCCGGGTCCCTTTTCCAGTTATGCATATTTGAGGATTTGTGAAAGGTCCCACAGAGCTGAAGTTAATTGTAAAACCCACGACAGACCCTTAGGACTGCCGTGGCTTGACATCAGGTATGACCAACAGTGCCGGGACAAGGTCATCCAGAGCCCAGGGCAAACATGCCAAACTGCACCACCCCCCCCCCTCCCGCCCCCAGACATCGAACTGAGCGGCAATGCATGGAGCAGGAGAGGGGTACTCTGAGGAGCCAGCCGAGGACACAGGTCATGCAGGGAATGCACAACTAAACAGCAGCCAGTGCGATAGTCGAGCATGGAGCTCTGCTAGTCACCCTCCACCTCCAGCCACCCGTGTGCATGGTGCACTGGTACCCCTAGCTGCCTATGCTGCTGCCGGCCATATGTAGAGGGGGCTGCATGGACCCCCTGCATCACAGGGCCCAGTTGCGGTCGCGACTGCTGCACCCCCTATAGTTACGCCCCTGGGTGTGATGGTCAGATGTCCACCAAATTTTGTTTCAATAATTTTTATTAGTTTTACAAAATGGAGCAATACAATTTAGTAGACATTTGTACATTGCTGAGGCTATCAAGAATGGTAAAAGCATATAGTAGTATAAAATCAAGGGATGCCGATATAGTCCCATGTCTCAATCAGGTAGTATTCGCAACTATCAGGCTACTAGACACAAGGCACTAGCCCAAGGGTATAAACCCCAAGTGAACCCATCAAAAATATCAACAATATAAATCCAACACATAACAGGAGGAGGGGAAGAGGACTCCAGTTTCAACCTGTGAAGCTCTGGTGACCTCCATGCCCAAGAGGGTTAAGGCAGTGCTGGAAAATAATGGCGGCCACCAGGGCTGGACTTACCATTGGGCTTGACTGGGCTCAAGCCCATGGGCCCCACCCAATAGGGGGCCCCGCGGGCCCCGCCAAGATACATAGCCAAGTGTACTCGGATCAGATCTGCTCAGTCCTGCCCTATGATGGACATAACACAGGGACTGGGCTACTCTCAGCTCCGCTCTGGACTGCAAGAGTACCCTTAGCCGCTGAGAGGACCCTTAACCGTCGAGAGCCGACGAGAGGACCCGAGAGCCACCAAGATACACAGGATTCTGTATCTCGGCGGTGCCATTTTTAAACTTCAAGACTGCAATGACAAGGCAGCAAATGACACTGGACAAGGCTGCAGATGGACACTGATAAGGATGCACTGATGGGCATTTAAATGTAAGTTTTTTTCCTTAAAATTCCCTCCTAAACTTGGGGTGCGTGTTATATGCCGGCGCGCGTTATACGCCAATAAATACGGTAATGTATAGAAGGTAGGGCCCGAAAGTGACTCAAGCCCAGGGGCCCCCACTACCCTAAGTCCTGCCCTGGCGGCCACACAAAATATTGACATTTTGGGCCGAATTTGGACATTTTCACTTAGGGGTGTACTGACTTTTGTTGCCAGCGGTTTAGACATTAATGGCTGTGTGTTGAGTTATTTTGAGGGGACGGCAAATTGACACTGTTATACAAGCTGTACACTCACTACTTTACATTGTAGACAAGTGTCATTTCTTCAGTGTTGTCACATGAAAAGATAGAAGAGAAGATTTACACAAATGTGAGGGGTGTACTTACTTTTGTGAGATGCTGTACGTGAGAAGTGTCAGAACTTGGAAGGTTTTGAAGTGGTTAACAAAGATTGTCCTTCTTAACTTCCATTTAGATGGTATCTTCTCCCGCCAAACTTCTCCTTCTGGACCAGCAGCTGAAAATATATCTCTCAGAATTATACCATAAACCAGAAGCGCTGAGGTTTCCAGATAAACACGACCACAACATAAAACTAAAAAGTTAATGAAAAAAATACAAAACGAAATACATTTTATTAGCTAATCAAAAAAAATCTTTCTTCCCAAACCCACCGAATGGTCCACCGACGCCAAACAAAATATTTAGCAGGTGGTCGGCAGTTAAAAAGTGAGGCTCTTAATAAATTAAATTTTACTAGACGTCGATAAATTTTTTTGAAGGTAGCGTCGGACTGTGTGGAAATGACAGGAAAAGCACCCTGATTTGCATAATTAGATTTTTCTTTCTTCTACAAAGTAACATAACTATTATGTCTGAAAACAATTAAGCGGCTCCCGTCCTGAATGACAGATTTGAAGATTTGTTTCGGTTTGATGAGCAGATGTCCGCAAACCAAACGTGATTTGTAGACCTTTTATGAGGTTTCCTCCGGCAATAAAAATTGCCTAGAGCTGAAAAACACACAGATATAAAAGTGAAGGGCGGACTTTTCACGCTTTTCAGCTTGAGAACTTTATCAGGATAAATTGGACTGACAGTTTGCGGTGGGTTGAAGTGGGTTGAAGTATATCCAAAACCAAAACTTTTTTTTTTTTATTTCAATGATTTTTATTGAAGTTTAAAAAAATCATCCCACTGGTCTGGCATCTTTTGGAATCTGCTGGGATTTACCTACTTATTTCATTTGAAATCCGGTAGGCCCATCTCTTTTTCAATATATATATTTTTCGGTATCTATTAACCACTTGCTGACCAGCGCACACACTTTTACGACGGCAAAGTGGTTCATTACCGAGGGCTTCTACACTGGAGCGGTGCACTGGCAGAGCGTCACAAAAAGTTCTGAAAGCAGCTTCTTTGGAGCGGTGAAGGAACAGTGAACTCAACGCTCCTCCGCCACTCCTCCACCGCTCATCCACCGCTCATCCACCGCTCATCCACCGCTCCTCCACCGCTCATCCACAGCTCATCCACAGCTCATCCACAGCTCCTCTACCGCTCCTCCACCGCTCATCCACCGCTCATCCACCGCTCCTCCACCGCTCATCCACAGCTCATCCACAGCTCCTCTACCACTCCTCCACCACTCATCCAGCGCTCCTCCAGCGCTCCTCCACCGCTCCTCCACTGGTCATCCACAGCTCCTCTACCACTCCTCCACCACACATCCAGCGCTCCTCCACCGCTCCTCCACCGTTCATCCACTGCTCCTCCACCGCTCCTCCACCGCTCCTCCACCGCTCATCCACAGCTCATCCACCGCTCCTCAACCGCTCATCCAGCGCTCCTCCACCGTTCATCCACTTCTCCTCCACGGCTCCTCCACCGCTCATCCACCGCTCATCCACCGCTCCTCCACCGCTCATCCACAGCTTATCCACAGCTCATCCACCGCTCATCCACCGCTCATCCACCGCTCCTCCACAGCTCATCCACAGCTCATCCACCACTCATCCACTGCTCCTCCACCGCTTCTCCACAGCTCATCCACCACTCCTACACCGCTCATCCACAGCTCCTCTACCGCTCCTCCACAGCTCATCCACAGCTCACCCACAGCTCCTCTACCTCTCCTCCACCGCTCATCCAGCGCTCATCCACAGCTCATCCACAGCTCCTCTACCACTCCTCCACCGCTCATCCAGCGCTCCTCCACCGCTCATCCACAGCTCATCCACCGCTCCTCCACCGCTCATCCACCGCTCCTCCACCGCTCATCCACAGCTCATCCACCGCTCCTCCACCACTTATCCAGCGCTCCTCCAGCGCTCCTCCACAGCTCATCCACCGCTCATCCACAGCTCACCCACTGCTCCTCCACCGCTCATCCAGAGCTCCTCCACTGCTCCTCCACCGCTCATCCAGAGCTCCTCCACAGCTCCTCCACCGCTCCTCCACCGTTCATCCACCGCTCCTCTACCGCTCCTCTATCGCTCCTCTACCGCTCCTCTATCGCTCCTCTACCGCTCCTCTACCGCTCCTCCATCGCTCCTCTACCGCTCATGCACAGCTCCTCCACCGCTCCTCTACCGCTAATCCACAGCTCATCCACCGCTCCTCCACCGCTCCTCTACCGCTCATTCACAGCTCATCCACTGCTCCTCCACCGCTCCTCCACCGCTCCTCCATCGCTTCTCCACCGTTCATCCACTGCTCCTCCACCGCTCCTCCACCACTCCTCCACCGCTCATCCACAGCTCATCCACCGCTCCTCCACCGCTCATCCACCGCTCCTCCACCGCTCATCCACCGCTCCTCCACCGCTCATCCACAGCTCATCCACCGCTCCTCCACCACTTATCCAGCGCTCCTCCACCGCTCCTCCACAGCTCGTCCACCGCTCATCCACAGCTCATCCACTGCTCCTCCACCGCTCCTCCACCGCTCATCCAGAGCTCCTCCACAGCTCCTCCACCGCTCCTCCACCGCTCATCCACCGCTCCTCTACCGCTCCTCCATCGCTCCTCTACCGCTCCTCCATCACTCCTCTACCGCTCCTCCATCTCTCCTCTACCGCTCATGCACAGCTCCTCCACCGCTCCTCTACCGCTAAGCCACAGCTCATCCACAGCTCCTCCACCGCTCCTCCACCGCTCATCCACCGCTCATCCACAGCTCATCCACAGCTCATCCACCGCTCCTCCACCGCTCCTCTACCGCTCATTCACAGCTCATCCACTGCTCCTCCACCGCTCCTCCACCGCTCCTCCACCGTTCATCCACTGCTCCTCCACCGCTCCTCCACCACTCCTCCACTGCTCATCCACAGCTCATCCACCGCTCCTCCACCGCTCATCCACCGCTCCTCCACAGCTCCTCCACCATTCATCCACTTCTCCTCCACCGCTCCTCCACCGCTCATCCACAGCTCATCCACCGCTCCTCCACCACTCATCCAGCGCTCCTCCACCACTCCTCCACAGCTCATCCACAGCTCATCCACAGCTCATCCACAGCTCCTCTACCGCTCCTCCACCGCTCATCCACTGCTCCTCCACCGCTCCTCCACCACTCCTCCACCGCTCATCCACAGCTCATCCACCGCTCCTCCACCGTTCATCCACTGCTCCTCCACCGCTCCTCCACCACTCCTCCACCGCTCATCCACAGCTCATCCACCGCTCCTCCACCGCTCCTCCACCGCTCCTCCACAGCTCATCCACTGCTCATCCACAGCTCATCCACTCCTCCTCCACCGCTCCTCCACCGCTCATCCAGAGCTCCTCCACAGCTCCTCCACCGCTCCTCCACCGTTCATCCACCGCTCCTCTACCGCTCCTCCATCGCTTCTCTACCGCTCCTCCATCGCTCCTCTACCGCTCCTCCATCTCTCCTCTACCGCTCATGCACAACTCCTCCACCGCTCCTCTACCGCTAAGCCACAGCTCATCCACAGCTCCTCCACCGCTCCTCCACCGCTCATCCACCGCTCATCCACAGCTCATCCACCGCTCCTCCACCGCTCCTCTACCGCTCATTCACAGCTCATCCACTGCTCCTCCACCGCTCCTCCACCGTTCATCCACTGCTCCTCCACTGCTCCTCCACCACTCCTCCACCGCTCATCCACAGCTCATACACCGCTCCTCCACCGCTCATCCAGCGCTCCTCCACAGCTCCTCCACCGTTCATCCACTTCTCCTCCACCGCTCCTCCACCGCTCATCCACAGCTCATCCACAGCTCATCCACCGCTCCTCCACCACTCATCCAGCGCTCCTCCACCACTCCTCCACAGCTCATCCACAGCTCATCCACAGCTCATCCACAGCTCCTCCACCGCTCATCCACTGCTCCTCCACTGCTCATCCACAGCTCCTCTACCGCTCCTCCACCGCTCATCCAGTGCTCCTCCAGCACTCCTCCAACGCTCCTCCACTGTTCTTCTACCGCTCCTCCAACGCTCATCCAGCGCTCCACCACCGCTCCTCCACCGTTCATCCACTGCTCCTCCACCGCTCCTCCACCGCTCCTCCACCGCTCATCCACAGCTCATCCACCGCTCATCCACCGCTCATCCACCGCTCATCAACAGCTCATCCACCGCTCCTCCACCACTCATCCAGCGCTCCTCCACCGCTCCTCCACCGCTCCTCCACAGCTCATCCACAGCTCATCCACCGCTCCTCCACCGCTCATCCAGCGCTCCTCCATCGCTCGTTCACCGCTCATCCAGCACTCCTCCATCGCTCCTCCACCGCTCATCCACCGCTCCTCTACCGCTCATCCACCGCTCTTCCACCGCTCCTCTACCGCTCCTCCACCGCTCCTCTACTGCTCATCCACCGCTCATCCACCGCTCCTCCACCGCTCCTCCACCGTTCATCCACTGATCCTCCACCGCTCCTCCACCGCTCATCCACAGCTCATCCACCGCTCCTCTACCGCTCATCCACCGCTCCTCCACAGCTCATCCACCGCTCATCCACAGCTCATCCACCGCTCATCCACTGCTCATTCAGCGCTCCTTCACTTCTCCTCCACCACTCATCCACAGCTCCTCCACCGCTCCTCCACCACTCCTCCACCGCTCATCCACAGCTCATCCACCGCTCCTCCACCGCTCATCCAGCGCTCCTCCACCACTCATCCAGCGCTCCTCCATAGCTCATCCACAGCTCATCCACAGCTCATCCACAGCTCCTCCACTGCTCCTCCACCGCTCATCCACTGCTCCTCCACTGCTCATCCACAGCTCCTCTACCGCTCCTCCACAGCTCATCCAGTGCTCCTCCAGCACTCCTCCAACGCTCCTCCACTGCTCTTCTACCGCTCCTCCAACGCTCATCCAGCGCTCCACCACCGCTCCTCCACCGTTCATCCACTGCTCCTCCACCGCTCCTCCACCGCTCATCCACAGCTCATCCACCGCTCATCCACCGCTCATCCACCGCTCATCAACAGCTCATCCACCGCTCCTCCACCACTCATCCAGCGCTCCTCCACCGCTCCTCCACCGCTCCTCCACAGCTCATCCACAGCTCATCCACCGCTCCTCCACCGCTCATCCAGCGCTCCTCCATCGCTCGTTCACCGCTCATCCAGCACTCCTCCATCGCTCCTCCACCGCTCATCCACCGCTCCTCTACCGCTCATCCACCGCTCATCCACCGCTCCTCTACCGCTCCTCCACCGCTCCTCTACCGCTCATCCACCGCTCATCCACCGCTCATCCACCGCTCCTCCACCGCTCCTCCACCGTTCATCCACTGATCCTCCACCGCTCCTCCACCGCTCATCCACAGCTCATCCACCGCTCCTCTACCGCTCATCCACCGCTCCTCCACAGCTCATCCACCGCTCATCCACCGCTCCTCCACCGCTCATCCACAGCTCATCCACCGCTCATCCACTGCTCATTCAGCGCTCCTTCACTTCTCCTCCACCACTCATCCACAGCTCCTCCACCGCTCCTCCACCACTCCTCCACCGCTCATCCACAGCTCATCCACCGCTCCTCCACCGCTCATCCAGCGCTCCTCCACCACTCATCCAGCGCTCCTCCATAGCTCATCCACCACTCCTCCACCGCTCCTCTACCGCTCCTCCACCGCTCCACTACCGCTCATCCACAGCTCCTCCACTGCTCCTCTACCGCTCATCCACAGCTCCTCAACCGCTCCTCCACCGCTCATCCACAGCTCATCCACAGCTCCTCCACCGCTCATCCAGCGCTCCTCCACTGCTCCTCCACAGCTCATCCACCGATCCCCCACCACTCCTCCACCACTCCTCTACCGCTCATTCACCGCTCCTCCACTGCTCATCCAGCGCTCCTCCACCGCTCCCCCACCGCTCCTCCACTGCTCCTCCACCGCTCCTCTACTGCTCCTCCACCGCTCCTCTACTGCTCCTCTACCGCTCCTCCACCGCTCATCCACCGCTCATCCACTGCTCATTCAGCGCTCCTCCACCACTCCTCCACAGCTCATCCACAGCTCCTCCACCGCTCCTCCACCGCTCCCCCACAGCTCCTCCACCGCTCATCCACCGAATGTCTGCTTTTGACCTTTTGGCGTGTCCCTGACCATCCCTGTCTGCATGTGACCCTGAACCTTTGGCGTGTACTCTGTTGTTGCTGTCTGCTAGTTGCCCTGACCTGTGCCTTATCCCTTTACTATCATTGTTGTTCCAGCCTGTTGTTTCCTTCTCCTGTAGTCTACTGTGAGTGTGAACTGTGAGACCCTAGGGGCCGCGACCTGGAGCCAGACTGCAGTGAAGTCCATCCTCACCACTGAAGGCTCTGGTGAACACCTGCTGGCTCTTAGACTCCGTGCCCTGGGGAATCTATGCTCTAGCTCCCACTGGGTTCTGTGTTAGTGATCCAGTAGACCTGTGTCCTGAATCTCCCTGAGTACAATCCGCAGCAATCAGTCCTAGGGTCCACTATCTTAGCGGTGCACTTCCATTTCCTACGAAGTGCACCTGACAGGCATCCCTTGTCCCTCCGTCTTTTCCATGCGGCCTGCCAGGTTGTGTGCTCGGATAAGGGTCTGGTATTGATTTTTGGGGGGACCCCCACGCCATTTTTTTTCATTTTGGCACGGGGTTCCCCTTAAAATCCATGCCAGACCTGAAGGGTCTGGTATGGATTTTGAGGGGGGCTCCCACACCATTTTTTTTTTTACATTTTGGCACGGGATTCCCCTTAATATCCATACCACACCTGAAAGTGGTTGAAAACCCTTACAAACCACTTTGACCTACAGGTAAGCCTAAATTAAGGCTTACCTGTAGGTCCAAGCAATATCTCCTAAACCTATATGGTTTAGGAGATATTTGCCCGAAAACAGGCACCGCTGTCTACGGCGCATGCGCCGTAGACAGCGGCGCGCAGGCGCACTAAGTGTGGCATTTCCGAAAAATGGAGCTGCCGCGCGTGTCGACTCCCGTGCGCATGCGCGGGAGTGACGTCATCGCGGCTTCGCCAAATGACAGCGGCGGAGCTGCGAGACGCCACCAGCAAGATGGATGCGGCGGACTACAGGGGACAGCGGCGACTTCGCTGGCTCCTGTGTCAGGTAAGTGACACATAATGGGCTACTATGCGATGCGATGCGATGCGATGCGATGCATAGTAGTCCATTATGCTTTGCCTTTGCAGGGAATGAAAGAGGAAGTAAACCCATCAGGGTTTACTTCCTCTTGAAGGGCCTGGTATGGAATTTGGGGGGATTTGTTTTTTTAATTGAATTTCGGTTCGGAGTTCCCCTTAATATTCATACCAGACACAAAGGGTCTGGTAATGGACTGTGGGGGAATCCCATGCTGTTTTTTTTTCATTGTAGCCGCGAGTAGCTTTAAATGCCTTTTTTTCCTTTAGAAATGTCATTTTGCTGTCAGACTGTTCTAAGCACGGGAAACATGCGCCCATTTACAGGCATACTACAGACACCCCCCAGGTATGAAATTTAAAGGAATATTACACTTTTATTGTTTCACTTTAAGCATTATTAAAATCACTGCTCCCGAAAAAACAGCCGTTTTAAAACTTTTTTTTTGCATTGATACATGTCCCCTGGGGCAGGACCCGGGTCCCCAAACGCTTTTTATGACAATAAATAACTTGCATATTAGATATTAAAATTAGCACTTTTGATTTTTCATGTTCGTGTCCCATAGACATGTGTTCGCGTGTTCAAACTAATTTTTTGCATGTTCGCATGTTCTGCTGCGAACCGAACCGGGGGGGAGTTCTGCTCATCCCTAATATTGAACCCTGCGGACTAAGAAAGGCAGGTGTCCCAATACTTTTGACAATATAGTGTACATCCAATCCCCGGATGAGAGGGGGAAAAAGTATTGGGAGGCTGGATAGTCTCTTTGGTGGATAACTAAGAGGGTCAAGAAAAAGGCATTGCAAAGGGAACAGCTAAGAGACGGGAAGCGGGGAGTGATGAAAAAAAGGTGGGGGAGGGGGAGGGGGAAAACAAATGCCTGCTGGGGCAAAGTTTAAACAACACCAAGGGCCCAAGTAAAATAGATTAAGTAGTAATAAGAACACAATCAAAGTGTGTGATCCAAGGATTACAATACTTTACCCAAAACTTTTTTTTTTAGGCTTCAGATACTCCGTAACTCATATGGTGGCCACTATTATCCTGCTTCTGAATCGGAGATGGCGCTCTGTTTATTGTTTGGGAGCACACCGGGTGTGAGCGCAAGGCACCTGATCGAGCTGTCATTAGACAGCACAGATCACAGGCAAAATGCATAGGGCCAATCAGAGTGGCTCTGCGCCTTGTGATAGTTGTGATGGCCAATCAGATCTATCACAAGTGTGAACAATAAACGTAGATAAACCTACCCTTTCTACTTGTGCCAACCATTGCCGATCCCATGTAAGTAGCACTGCTTCCACTGACCACCATCACAAGAGCATATTGGCCATAACCAATAACCACGTGGACCAATGGCCACCACTGAGCAGCAGGGAAATATACCGGACATATTGACCATAAAGGGGGCACACTGACCACCAATGGTCACCACTAAGCAGCAAAAGGGTACACAGGGCATATTGACCATAAAGGGGGCACACTGGCCACCAATGACCCCCACTAAGGGCCAAAGAGGAATACATGAATTATTAATTATAAAGGGATATTACTGAGCACCGATATGATGAGGAATAACACCGATCACCAACATTTAAGGGAGCCCACACACACCATTAACCACCAACATTTAAAAGGAACTCTCATCCTTAACCACCACCACAGGGGGGCACTAATGCCTGACCACTGAAATGCAAGTTCTGTGCATTACATTGTCTTGACCTATGCACTCTGATCGCTGCACTGTATACGCTATGCCCTAAATGAACCACTTCAATACCGGGCACTTTGACCCCCTTCCTGCCCAGGCCAATTTTCAGCTTTCAGCGCTTTCACTCTTTGAATGACAATTACGCGGTCATACAACACTGTACCCAATCAAACTTTTTGTATTTTATTTTATTTTTTTTTTTTTTTTAGATAGATAAAGATTTATTTTGTTGGTATTTAATCAACACTGGGGTTTCTTTTATTTTTTTGCTAAACAATTGAAAAAAAGACCGACAATTTTGTAAAACACAAATAAATGTTTTTCTTATGCCCCCTATACACCATTGGAAATTCGGCCAGCAAAAGTCCGATGAGAGCTTTTTGGTCGGAAAATGGGATCGTGTGTACGCTCCATCTGACTTTTTCTGGCCAAATTCCCACCAGCAAAAGATTGAGAGCAGGTTCTCTATTTTTCGGTCGGAAAAAAGTTCCGATCGGAAATTCTGATCGTCTGTACGAATTTTCGAAGAGCAAAATTCCTAAGCATGCAATTCAGCGCATGCTTGGAAGCATTGAATTTAATTTTCTCAGCTCATCGTAGTGTTGTACGTCACCGCGTTCTTGGCGGTCGAAAGTTCAGAGAACTTTTGTGTGACCCGTGTGTATGCAAGCCAAGCTTAAGCGGAATTCCGTTCGAAAAACCATCCAAGTTTTTTCTGATCGTGTGTACAGGGCATTCGTTTCTATTATAAAATTTTGTAAAGAAGTAATTTTTCTCCTTCACTGATGTGCATTAATGAGGCTGCACTGGTGGCCACTGATAGGCTGCACTAGTGAGGCCGCACTGATGAGGAGGCACTAATATGCAGCACTAATGGGCACTGATAAGTGGCGCTGATATGCAGCACTGATGGGCACTGATAGGCAGCACTAGTGGGTGGCACTGATGGGCAGTACTGATGGGTACTGATGGGCAGCACTGATGGGCACTGATGGGTGGTACTGATGGGCATTGCTAGTCGGCACTGATGGGCACTAAAATGAAGCACTGATAGGCACTGATATGCAGCACTGATGGGCACGGATGGGTAGCACTGATTGGAAGCACTGATGGGCACTGATGGGCACTAATGGCCAGCAATTATGGGCACTGGGCATTGATAGGTGGCACTGGTGGGCGGCTGTGATGGGCAATGATTGGCATCACTGGTAGACATCATTGGTGGGCACTTTTGAGCAGCACTGGTGGGCACTGATGGGCATCAATGTAGGGCACTGACATGTATTACCAATGGAGACGATCTCCCGTGTGAGGAAAGACGCTTATTGGCTTTCCTCCCCTCATGCGCTGTCAGTGTGAGGAAAGAAAAGCCAATAACTGGCATTTCTTAGTTACACTGTGATCAGCTGTGATTGGACACAGCTGATCACATGGTAAAGAACCTACGTCATAGGCCCATTCAGATCAGTGATGTGGTGTGTCCTAGGGGTGCGTACAAGCGGCCTGTTCTGAAGGACATCATATGACATCCAGCCAAAACAATGAAGCCCCGCCCAGCCATTATTCTGCTATGGGCCGTCAGAACGTAATTCTTATCCAAAACATTTTTTTTCTTTACTGTATATAGTAAAAAAAATATATATTTTTTTTTAATCCAGCAGTTAGTAAATACTACCTAAAGAAAGCTCTATCTGTCTCAAAAAAATTATATGAAATGTATTTGGGTTACCCGCGATCGTCTCACGGGGCGGCTGAATGGAGAAATGCCATTGTAAACAGCATTTCCCCATTCTGCCTAGCAACTAGTGACGCTGATCTCTGCTCCATGTGATTGGAGCAGAGATCAGTGTTCACTAAATGAAAGCCCAGCCTCCAACAGTTAGTAACACACCCCTAGGAACACTTAACCCCTACACTGCCACCCACTGGTTAACCCCTTCACTGCCAGTGTCATTTACACAGGAATCACTGCATTTATATAGCAGTGATTGCTGTATAAATGACAATGGTCCCAAAAATGTGTAAAAAATGTCCGATGTGTCCGCCATAATGTCGCAGTCACAATAAAAACCGCTGATCGCCGCCATTACTAGTGAAAAAAAAATATTAATAAAAATGCCATAAAACTATCCCCTATTTTGTAAACGCTATAACTTTTGCGCAAACCAATCAATAATCGCTTATTGCGATTTTTTTTTACCAAAAATATGTAGAAGAATACGTATCGGCCTAAACTGAGGGAAAAAAATGTTTTTTTTACATATTTTTGGGGGATATTTATTATAACAAAAAGTAAAAAATAATGCGTTTTTTTCAAAATTGTCGCTCTATTTTTGTTTATAGCTCAAAAAATAAAAACCGCAGGGGTGATCAAATACCACCAAAAGAAAGCTCTATTTGTGGGGGGAAAAAAAGACATCAATTTTGTTTGGGAGCCACGTCGCACGACCGCGCAATTGTCAGTTAAAGCGACGCAGTGCCGAATCGCAAAAAGTGGTCTGGTCTTTGACCAGCAAAATGGTCCGGTCTGTAAGTGGTTAAATAATTATATAAAATGTGATTTGGTTTTTTGACACAAAATTTGGAAAACTGCTTCAAAACATCTTTAAACTGCTGATTAAACTTGACTATTTTCACAATAAGACTCTTTCTTCTTTAATGTATCTCATCTGTATTTTGTAACTATTCAGCCCGATCTTTAAAAAGATTCATATTGTACTTTTCAGTCCAGTTGGTCGCCATTATACCCTTCCCCCGCCCTAAACAACGGTAATTTATGAGCAGTGCAGCCGGGAAGTGTTCTTCTTGGTGGTTCCTCTAGTGAAGATGTTCTCATCATTAATGTGCTAATGAATGTAATAAAACAACAATGTGTGAATGAATGTTTGCAGGCCGGAGGATTATTACTCCGGCAGACAACACGCTCGGTAGGTTTCCGGTGGAAACGGTCTCAGGCTCGTTCTACGGCTGAGGACACTTCCAGGGCGACGCGCCGCCATAAAAATGGTCTGGAGTCACTCATGGCTAATTTTTATTGCGGATTTACTGTGAGCTCTCGCCAGGCTGTGGAGGTTCGGACCCCGCGGATGGAAGAATCCCGCCATCTAGAAGATATTAGGTGTCAATAACCCATCGTGAGTCATGGTTGTTCTTCTCCTGAAGCCCCCAGGAACTGGGATTCAAGGTCAAGGCCCAGGACACCTTCCTCCAAAACTTTTCCAATGTGCACCATACCTCCAAAGCATTTTTTATAAATGACTTATAAACTTTAATACAGTATCTAGATCAGCCTTTCTCAACCTTTCGAACACAGAGGAACCCATGAAATAACTTTCCAGTCTAGAGGAACCTCTGGTAAAGGTGACTATATCTACAACTCATGGTGCATTAGTGTGATGATCAGTGGGAAAAATGCTCCTTACGCTTGTGGTCATTGGGAAGAATGACCCACTGTCAGGGTTGGCTTAGCCCTTCCTCCTCTGGGCTGGCCGCTCAGCTGTCGGCTAATTGCCAGCACTCTTCTCTTTCCACAGTTACCAGCTGTTCCTGATGATGCTCATCTGATCTGCCTATTTAAAGCCTTCCAGCTCATTTCTCCTTTGCCTTCACGTTGGTCACATCACTAGGAACCATCTCCTGCTGTTTGTTTCAAGACTGGCTTGCTGACATCCCTCCTGGCTTCTATCCTGCTTGGATCCCTGACGTCTGGACTGGCTGACTACCCGATCTGGTTTATGAACTTTGGACTGGCTGACTACCCGATCTGGCTACTGGACTCTGGCTGTGCTTGACTACGCTTTTCCCTATTTACCTTTTTATTAATAAACAAGTGTGATTTGATTGTACTTCTGTCTCTGTCTGTTTCATGGTTCCTGACACCCACTTACAGATAGGTAGGTTGCAGATATGGCTGAACATTGTCACTTCTCAAGAGTCGGCACACAAGGTATCTGGTCCTGTCTAGGGTGACTCATTTGAATCCATCTGCTTTGAATGCGTGCCTCAGGATCTTTGTCTTGAGTGACCAGATAGATGGTTTAATTTAGGGATGAGCCCGAAGTTCGACTCGACCATCGGGTGTTCGCCTGTTCGCCAAATAGCGAACAATTTGGGGTGTTCAATTTGGGGTGTTCCCCTGCGTCAGAGTGACCCCGCCCTCAGTTCTAAAAGAGCTGTCACCTGAGAGGACGGCCATTATGGCGGGTGCCTCCCATGGAGCCGGGTCGGTCGCGTTTATTTTTTTTTCATTTTCAGGCTGTCGGTAGAGCAAGAGAAGAAGAAGACTTTATGGGTGTTCCCGTATGTCAGAGGGGGGCGTCACAGTGTGGCCCCGCCCTCAGTTATAAAAGAGCTGTCACCTGAGAGGACGTTCATTATGGTGGGTGCCTCCCATGGAGGCGGGTCGGTCGCGTTTTTTTTTTCTTTTTCAGTCCGTGGGGGGAGCAAGAGAAAAAGAAGAAGACTTTGTGGGACAGTTTTATTTTTTAATAAAGTACTTGTCCCAAGCCGTGTCATGTAATTTTTTACCATTTTCACACTTTTTTTGTGAAATGGTAGCCGTTACCATTTCACACAGAGGGGGAGACCGGGATCTGGGGGTCCCCTTTTTAAAGGGGGCTTCCAGATTCTGATAAGCAGACCCCCACAACAACCGGACAAGGGGTTGTGGGGATGAGGCCCTTGGGACCATCAACATGGGGACACCCTCCCCATGTTGAGGGCATGTGGCCTGGTATGGTTCAGGAGGGGGGGGCACGCTCTCGTCCCCCCTTCTTTTCCTGAGGCCTGCCAGGTTGCGTGCTCGGATAAGGGTCTGGTATGGATTTTTGGGGGGGACCCCAAGTCATTTTTTTTTTATTTGGCGCGTGGTTCCCTTTAAAATTCAGGTCTGGTATGGACTGTAGACCCAAAGGGCCTGGTAATGGACTGTAGGAGAATCCCATGCTGTTTTTTTCAATGACTTTTATGTGTATTGCCGGGATCGACAATTCATTATAGCTGCGAGTAGTTTTAAATTACTTTTTTTCCTTTAGAAATGTCTTTTTGCTGTTCTAAACACTGGAAACATGCGCCCCTTTACAGGCATGCTATAGACACCCCCCAGGTACGAAATTTAAAGGAATATTTCACTTATATTCTTTCACTTTAAGCATTATTTAAATCACTGCTCCCGAAAAAACGGCAGGACCCGGGTCCCCAAATAGTGATGGCCGAACGGTTCGCCCGGCGGTCGTTTCGCGGCGAATTTCCGACTTTCGCCGTCCGCGGGTTCGAACGCCTTTTTCCGTCGTTCGCCCCGGCGGACTTACGTGTTTAATGTATACAAGAACTTTAACCTTTCGTGACACGTTTATCATGTGTTACAGGACAACCAATTGAGACATGACAGCTCATGGACACTTGGACATTCCCCCTAACCTATAAATACACCCGATCCGGTGGCCATTTTACATTCTTTCTTCTGTCACTGTAGGGAAAGGATCCTGTGTGGAGTAGGGACAGAGAAAACGCTAGCTATTTGGTACACAAAAGTTCTTTTCAGGACTGGTATAGGTGTTAGGTCAGCAGCCTGAGTTTCTTTTGTCAGTTTAGATAAAGGGACAGAGCGCTGTATGCTGCTATTTTAGGGACAGCTCAGCCAGATTAGTCTTTCTTCATCATCATCATCATCATCATCATTAGCTGTTACTATCAGGTCCACAAAAGAGCTGTTCCAGCTAATCGTTCCAGCCTACTCTTTTTTGCCAATTTGTATAGGGACAGGCAGGAAGCAGTGTGTCAGGCAGTGAGGATAATTTTAAAGACTTGCTGTTACTATTAGTTCCACAAAGGTTCTTTTCAGGACTGGTATCAGTGGTACGGTAATAGGCTTGTACACGTATAATATTCTTTCTTCCAAATATAGAAAGAATATTATACTTGACTGCTGCCCTTCTGCTGCAGTCTGCTAATCATTCACAACTCACTTGTTCCACAAAGCTCTTTATCAGGACTGGTAACTTGGTCTGTCTAGGGTGCTACGGTACATAGGCTTGGGTGCGGTACAGTCTGCTGTTCTGTAAGGACCGCTATCGGTCCACAATACATAGGGTTGCCGTGCACTACTGCTGACCGCTGCCCTATACTGCAGCAGTCCTTCATTGGTATAGGGACTGACGTACAGTCTGCTAATCACTAACACACAACCTGCTTGGTCCACAAAAGTTCTTATAAGGACTGGTAACTTGGTATAGGGTGCTACGGTACATAGGCCTGAGTGCGTTACAGTCTGCTGTTCTGTAAGGACCGCTATCGGTCCACAATACATAGGGTTGCCGTGCACTACTGCTGACCGCTGCCCTATACTGCAGCAGTCCTTCAGCGGTATAGGGACTGACGCACAGTCTGCTAAACACTAACACACAACCTGCTTGGTCCACAAAAGTTTTTATAAGGACTGGTAACTTGGTATAGGGTGCTACGGTACATAGGCCTGAGTGCAGTACAGTCTGCTGTTCTGTAAGGACCGCTATCGGTCCACAATACATAGGGTTGCCGTGCACTACTGCTGACCGCTGCCCTATACTGCAGCAGTCCTTCATTGGTATAGGGACTGACGTACAGTCTGCTAATCACTAACACACAACCTGCTTGGTCCACAAAAGTTCTTATAAGGACTGGTAACTTGGTATAGGGTGCTACGGTACATAGGCCTGAGTGCGTTACAGTCTGCTGTTCTGTAAGGACCGCTATCGGTCCACAATACATAGGGTTGCCGTGCACTACTGCTGACCGCTGCCCTATACTGCAGCAGTCCTTCATTGGTATAGGGACTGACGTACAGTCTGCTAATCACTAACACACAACCTGCTTGTTCCACAAAAGTTCTTATAAGGACTGGTAACTTGGTATAGGGTGCTACGGTACATAGGCCTGAGTGCGTTACAGTCTGCTGTTCTGTAAGGACCGCTATCGGTCCACAATACATAGGGTTGCCGTGCACTACTGCTGACCGCTGCCCTATACTGCAGCAGTCCTTCATTGGTATAGGGACTGACGTACAGTCTGCTAATCACTAACACACAACCTGCTTGGTCCACAAAAGTTCTTATAAGGACTGGTAACTTGGTATAGGGTGCTACGGTACATAGGCCTGAGTGCGTTACAGTCTGCTGTTCTGTAAGGACCGCTATCGGTCCACAATACATAGGGTTGCCGTGCACTACTGCTGACCGCTGCCCTATACTGCAGCAGTCCTTCATTGGTATAGGGACTGACGTACAGTCTGCTAATCACTAACACACAACCTGCTTGTTCCACAAAAGTTCTTATAAGGACTGGTAACTTGGTATAGGGTGCTACGGTACATAGGCCTGAGTGCGTTACAGTCTGCTGTTCTGTAAGGACCGCTATCGGTCCACAATACATAGGGTTGCCGTGCACTACTGCTGACCGCTGCCCTATACTGCAGCAGTCCTTCATTGGTATAGGGACTGACGTACAGTCTGCTAATCACTAACACACAACCTGCTTGGTCCACAAAAGTTCTTATAAGGACTGGTAACTTGGTATAGGGTGCTACGGTACATAGGCCTGAGTGCGTTACAGTCTGCTGTTCTGTAAGGACCGCTATCGGTCCACAATACATAGGGTTGCCGTGCACTACTGCTGACCGCTGCCCTATACTGCAGCAGTCCTTCAGCGGTATAGGGACTGACGCACAGTCTGCTAAACACTAACACACAACCTGCTTGGTCCACAAAAGTTTTTATAAGGACTGGTAACTTGGTATAGGGTGCTACGGTACATAGGCCTGAGTGCGTTACAGTCTGCTGTTCTGTAAGGACCGCTATCGGTCCACAATACATAGGGTTGCCGTGCACTACTGCTGACCGCTGCCCTATACTGCAGCAGTCCTTCATTGGTATAGGGACTGACGTACAGTCTGCTAATCACTAACACACAACCTGCTTGGTCCACAAAAGTTCTTATAAGGACTGGTAACTTGGTATAGGGTGCTACGGTACATAGGCCTGAGTGCGTTACAGTCTGCTGTTCTGTAAGGACCGCTATCGGTCCACAATACATAGGGTTGCCGTGCACTACTGCTGACCGCTGCCCTATACTGCAGCAGTCCTTCAGCGGTATAGGGACTGACGCACAGTCTGCTAAACACTAACACACAACCTGCTTGGTCCACAAAAGTTCTTATAAGGACTGGTAACTTGGTATAGGGTGCTACGGTACATAGGCCTGAGTGCAGTACAGTCTGCTGTTCTGTAAGGACCGCTATCGGTCCACAATACATAGGGTTGCCGTGCACTACTGCTGACCGCTGCCCTATACTGCAGCAGTCCTTCATTGGTATAGGGACTGACGTACAGTCTGCTAATCACTAACACACAACCTGCTTGTTCCACAAAAGTTCTTATAAGGACTGGTAACTTGGTATAGGGTGCTACGGTACATAGGCTTGAGTGCGGTACAGTCTGCTGTTCTGTAAGGACCGCTATCGGTCCACAATAGATAGGGTTGACGTGCACCACTGCTGACCGCTGCCCTATACTGCAGCAGTCCTTCAGCGGTATAGGGACTGACGTACAGTCTGCTAAACACTAATACACAACCTGCTTGGTCCACAAAAGTTCTTATAAGGACTGGTAACTTGGTATAGGGTGCTACGGTACATAGGCTTGAGTGCGGTACAGTCTGCTGTTCTGTAAGGACCGCTATCGGTCCACAATAGATAGGGTTGACGTGCACCACTGCTGACCGCTGCCCTATACTGCAGCAGTCCTTCAGCGGTATAGGGACTGACGTACAGTCTGCTAAACACTAATACACAACCTGCTTGGTCCACAAAAGTTCTTATAAGGACTGGTAACTTGGTATAGGGTGCTACGGTACATAGGCTTGAGTGCGGTACAGTCTGCTGTTCTGTAAGGACCGCTATAGGTCCACAATAGATAGGGTTGACGTGCACCACTGCTGACCGCTCACCTATACTGCAGCAGTCCTTCAGCGGTATAGGGACTAAGAGTTTTGTCACAGGGTCATTTAAAAAATGACATGCAGAGGAAGAGGCAGGCCCTTCCGCAGGGGTGGTAGGGGTAGGGCAGGAGCAACAGGCTTGAGCCAAAGTGGGAAGTTGCAGAAGGTGCGTTCAATTACTTTAAAGGATGCACCAGACTTGGTTGAGTGGCTCGCTCAGCCTTACTCTTCTGCACCCTCCTCATCCTCTCGATCTGCACCCTCTTCTTCACTCTCTGCTATGTGCACCCCCAAAGACACTACCACCAACAACACGACCACCACCACCACCACCACATACCTTCCGCTTGAGTCACTGGAATTATTTTCCGATCCATATCAAGAGGACATTTCTGATGCGCAGCCACTCTTGGTATTGGATCAGGAAGAGGAGGTAGCAACAAGCGCTACTCAGCAGTCTGACGCCAGTACCCAGATCAGCCCAAGGAGGAGGTTGGTCCCCGGTGTTGCTGCCTACTCTACTTATAGCGGTGGGGAAGGTGACGTTGATGATGACGTGTCTAGTGATGTCACGTGGGTGCCCACAAGAGAGGAAGAGGAGGGGAGTTCAGAGGGAGATATGGACCAGCAGATAGGGAGGAGAAGCAGCAATGACTTACATTGCACAGCAGGGACAAAGCAGACTGCAAATGTATCAGGAGCGAGTCATCGACCATGTACGGTCACATCTGGCGCTCCCAGGACACCGGCACATGGCTCCGCAGTGTGGGCTTTTTTTAACGTGTCCGCTGCTGACAATAGCGTTGCCATCTGCAATCTTTGCAGTCAACGCGTTAGTCGCGGTAAGCCCAATACTCACCTAGGGACGACCGCCTTAAGAAGGCACATGAGCAGCCATCACCGAGCCCAGTGGGAGCAACGGAACACACAAAGCCACACTGCAGGCTCTCACCGTCCAGCCTCGTCTTCTACTTCTCCTTCTCCTCTCTCCTCACAATTGTCCTCCACTCCACCTTCCATCACGCCAAGCTCACATTTTTCTGCAAAAAGGCAGGCTTCCGTGGGCCTAATGTTTGAGCGTAAAAAAATGATGACGCCGGATAACCCTCTTGCCCAACGGTTGGCGGCTGGCTTGTCAGAACTCATAGCCCGCCAACTACTGCCATATAAACTGGTGGACTCGGAGGCCTTTCGCAAATTTGTGGCCATTGGAACACCACAATGGAAGGTCCCAGGAAGGAAGTATTTCTCAGAGAAGGGCATCCCAGAGCTATATGGCCATGTTCAGCGGCAAGTGAATGTATCTCTGGCACACAGTGTCGGTGCCAAGATACATCTGACCACAGACACGTGGTCTAGCAAACACGGGCAGGGAAGGTATATCAGTTTTACTGCCCACTGGGTGAACCTTCTGACGGCCGTCAAGCATGTAACCCGTGGCACCCGTGTAGATTTGGTTTTACCGCCACGGATTGCATGCAGGCCTGACTCTTCTTCTCCTCCTCCTACTCCATCCTCCTCCCTCTCCTCCTCAGCTGCCTCCTCCTTTTCCGCTGCTAGCGTCTCTTCCACTGCACCGCCCAAGCTCCCCAGAACCTATTCCACATGCCAGGTGAGACGTTGCCATGCCGTGCTGCGTCTGTTGTGCCTGGAAGCAAAGAGCCACACTGGCCCGGCACTCCTTTCAGCTTTGCGTTCACAGGCAGATGAGTGGCTAACACCGCTCAATTTGACAGTTGGTAAAGTGGTGTGTGACAACGGTGCCAATCTGCTTAGCGCATTGAAACAGGGCAAAATCACGCACGTGCCGTGCATGGCACACGTCTTAAACTTGGTCGTGCAGCGATTCCTTGTCAAATACCCTGGGGTCCAGGACATCTTGCGGCAGGCAAGGAAAATCTCGGCCCATTTCAGAAGATCTTACACGGCCATGGCTCGCCTTGCTGACATTCAGCGGCGACACCATCTGCCGGTCAGACGTCTTATTTGCGATTGCCCGACGCGATGGAACTCAACCTTCTATATGCTTGATAGGCTGCTCCAGCAGAAACGTGCAGTTAACGTCTACCTGTATGAACTCTGCGAAAGAAACGGTTCTGGGGAGCTGGGTTTTTTTTCACCGCGCCAGTGGCTGCTCATGCGCGACACATGCAGACTTCTGCGGCCATTTGAGGAGATCACCAAACTGGTCAGTCGCAGCCATGGCGCCATCAGTGACATGGTACCTTATGCCTTCTTTCTGGAGCGTGCATTGCGTCGTGTCATTGATCAGGCTGTGGAGGAGCAGGAGCGGGAAGATGAGGAAGTCGCAATGCTGGATGAATTCCCAGGGGGGGCTACTCTATCTGAGACAAGTCAACAACAGGAGTCTGATGAGGAGTCAGAGGAGGATGGTGCCGGGGCGGATGAGCAGGAGCAAGAAGAGCATGCTTTAAACCTTTCTGGGATCCCTGTTGTGCGAGGATGGGGAGAGGAGAATGAAGAGGACGACATTATCCTGGATGATGAGCAGGAGCCAGGCCACCACACCGCTTCCACTTTAGTGCAAATGGGGGCCTTCATGCTCCAGTGTTTTAATAGGGACCCCCGTATAAAAAGCATGAGGGTCAAGGACCAGTACTGGGTGGCAACGTACTTAGACCCCCGGTACAAACACAAAATGGCGGAAATGTTACCGCCGTCGCAGAGGGCTGTCAGAATGCAGCACTTCCAGGCCTTGCTTCGAGAAATGCTGCATTCTGCTTTTGCGTGCGCTGGCAGAGGAGCAATTCCCACTCCCAGAGAAGGATTTGCGGGTACCAATCCAACAGCGCCTGCAAGAAGAGGCCGGTTTGAAGATGTGTTGGTGACTTCGGATATGAGGTCATTCTTTCAGCCGACCCATCGACAGGTGTCATCCGGATCCAGCATCAGGGAACGCCTAGACCGTCAGGTGTCCGACTACATTGGGTTAACGGCCGATGTGGACGCTCTGAGGAGTGATGAACCCCTAGACTACTGGGTGGGCAGGCTTGACCTCTGGCCAGAGCTTGCCCAATTTGCAATCGAACTGTTGGCTTGCCCCTCATCCAGTGTCCTGTCCGAAAGGACGTTCAGCGCAGCAGGGGGGATTGTGACCGATAAGCGTACTCGCCTAGCTCACCACAGTGTTAACTACCTCACATTTCTAAAAATGAATGAGGCATGGATCTCGGAGGAATTCAACACATGTGATCAGTAGACCATGTATATGTCTATAAACAATTTTTGGAATCAAGCACACAGACCTTCTTAATTCATTTGGCTCACTTCCCTGACCCAAAAAAGCACACCGTACTATATGCCCCTACCCTCCTCTTTGAAGAGGTTGAGCGGTGTCATATTTCTACTGGGGCTGCTTATTATGAGGGGTTCCCACCATCCCTGTGCTGTGCTGACTTCCTCCTGGGTGTTCTTATTATGAGGGGCTCCCACCATCCCTGTGCTGTGCTGACTTCCTCCTGGGGGTTCTTATTATGAGGGGATCACACCATCCCTGTGCTGTGCTGACTTCCTCCTGGGGCTGCTTACGGTGCTGCTGTCAGCGCTGTATGTCACGGAGCTGCTGTCAGCGCTGTATGTCACGGAGCTGCTGTCAGCGCTGTATGTCACGGAGCTGCTGTCAGCGCTGTATGTCACGGAGCTGCTGTCAGCGCTGTATGTCACGGAGCTGCTGTCAGCGCTGTATGTCACGGAGCTGCTGTCAGCGCTGTATGTCACGGAGCTGCTGTCAGCGCTGTATGTCACGGAGCTGCTGTCAGCGCTGTATGTCACGGAGCTGCTGTCAGCGCTGTATGTCACGGAGCTGCTGTCAGCGCTGTATGTCACGGTGCTGCTGTCAGCGCTGTATGTCACGGAGCTGCTGTCAGCGCTGTATGTCACGGAGCTGCTGTCAGTGCTGTATGTCACGGAGCTGCTGTCAGCGCTGTATGTCACGGAGCTGCTGTCAGCGCTGTATGTCACGGAGCTGCTGTCAGCGCTGTATGTCACGGTGCTGCTGTCAGCGCTGTATGTCACGGAGCTGCTGTCAGCGCTGTATGTCACGGAGCTGCTGTCAGCGCTGTATGTCACGGAGCTGCTGTCAGCGCTGTATGTCACGGAGCTGCTGTCAGCGCTGTATGTCACGGAGCTGCTGTCAGCGCTGTATGTCACGGTGCTGATGTCAGTGCTCTGTATTACGGTGCTGCTGTCAGTGCTCTGTATCTCCTGCACCCTCTTGTTTGCCTACCCTGGTCCCTGACCTTCCCTCTCCTCCATTGCCTTCATTAGCTCCATAGTCCTGAATTGTCAGAACAATTTCCCAAATAAAAAAAAAATGCTTGTAGTTATCGATCCCAAATTCACCTCATACATGTATTATGCTATTGTCCAGGTGGTGGGACTACGTGCTACCCCCTAATAATTACCCCGTGGCCGCAAATTCGACCTAAAGGTTTGCGAAATTCGCCTCCCATTGAAGTCAATGGAGCCCGCGGCGAACGGTCGTTTTCGCGAACGTTTGTGTCCGTTCGCGTTTCGCGTTCGCGAAACGTCCCGTCGGAAGTTCGTCCATCACTATCCCCAAACACTTTTTATGACAATAAGTTGCATATAAACCTTTAAAATTAGCACTTTTGATTTTTCACGTTCGTGTCCCATAAACTTTAACGGTGTTCGAACAAATTTTTTGCCTGTTCGCATGTTCTGCTGCAAACCAAACGGGGGGGGGGGTTGTTCAGCTCATCCCTAGTTTATTTAAACAGCCACTTAAATTGGCAGCAAAACAAACTATAGCTTCAGCAACCCCTTCCTTTTCATGAGGTCAAAACCCGCTTACACAGTTCTATGATTAATGGAAAGCTATCTAGTGAAATTTCTTAGGATTTGGGCCCCTTGGGTTTCATCGTGAACTTACCTCCTTGGAACCAGCTACACTCTTACTTAGGGTTATTCTGGAACTGGGGTTGTAACCCTGACCACCGCCTTCTAGTTCCCCCCTCACCTCTGGTCTCCTGGCAGCTGGTGGATTTTTCTTTTGGGGGGGGTGGCACTGACAGAAGCACCCCCCCCCCCCCCCACACCAGCCACATCCCCCCGTGGACCGCGGTGTGACACTGCCATCAACCCCGGGGGGGGGCGCCATTGCGGCACCTACCCGATCTGGGGATGGCATGCTGCAGTGTCCTCTGTTCCTCTCCTGGGATGGGATGTGGGCAGTGGCTCCAGTGTCTGCTACGCCCACAGCCGTGTGTCTTCTGCCTGTTTCTCCCAAGCTAGGCTTCCAATAGGATCGCCTGATGCTTTGGCCAATTGCGAGACAGGTCTCACTGACCTGCCTCCTGATTGGCGGGGAGGAACTTTAGTATGAAAATAGCAAAAATGTATTCGCTACTGTAGCAAGGCCCCCGGGTCCCCTTTGGTCTAATGAGAATCTCCAGAGTTAGGGATAGCTGACATCCTTCTGTGTAGAGTGGGTTACAAGGCATGGTGGGTGTAGTGCAAGGTAGGTTCATGGGCGCCAGACACTTCTTGAATGCAAAGAGATATATTGTCTCTTAAACAGAACTGTGGGAGAGAGGGTTAGGGCCAGGACACCCTTTAGTAGTTGCAATGTTAATTAGCAGACACCGAGACTTCTATAGGCAGACAGCCATGCAGGGAAAGGCACCCAGCCGGACACCACATCGGCATGTGTAGACACGCTGTCTCCTATGGCAACAATCTTGAACAGTTTCTAACAAAGGTTACAATGAACTCTTTACTTCCTCCACAATCTCCTCTTGTAGATCTTCACCCAACTGAGCTCCAAGTCTCTCTCACTAGACTTGCTGATCCACTGCCACTGGATCTTCTGAGCTCTTCCAACCTTCTCTCTCGGTATCTTCCTCAAGCGTCACCCCGGCTTCCTTGCTGGGTCCCAAGCTTGGCATCTAATATACTCCTCATGCGTCACCCCGCTGGCCCGCTCGGCCCCTGGCTTGGCACACAAGGCTGCTCTGCAAGCGTCACCTCTGCTGGCTGGGTCCTTGGCTTGACACCTGCTGAAGCCTCCCAATTCTTTACCGTCCCCGGTTGGTGAGAACACTGCTCTGGTACTTGCTTCAGCTACTCACTGTGGTCCCTGGTGATGAGGTGGATGAACCTTATCACCAGGGTAAACCTCTACCTCCGACCACAACTGGTTCCCCCGACCGGCAGAACCGTCACTTCTGGTTGGACTGCAAGCCGCAACCCCCAACCCTACGCTGTTCTCTTGCTTCTGGATAGGCCCGCAAACAGCCTAGCAGCCAGATGCCAACTGGGATAGGCCTCAGGCTCTGGCCCAGCAGCCCGGGCAGCACAACACCCAGACAGCTGGCCAGGTGGCACAGAACCCCGATCACCTGACCTCACCTAAATAAATAGGCTCTCCCAGCAGGCCAAGGGACCCAAGAAGGTCCCTGGCCATTGGCTGAGATACCTTATCTATTCCTAATCTGTCCTTGCAATGCCCTTGTCTTATCTAAAGTCATCAGATACCCGGCCACCTAGTGACAGAAGAGAGAAGTGCAGCAATTCCAGAATTAGGGTGAAAATCCATTGACCTCCTATGAATTGGCAAAGGCGACTATACCTGGCAGATATATTTACTAGCAGCCCTGCCTAAACATCAGGGTGCTACACTGCCGACACACAACAGGGTGGGATCGGGATGCAATGCTCTGCGCCCACCCTATTTTGAAGCCTAGTAGATCCCCTGGCTCTAATCACGTGCTTCAAAATACACACCCCCTGTCTATCCCTGCCATAGTAATTCATGTGTCCGGCGTCCTGAAAGGGGCCGGGCACATGGATAGGGAGGGCGGCGGAGGTGTTAGGGGGGTGGTGCCCGTGTGCCCACAATGCATGGGCCACCACAGCTCCTCTCCCCATTATTCTTTTCCTAAGCACCTCTCTGCCTCTGATTCCCAGTCACTTGCAGTCTTTTGATTTATGATACTCTTCTCCAAACCTATTATGCTGACTCCTCTTCATCTTTAAAGCAAAATGAAGCCACTGTCACCATTTGATCGGTGTTAGGCTGATTGTTTGTTGGCTGTGGTCCCGGGCCCTGGAATCATGAGGCCATTTTCAAACTCTAGCTTCTCACCTTCAAGAGAGGGAAGGAAGGAGGATAGAAGAGAAAGGAGAGGAGAGAAAGAAGAGGAAAGGAGAGGGGAGAGGAGAAAAAACAAAGAAGAGAGCAGCTTTTACTGTCTACAGAGACTCTTCTAGCTTGTTATGAGCCGGCAGCCATCCAGAGTCAGCCCACCTGTGACCATCTACACACCTCTTGCTGCATTGAACTCTCATGCATGGACTCCCCACTATAGAGAGTAGATCAATCGCCCATTTCTCTCCATTTGAGCTGAGCATATGAACATTTGTATACACAAGAGGAGAGAGGGAGGAGAAGAGAGAGGTGGAGGGGAGAGGCCAGGAGGGGAGGGGGGGGGGAGAGGAGAGGAGACAGGGAGGGAAGAGGAGGAGGAAAAGAGAAGAGGAAAGAGGGGGAGAGGACAGGGGGAGCAGGAAGAGAAGAGAGAGGTGGAGGGGGAGAGGCCAGGAGGGGAGGGGGGAATGGGGAGAGAGAGGGGGAGAGGAGCTGGAGGAGGAGAGGAGAAAGGGAGGGAAGAGGAGGAGGGGGAGAGGACAGGGGGAGAGGTGGGGGGGAGAGGCCGGGGGGAGGGGAGGGGGGAGAAGGGGAGGGAGAGGGGGAGAGGAGAAAGGGAGAGAAGAGGAAAAAGGGGAGAGGACAGGGGGAGGGGGAGAGGAGAAGAGAGAGGTGGAGGGGGAGAGACTGGGGGGGAGAATGTGGAGAGAGATGGGGATAGGAGCTGGAGGAGGAGAGGAGAAAGGGAGGGAAGAGGAGGAGGGGGAGAGGACAGGGGGAGGGGGAGAGGACAGGGGGAGGGGGAGAGGAGAAGAGAGAGATGGAGGGGAGAGGCCAGGAGTGGAGGGGGACAGGAGAGTAGAAAGGGAGGGAAGAGGAGGAGGGGGAGAGAAGAGGAAAGAGTGGAGAGGACAGGGGGAGCGGGGAGAGGAGAAGAGAGAGGTGGAGGGGGAGAGGCCAAGAATGGAGGGGGGTGGGGAGAGAGAGAGAGGGGGAGAGAAGCGGGAGGAGGAGAGGAGAAAAGGAGGGAAGAGGAGGAGGGGGAGAGGACAGTGGGAGAGGTGGAGGGGAGAGGCCGGGGGGAGGGGAGGGGGGAGAAGGGGGAGGGAGAGGGGGAGAGGAGAGGAGAAAGGGAGGGAAGAGGAGGAGGGGGAGAGGACGGGGAGGAGAAGAGAGAGAGAGAGGTGGAGGGGGAGAGGCCAGGAGGGGAGGGGGAGAATGGGGAGAGAGAGGGGGATAGGAGAAAGGTAGGGAAGAGGGGCAAAGGACAGGGGGAGGGGGGAGAGGAGAAGAGAGAGGTGGAGGTGAGAGGCCAGGAGGGGAGGGGGGAGAGAGGGAGAGGGGGAGAGGAGAGTAGAAAGGGAGGGAAGAGGAGGAGGGGGAGAGAAGAGGAAAGAGGGGAGAGGACAGGGGGAGGGGGGAGAGGAGAAGAGAGAGGTGGAGGGGGAGAGGCCAGGAGGGGAGGGGAGGGGTGATGGGGAGAGAGGGAGAGGAGCTGGAGGAGGAGAGGAGAAAGGGAGGGAAGAGGAGGAGGGGGAGAGGTGGAGGGGAGAGGCCGGGGGAGGGGAGCGGGGAGAAGGGAGAGGAGAGGAGAGGAGAAAGGGAGGGAAGAGGAGGAGGGGGGAGGACAGGGGGAGGGGGGAAGGAGAAGAGAGAGGTGGAGGGGGAGAGGCCAGAAGGGGAGGGGGGAGAATGGGGAGAGAGAGGGGGATAGGAGAAAGGAAGGGAAGAGGGGGAGAGGACAGGGAGAGGAGAAGAGAGAAGTGGAGGCGAGAGACCAGGAGGGGAGGGGGGAGAGAGGGGGAGAGGACAGAAGAAAGGGAGGGAAGAGGAGGAAAGGGAGAGAAGAGAAAGGAGGAGAGGCCAGGGGGGGAGGGGAGGGGGAATGGGGAGGAAGAGGGGGAGAGAAGCTGGAGGAGTAGAGGAGAAAGGGAGGGAAGAGGAGGAGGGGGAGAGGACAGGGGGAAGGGGGAGAGGAGGAGAGAGCGGTGGAGGGGAGAGGTCAGGAGGGGAGAAGGGGGAGAGGAGAGGAGAAAGGAAGGAAGGAAAGCGGGGGAGAGGACAGGGGGAGGGGGTGAGGAGAAGAAAGAGGTGGAGGAGGAGAGGCCAGGAGGGGAGGGGGGAGAATGGGGAAAGAGAGGGGAAGAGAAGAGGAAAGGGAAGAGGTTGAGGAGGGGGAAAGGAGAGGGAGGGAGGG
This sequence comes from Lithobates pipiens, assembly GCF_037356315.1. Classification (NCBI taxonomy): domain Eukaryota; kingdom Metazoa; phylum Chordata; class Amphibia; order Anura; family Ranidae; genus Lithobates; species Lithobates pipiens. The sequence continues at coordinate 10,572,814 of NW_027507758.1, read as the reverse complement.
AGAGAGCGTGTGGAAGAGAAGAGGAGAGGAGAGAAGGAGAAGTGGGAGGGAGGAGGCCATGGGGAGGGGAGATGAGGATGGGAGAGGAGGGTGAGAAGAGGAGAGGGGGGGATAGAGGTAGAGATGGGTAGATCAGAGTGGGAGAGGAGAGGAAAGATGAGATGAGTAGAGGGGAGAGAAGAGGAGTATAGGAGAATGGGGGGGGGGTGGATATGAAAGGGGGGGAGAGGAGGTGAGATGTGTGGGGAGGAAAGGGAGACAGTGGAGGATCAGAGGGATGGGAGAGGAGAAGGGATGAAAGGCAGAAAAGGAGAGATAGGAGTAGAGAGAAGAGTGAGAGATGGGAGAGTAGATGATCGGAGAAGGGAGAGAAAGGAGAAGAGAGGAAGAAGAAGGAATTATTGAAGTCTGTAATATGTGAGACTTTACATAGCTGAATATGGAGGGAAGGTGGAAGTTGGGTTGGCGCTCTTCTCGCTCTCCTTCCAATAATGGGAGATGTGACCCAGCCCTGATCTCGGCTCACTTATAATAATATCAGTCTCGTCTATATCGCATCATCCGGATCGCGTCGCACCGCGGCGATGACCTTTCCCCACCGGAGAGATATTTATTACATTTTATGGAAGTGAACTTTCACCCAAAAGATGAATACATACATTGTATATAATAATCTTTTTTTTTCCGGTGTACATTTAGAGCCGCCGCTTCCCATGGAAATGAATCTTCGCCTCGTACTGGGTGACCTTTCATGATATATATATATATATTTATATTTATATATATATATATATATATATATATATATAATCTCCTCGGCAGCCCATAGGAAGACATTTAGCGAGCGATGTTACTGTAAACGTTGTGTTAGAGCGAAGAAATAAATGAAATAATATACGAGGAGCGCGCCGAACATCTGCGGATCATATGAAAGTCTTCTGCTGGGGGGGGAGGGGAAAGTGTAGCTAAAGCCAAAACTTTTTCCATCTGCATCGATTGGAGAATGCGTAAAACCTCTGTCAAGATTTGTTTTTTGTTTTTTGTTTATTTGTAATTTTTTTTGTTTTTCTGTTATGTTCCTTTATTACCTACCCCAGACCCCAGGGATACAGCAGAAAGTAACAGGAAATCTTTGCATTTTCTCTTTGATTATGACCTTTATTCCTGTTTTGGTGGTTGATTTACATTTTTGGATTCTTGGTTTTATTTTTAATTTTTTTTTTAGGGGGGGGGGGGGGAAGCAACACGAGACCTCAGTAGACAAAATAAAAAGTGGAAGGGAAAAGGTGACGGGGGAATAGGGAAAAAAAAGGGAGGGAGCAGAAAGAAAGAAGGGAGTGGGGCTAAAAACCCACCCATCCCCCCCCATCCTCCCCCCACTCAATGCCTAGCCCTAGACAAATCAAATCACCTCCAGGGATACCAGGATACCTCACCCTACATTTTAGGTATCCTCATTAGTGATGGCTGAACAGTTCGCCCGGCGGTCGTTTCACGGCGAATTTCGGCTGTTCGCGGTCCGCCCGTTCGGCGGACTATTGGCGTTCTGTGTTTTCACTGTGTAAAAGAACTTTGACCTATGATGACACATCCATCATGGGGTCCAGGACAGCCAATTGAGACATTACAGCACATGGACACTTGGACATTCCCCCTAACTTATAAATACACCCGATCCGGCGGCCATTTTACATTCTTTCTTCTGTCACTATAGGGAAAGGTTGCTGTGTGGAGTAGGGAGAGATAAATCGCTAGCTATTTGGTACACAAAAGTTCTTTTCAGGACTGGTATAGGTGTTAGGTGTATATAGGTTTGCTGTGCTACTGATTGTTGCAGCAGCCTGAGTGTCTTTTGTCAGTTTAGAGAAAGGGACAGGACGCTGTGTGCTGCTGTAGGGACAGCCAGATTAGTCATCATCATCATCATCATCATTAGCTGTTACTATCAGGTCCACAAAAGTGCTATTCCAGTAACCAGTTATTGTTCCAGTAGCCTCTGTTTTGCCAGTTTATATAGGGACAGGCAGGAAGCTGTGTGTCAGGCAGTGAGGGTCAGTTTAAACAGTAGCTGTTACTATTAGTTCCACAAAGGTTCTTTTCAGGACTGGTATCAGTGGTATGGTAATAGGCTTGTACACGTATAATATTCTTTCTTCCAAATATAGAAAGAATATTATACTTGACTGCTGCCCTTCTGCTGCAGTCTGCTAATCATTCACAACTCACTTGTTCCACAAAGGTCCTTATAAGGACTGGTAACTTGGGCTGTCTAGGGTGCTACAGTACATAGGGTTGAGTGAGGTACAGTCTGCTATTCTATAAGGACTGGTATCGGTCCACAATACATAGGGTTGAGGTGCACTACTGCTGACCGCTGCTCTATACTGCAGCAGTCCTTCATTGGTATAGGGACTGAGAGCTTTGTCACAGGGTCATTTAAAAAATGACAGGCAGAGGAAGAGGCAGGCCCTTCCGCAGGGGAGGTAGGGGTAGGGCAGGAGCAACAGGCTTGAGCCAAAGTGGGAAGTTGCAGAAGGTGCGTTCAATTACTTTAAAGGACGCACCAGACTTGGTTGAGTGGCTCGCTCAGCCTTACTCTTCTACACCCTCCTCATCCTTTCGATCTGCACCCTCTTCTTCACTCTCTGCTATGTGCACCCCCAAAGACACTACCACCACCACCACCACCACATACCTTCCGCTTGAGTCACAGGAATTATTTTCCGATCCATATCAAGAGGACATTTCTGATGCGCAGCCACTCTTGGTATTGGATCAGGAAGAGGAGGTAGCAACAACCGCTACTCAGCAGTCCGACGACAGTACCCAGATCAGCCCAAGGAGGAGGTTGGTCCCCAATGTTGCTGCCTACTCCGAGATCTCTACTTATAGCAGTGGGGAAGGTGACGTCGATGATGACGTGTCTAGTGATGTCACGTGGGTGCCCACAAGAGAGGAAGAGGAGGAGAGTTCAGAGGGAGATATGGACCAGCAGATAGGGAGGAGAAGCAGGAATAACTTACATTGCACAGGAGGGACAAAGCAGATTGCAAATGTATCAGGAGCGAGTCATCGACCATGTACGGTCACATCTGGCGCTCCCAGGACACCGGCACATGGCTCCGCAGTGTGGGCTTTTTTTAACGTGTCCGCTGCTGACAATAGCATTGCCATCTGCAATCTTTGCAGTCAACGCATTAGTCGCGGTAAGCCCAACACTCACCTAGGGACGACCGCCTTAAGAAGGCACATGGGCAGCCATCACCGAGCCGAGTGGGAGCAACGGAACACACAAAGCCACACTCCAGTCTCTCACCGTCCAGCCTCGTCTTCTACTTCTCCTTCTCCTCTCTCCTCACAATTGTCCTCCACTCCACCTTCCATCACGCCAAGCTCACGTTTTTCTGCAAAAAGGCAGGCTTCCGTGGGCCTAATGTTCGAGCGTTAAAAAAATGATGACGCTGGATAACCCTCTTGCCCACCGGTTGACGGCTGGCTTGTCAGAACTCATAGCCCGCCAACTACTGCCATATAAACTGGTGGACTCGGAGGCCTTTCGCAAATTTGTGGCCATTGGAACACCACAATGGAAGGTCCCAGGAAGGAAGTATTTCTCAGAGAAGGGCATCCCAGAGCTATATGGCCATGTTCAGCGGCAAGTGAATGTATCTCTGGCACACAGTGTCGGTGCCAAGATACATCTGACCACAGACACGTGGTCTAGCAAACACGGGCAGGGAAGGTATATCACTTTTACTGCCCACTGGGTGAACCTTCTGACGGCCGTCAAGCATGTAACCTGTGGCACCCGTGTAAATTTGGTTTTACCGCCACGGATTGCATGCAGGCCTGACTCTTCTTCTCCTCCTCCTCCTCCTACTCCATCCTCCTCCCTCTCCTCCTCAGCTGACTCCTCTTTTTCCGCTGCTAGCGTCTCGTCTGCTGCGCCGCCCAAGCTCCCCAGAACCTATTCGACATGCCAGGTGAGACGTTGCCATGCCGTGCTGCGTCTGTTGTGCCTGGAAGCCAAGAGCCACACTGGCCTGGCACTCCTTTCAGCTTTGCGTTCACAGGCAGATCAGTGGCTGACACCGCTCAATTTGACAGTTGGTAAAGTGGTGTGTGACAACGGTGCCAATCTGCTTAGCGCATTGAAACAGGGCAAAATCACGCACTTGCCATGCATTGCACACATCTTAAACTTGGTCGTGCAGCGATTCCTTGTCAAATACCCTGGGGTCCAGGACATCTTGTGGCAGGCAAGGAAAATCTCGGCTCATTTCAGAAGATCTTACACGGCCATGGCTCGCCTTGCTGACATTCAGCGGCGACACAATCTGCCAGTCAGACGTCTTATTTGCGATTGCCCGACGCGATGGAACTCAACCTTCTATATGCTTGATAGGCTGCTTCAGCAGAAACGTGAAGTTAACGTCTACCTGTATGAACTCTGCAGCAGAACCGGTTCTGGGGAGCTGGGGTTTTTTTCACTGCGCCAGTGGCTGCTCATGCGCGACGCATGCAGACTTCTGCGGCCATTTGAGGAGATCACCAAACTGGTCAGTCGCAGCCATGGCACCATCAGTGACATGGTACCTTATGCCTTCTTTATGGAGCGTGCATTGCGTCGTGTCATTGATCAAGCTGTGGAGGAGCAGGAGCGGGAAGATGAGGAAGTCGCAATGCTGGATGAATTCCCAGGGGGGGCTACTCTATCTGAGACAAGTCAACAGGAGTCTGAAGAGGAGTCAGAGGAGGATGGTGCCGGGGCGGATGAGGAGGAGCAGGAAGAGCATGCTTTAAACCTTTCTGGGATCCCTGTTGTGCGTGGATGGGGAGAGGAGAATGAAGAGGACGACATTATCCTGGATGATGAGCAGGAGCCAGGCCACCACACCGCTTCCACTTTAGTGCAAATGGGGGCCTTCATGCTCCAGTGTTTTAATAGGGACCCCCGTATAAAAAGCATAAGGGTCAAGGACCAGTACTGGGTGGCAACGTACTTAGACCCCCGGTACAAACACAAAATGGCGGAAATGTTATCGCCGTCGCAGAGGGCTGTCAGAATGCAGCACTTCCAGGCCTTGCTTTGAGAAATGCTGCATTCTGCTTTTGTGTGCGCTGGCAGAGGAGCAATTCCCACTCCCAGAGAAGGAGTTGCGGGTACCAATCCAACAGCGCCTGCAAGAAGAGGCCGGTTTGAAGATGTGTTGGTGACTTCGGATATGAGGTCATTCTTTCAGCCGACCCATCGACAGGTGTCATCCGGATCCAGCATCAGGGAACGCCTAGACCGTCAGGTGTCCGACTACATCGGGTTAACGGCCGATGTGGACGATCTGAGGAGTGATGAACCCCTGGACTACTGGGTGGGCAGGCTTGACCTCTGGCCAGAGCTTGCCCAATTTGCAATGGAACTGTTGGCTTGCCCCTCATCCAGTGTCCTGTCCGAAAGGATGTTCAGCGCAGCAGGGGGGATCGTGACCGATAAGCGTACTCGCCTAGATCACGACAGTGTTAACTACCTCACATTTATAAAAATTAATGAGGCATGGATCTCGGAGGAATTCAACACATGTGACCAGTAGACCATGTATATGTCTATAAACATTTTTTTTAATCAAGCACACAGACCTTCTTTCTTCATTTGGCTCACTTCCTTGTCCAAAAAAAGCACACCGTACTATATGCCCCTACCCTCCTGTTTGAAGAGGTTGAGCGGTGTCATATTTCTACTGGGGCTGCTTATTATGAGGGGCTCCCACCATCCCTGTGCTGTGCTGACATCCTCCTGGGGCTGTACCTCTGCTGTGCATATTATGAGGGGCTCCCACCATCCCTGTGCTGTGCTGACTTCCTCCTGGGGCTGTACCTCTGCTGTGCATATTTTGAGGTGCTCCCACCATCCCTGTGCTATGCTCATTATGAGGGGCTCCCACCATCCCTGTGCTGTGCTGACTTCATCCTGGGGCTGTATCTCTGCTGTGCATATTTTGAGGTGACCCACCATCCCTATGCTATGCTCATTATGAGGGGCTCCCACCATCCCTGTGCTATGCTGACATCCTCCTGGGGCTGCTTATTATGAGGGGCTCCCACCATCCCTGTGCTATGCTCATTATGAGGGGCTCCCACCATCCCTGTGCTATGCTTACTTCCTCCTGGGGCTGCTTACGGTGCAGGTGTCAGTGCTGTATATCACGGTGCTGATGTCAGTGCTCTCTGTCACGGGGCTGCTGTCAGTGCTGTATATCACGGTGCTGGTGTGAGTGCTTTATGTCACGCTGCTGATGTCAGTGCTCTCTATCACGGTGCTGCTGTTAGTGCTGTATATCACGGTGCTGGTGTGAGTGCTTTATGTCACGCTGCTGATGTCAGTGCTCTGTATCACGGTGCTGCTGTCAGATGACTCTATCACGGTGCAGGTGTCATTGCTGTATGTGACGCTGCTGGTGATCATCTCCTGCACCCTCTTCTTTGCCTACCCTGGTCCCTGACCTTCCCTCTCCTTCATTGCCTTCATGCGCTCCACAGTCCTGAATTGTCACAACAATTTCCCATATAAAAAAAGAATGCTTGTAGTTGTCGATCCCAGATTCACCTCATACATGTGTTATGTCATTGGCCATGTGGTGGGACTATGTTTGTACAGCTAATAATTATTTTGTGGCTGCAAATTTGACCTATAGGTTTGCGAAGTTCGCCTCCCATTGAAGTCAATGGGGCCCGCCGCGAACGTTCCGGTTCGCAAACTATCGGCCGCGTTTGCGGTCCGCGTTCGCGAAACGTCCCGTCGGAAGTTCGTCCATCACTAATCCTCATCACTTTCTATTACTTTGATAATCTGACAATTCAGCAATTGGGGGGAATCTTCTCATTAGGGACACCAGCCAAAAAAAAAAAAACTGACAGGGGTTCTATCCCAAAAATGGAAAGCGAGGTATAATGTAACAAAAATGTAACCCTTTCACACTCTGCTGAAAACTTAAAAAAATAAGCTTTTGCTCTAGATACACTTTAAATTCCAGTGTGACAAATTTAAAGATCCCTGTATGTTAAAGCTGAACTCCGGGATAAATAAATATAGTCTAAATCCATCGGTCATATTTCTTCTCCTTCAATCTCACTGTGATTTGTGTCTTTCTCCCAGATCTGGGCAGTAATCCAGTGTGAGACTTCCTGTAATAAAGACCACCCACTGCTGTTCCCTCTCCTTGTGCAGGGGGATCGGTCTTGTCTCCGCCCCTCCTGTAGTTTACTATAGTAGGTGGAGCCTGCTGGGCCCCTCCCACAGCTCTGCCCTCTCTCTACTTGTGCAGGGTGACCGTCTTGTCTCCGCCCCCTCCTGTAGTGTTCTATAGTAGGTGGAGCCTGCTGGGCCCCTCCCGCAGCTTTGCTCTCTCTCTCCTTGTGCAGGGTGACCCGTCTTGTCTCCACCCCCTCCTGTAGTTTTCTGCAGGCAGCCTGTAGTGGGTGGAGATTGCTGGGCCCCTCCCACAGCTCTCCCCTCTCTCTCTCTCCTTGTGCAGAGTGACCCGTCTTGTCTCCTCCCCCTCCTGTAGTGTTCTATAGTGGGTGGAGCCTGCCAGGCCCTTCCCACAGCTCTCCTCTCTCTCTCTCTCTCTCTGTCTCCTTGTGCAGGGTGACCCGTCTTGTCTCCTCCCCTCCTGTCGTTTTCTATAGTGGGTGGAGCCTTCTGGGCCCCTCCCACAGCTCTCCTCTCTCTCTCTCCTTGTGTAGAGTGACCCATCTTGTCTCTGCCCCCCTTCTGTAGTTTTCTATAGTGGGTGGAGCCTGCTAGGCCCCTCCCACAGCTCTCCTCTCTCTCTCTCTCTCTCTCTCTCTCTCTCTGTCTCCTTGGGCAGGGTGACCCGTCTTGTCTCCTCCCCCTCCTGTAGTTTTCTATAGTGGGTGGAGCCTTCTGGGCCCCTCCCACAGCTCTCCTCTCTCTCTCTCTCCTTGTGCAGAGTGACCCGTCTTGTCTCTGCCCCCCTCCTGTACTTTTCTATAGTGGGTGGAGCCTGCTGGGCTCCTCCCACAGCTCTGCTCTCTCTCTCCTTGTGCAGGGTGACCCGTCTTGTCTCCACCCCCTCCTGTAGTTTTCTGCAGGCAGCCTGTAGTGGGTGGAGATTGCTGGGCCCCTCCCACAGCTCTCCCCTCTCTCTGTCTCCTTGTGCAGGGTGACCCGTCTTATCTCCTCCCCCTCCTGTAGTTTTCTATAGTGGGTGGAGCCTTCTGGGCCCCTCCCACAGCTCTCCTCTCTCTCTCTCTCTCTCTCTCTCTCTCTCTCTGTCTCCTTGGGCAGGGTGACTCGTCTTGTCTCCACCCCCTCCTGTAGTTTTCTGCAGGCAGCCTGTAGTGGGTGGAGACTGCTGGACCCCTCCCACAGCTCCGCTCTCTGCACAGGCCATGTACATCACAGTGATGATGTCACTGCTACCTTTAAAAGGCAAATATATGGGGTTATAAAAAGCGTTCGGTGCACACTAGACATGTGCGATGCGTTTCGTCACCAATCAAAAACGGGACAAGATTTTTGTTATTTGGAGATTTGGATGTATCGGAATTTACCGTATCGCAATAGTAACAAATTTCAATGAATAAAAAAAAATGAAATAACGAATCTGAAAAAGATTTATAATGAAACAAAATGAAATCGCGAATTCGAAAAATGTAAAATTAATTAGAATTAGGAAATTATTTAAAATTTTGAAATGGAAAACATATCGCAATAAATACAGTAAGGTATAAAAGCGGAATAAGATGATGGAAGACTAGAAAACAATAGAATAGAATAAAATAGAATAGAATAAATTTGGCCGTCTTCCGAAATTTTAAATCAATTTGAAAAAACCGATTTTACTAAACGAATCCGATTATTTGAAACAAATTCTGCATATACAAAACGAATTCCGCCAACAAATTGTAACATAACGAATATTAATAACGTAACGAACGGATCACAAATCTTTACGGCGGATTTTTATCCTTTGCGGTTGTATTTAAAATGCGTTGTACAATTTTTTGTGCTGAGGGATCAGCTTTAAGTCTAGGAATTGTAGAATCTGCCTGCAGTTTGGTTTACATCCGAATCTCTCAATAACGAACATTTGCTCCGAATTTCGATTCAAAATGACAAGAATCTTTGCTATCTCTAAGGCCACGTACACACGCGGGGACTGTTCGCCCAACTTTGTCCGTCAAACAGTTTCGGCAAACAGTCCGCTCAAAATTAGCATGGACGGACATGGCCACACACGACGAACGAACAGTTTGCTGAAACCGTGCGCGATGACGTGAACGGCACGTACGACGGGACGAAAAATACGACGTCCTATACACTGCATTATAACTTTCGGCGTGTAAATCCTTTCTGAGCATGCGCGGAACTTAGTTTGACGAACAAGCCTACACACGGGCGGACTGTTCGCTCAAACAAGGTTTCAGCGGACAGTTTTACGGAATTTCCGAAAAACCTTGTTCGTCAAACTGTCCGCTGAAACTGTCCGCTGAAAGCCCACACACGAGCGGACTGTCCGCCCAAACACTGTTCAGCGGACAAAGTTGGGCGAACAGTCCGCGCGTGTGTACGCGGCCTAAGAGGGGCGGCCGGTCCATAAGGGGCGCCGGGGGGCGTCGCCCCCCCTAGTTTGCATGCGGGGGTTCCGGACTCATGGGCTTTTTTTTTTCCAAGCACATGATTAGAGCCTGAGGCTCTAATTGGCTTAAAAAAAGGTTGGGCTAGGGGTGCAGTGTACCCACCCGCTTGCGACACTAGCGAATCAGCATTCGCTATTGGTTTCTGGCTTCTCCTCCCAGCCAATTAGGACAGGAGGCGCATCTAAAGAAGACTGGGCTGGCTGGGAGGGTAAGCCGGGGAAGCTGCAGTGCCGTGACCTCTGGAGGGGTGAGTGTGGACCTGGGGGGGGTGTGTAGATGCCCCCCATCCTTGCCCCACCCTCGCCCCCATCCTTGCCCCTCGCCCCCATCCTCACCCCATCCACCCCCCATCTTTGCCCCATCCTCCATCCCCCATCCCAATGGATATAGACCTCCAACTTGTGTTACCCTGTTTCCCCCAAAAATAAGACCTAGAATAAGCCGGGTAAGCTGCAGCACCGTGACCTCTGGAGGGGTGAGTGTGGACCTGGGGGGGGTGTGCAGATGCTCCCCATCCTTGCCCAACCCTCGCCCCATCCACGCCCCATCCATGCCCCATCCTCGCCCCATCCTCGCCCCATCCTCGGCCAATGGATATAGACCTCCAACTTGTGTTACCCTGTTTCCCCCGAAAATAAGACCTATTGTGATTGTCGGTGATGGCTGCAATATAAGCCCTACCCCCAAATAAGCCCTACCCTGTTTCCCCCAAAAATAAGCCATACCCTGAAAATAAGCCCTACCCTGAACATATGACCTACAAGGACTTTAACTAGGGCTTATTTGGGGGGGGGGGGGGTAGGGCTTATATTGCAGCCATCACCGACAATCACGCTAGGTCTTATTTTCGGGGGAAACAGGTTAGATAAGAAAGCAGGGAGGGCAGTAGGGGCTCCCCACACTAGCCTGCACAGTAATACAGAGCAACCAGCAGGGGGCAGTGTGATGCCCATTTCAGCGTATTGTTTAATTTTTTTAAACTTTATTTGAAGTGTTACATAGTGTCGGGTCATTCATGTCTCCACACAGCGGAGAGCGGTGACATGCAGTGCCATCCTATGCGCAAACATTATGCGTCAATCATAGGCAAAAACATATTACGATTGGACGACTGTTAGTTTTACAATAAGTAGGATTATTGCGGATACAAATTACAATGACACTTGGGGTGTAATTACCGTAAAATGTACACAGCTATTCTTTCAGAGAAACTGCCGGCTCATTCGTTCTGTGCGAATGTGGCAAAATCTGATGTTTCCAAGCTGTTACCTCTATGGGTCGGATGTTATTCAATCATATAAAAAAAAAATAGAATGGGTCAGGAAAATACCACATTATGGCGATTAGATGGAGCCGAAGATCATAGAAATGAGGTATTTATTGTATGTTACATTTAGCTCCCTCTAGTAGCCATAATGTGATATTTTCCTAAACCACTCTTTTTTTAATGAAAAAAAATAAAAATAACAGTCGATCTGTAGCAGCATGAACATTGGGTTCTGTCCCATTTGCACAGAATAAATGTACAAGCATTTTCCTGCTCTATTCTACAATACAAGTAAAGTCGCAGCCTGGAGACAGAGCGCCGGGTGCGCTCTGCAGCGGGCGTGTGCAGGGGGGGGGGGGGCGCGGTTCTGGGAGGACATAAATAGACGCTCTCCCAGAACTAGATGACTGCGCTGTAGCCATTATTCGGCTATAGCATGGTCGGCAAGTGGTTAAATATTACCACCAATGACCACCAAAGTTAATTGTACTGACACTGCTGGGGCTATTATTGCATTCAATTGACCCCAATACTGGGGGTTATTATTGTGTCCACTTACACCAATGCTGGGGGTTATTATTGTGTCCACTGACCCCAATGCTGGGGGTTATTATTGTGTCGACTGACCCCAATGCTGGGGGTTATTATTGTGTCCAGTAAGCCCAATGCTGGGGGTTATTATTGTGTCCACTGACACCAATGCTGGGAGTTATTATTGTGTCCACTGACTCCAATGCTGGGGGTTATCATTGTGTCCACTGACTCCAATGCTGGGGGTTCTTATTGTGTCCACTGACCCCAATGCTGGGGGTTATTATTGTGTCCAGTAAGCCCAATGCTGGGGGTTATTATTGTGTCCACTGACACCAATGCTGGGAGTTATTATTGTGTCCACTGACTCCAATGCTGGAGGTTATTATTGTGTCCACTGACACCAATGCTGGGGGTTATTATTGTGTCCACTGACTCCAATGCTGGGGGTTATTATTGTGTCCACTGACCCCAATGCTGGGGGTTATTATTGTGTCCACTTACACCAATGCTGGGGGTTATTATTGTGTCCACTGACACCAATGCTGGGGGTTATTATTGTGTCCACTGACACCAATGCTGGGGGTTTTTATTGTGTCCACTGACACCAATGCTGGGGGTTATTATTGCATCCACTGACAACGCTGGGGGTTATTATTGTGTCCACTGACACCAATGCTGGGGGTTATTGTGCCCACTGACACCAATGCTGGGGGTTATTATTGCATCCACTGACAACGCTGGGGGTTATTATTGTGTCCACTGACACCAAAGCTGGGGGTTATTATTGTGTCTACTGACACCAATGCTAGGGGTTATTATTAATTAATATTAATATTTGGACGCATTTTTCGTTAACTTCGCTTACCGAATAGCGAAACGAAATTCATCAGAATTTCCAAAATTCGAATTGAAATTCGAATCAAATTTTACATCGAATTCCATTAGAATTTCGAACTGTAATCATGTTTCTGAAATCAATGACTGTGGTGTGTTATTAGAGTACAATTTCGAAATAATGCTGTTTTTTTTCTTAAGCCAAAGGTCATTTAAAGAGTCATTGTAATAATTTCATGAAGATTTTTCTTTTTTTTGTTCACTTCGCCACATTCCAATCGAAACAAATATAACATTTTTGTTTCAACTGATTTGAACTTTATCTATTTGAACATTTCAAATAGAAAAAAATAGGTAAATTCGAAAAATTCTGAATACGAATTCCGAAAACGAATTGAACTAAACTAAATAACTAGATTAACGTATCCAAACAAAAGAAAACTATTTTTTTCGCCATGCACATGTCTAGTTATTATTGCGTTGAATTACACCAATGCTGGGGGTTATTATTGTGTCCACTGACCCCAGTGATACTGGTCATTATTGTGTTCAGTTACACCAATTCTGGAGGTTATTACCAAGTTCAATGACACCAATGCTGGGGGTTATTATTGTGTTCAATGATACCAATGATGGGGGTTATTATTGCATTCCATTACACCAGTGCTGGGGGTTATTATTGTGTTCAATGATACCAATGATGGGGGTTATTATTGCGTTCAATTACACCAATGCTGGGAGTTATTATTGTGTTCAATGATACCAATGATGGGGGTTATTATTGTGTTCAATTACACCAATGCTGGGGGCTATTACCGAGTTCAATTACACCAATGCTGGGGGTTATTATTGCGTTCAATAATACTAATGCTGGGGGTTATTATTGCGTTCAATAATACTAATGCTGGGGGTTATTGTGTTCAATGATACCAATGATGGGGGTTATTATTGCGTTCAATTACACCAAGGCTGGGGGCTAATACCAAGTTCAATTACACCAATGCTGGAGGTTATTATTGCATTCAATAATACCAATGCTGGGGGTTATTATTGTGTCCATTGACCCCAGTGATGGGGGTTATTATTGTGTTTAATTACACCAATGCTGGAGGTTATTACCAAGTTCAATTACACCAATGCTGGGGGTTATTATTGCGTTTAATGATACCAATGATGGGGGGGGGGGTTAATGCATTCAATTACACCAATGCTGGGGGCTATTACCAAGTTCAATTACATCAATGCTGGGAGTTATTATTGCGTTCAATAATACCAATGCTGGGGGTTATTATTGTGTTCAATGATACCAATAATGTGGCTTATTATTGCGTTCAATTACATCAATGCTGGGGGCTATTATTGCGTTCAATAATATCAATGCTGGGGGTTATTATTGTGTCCATTGACCCCAGTGATGGGGGTTATTAATGTGTTCAATTACACCAATTCTGGAGGTTATTACCAAGTTCAATAACACCAATGCTGGAGGTTATTATTGCTTTCAATAATACCAATGCAGGGGGCTATTATTGTGTGTTCAATGACAACAATTATGGGGGTTATTATTGCGTTCAATTATACCAATGCTGGGGGCTATTACCAAGTTCAATTACACCAATGCTGGGGGTTATTATTGTGTTCAATAATACCAATGCTTGGGGTTATTACTGTGTCCACTGACCCCAGTGATGGGGGTTATTATTGTGTTCAATTACACCAATGCTGGGGGCTATTACCGAGTTCAATTACACCAATGCTGGGGGTTATTATTGCGTTCAATAATACTAATGCTGGGGGTTATTATTGCATTCAATAATACTAATGCTGGGGGTTATTGTGTTCAATGATACCAATGATGGGGGTTATTATTGCGTTCAATTACACCAAGGCTGGGGGCTAATACCAAGTTCAATTACACCAATGCTGGGGGTTATTATTGCATTCAATAATACCAATGCTGGGGGTTATTATTGTGTCCATTGACCCCAGTGATGGGGGTTATTATTGTGTTTAATTACACCAATGCTGGAGGTTATTACCAAGTTCAATTACACCAATGCTGGGGGTTATTATTGCGTTTAATGATACCAATGATGGGGGGGGGGTTAATGCATTCGATTACACCAATGCTGGGGGCTATTACCAAGTTCAATTACACCAATGCTGGGAGTTATTATTGCGTTCAATAATACCAATGCTGGGGGTTATTATTGTGTTCAATGATACCAATAATGTGGCTTATTATTGCGTTCAATTACATCAATGCTGGGGGCTATTATTGCGTTCAATAATATCAATGCTGGGGGTTATTATTGTGTCCATTGACCCCAGTGATGGGGGTTATTAATGTGTTCAATTACACCAATGCTGGAGGTTATTACCAAGTTCAATAACACCAATGCTGGAGGTTATTATTGCTTTCAATAATACCAATGCAGGGGGCTATTATTGTGTTCAATGACAACAATTATGGGGGTTATTATTGCGTTCAATTATACCAATGCTGGGGGCTATTACCAAGTTCAATTACACCAATGCTGGGGGTTATTATTGTGTTCAATAATACCAATGCTTGGGGTTATTACTGTGTCCACTGACCCCAGTGATGGGGGTTATTATTGTGTTCAATTACACCAATGCTGGGGGCTATTACCAGGTTCAATTACACCAATGCTGGGGGTTATTATTGCGTTCAATAATACCAATGCTGGGGGTTATTATTGTGTTCAATGATACCAATAATGGGGGTTATTATTGCGTTCAATTACACCAATGCTGGGGGCTATTACCAAGTTTAATTACACCAATGCTGGGGGTTATTATTGTGTTCAATAATACCAATGCTTGGGGTTATTACTGTGTCCACTGACCCCAGTGATGGGGGTTATTATTGTGTTCAATTACATCAATGCTGGGGGCTATTACCAGGTTCAATTACACCAATGCTGGGGGTTATTATTGCGTTCAATAATACCAATGCTGGGGGTTATTATTGTATTCAATGATACCAATAATGGGGGTTATTATTGCGTTCAATTACACCAATGATGGGGGCTATTACCAAGTTCAATTACACCAATGCTGGGGGTTATTATTGCGTTCAATAATACCAATGCTTGGGGTTATTACTGAGTCCACTGACCCGGTGATGGGGGTTATTATTGTGTTCAATTAAACCAATGCTGGAGGCTATTACCAAGTTCAATAAAAAACACATATGCTCGGGGGTTATTATTGTGTTCCAAGTGCTGGGTGTTAATAATACGTTTAATGCAGTGGCGGCTGGTGCTCAACATTTTTGGGGGGGGTGCAAACAAATTGAAAAATTCTGAAAAAAAACCCCCATCAATTGCAGCCTCACTGTACCATCAATCACAGCCACTGTGCCCATCAATTACCGCTACTGTGCCATTAAACGCAGCCACTTTGCCCATCAATTGCCGCCACTGTGCCATCAAATGCAGCTACTTTGCCCATCAAGTGCCACCACTGTGCCATCAAATGCAGCCACTGTGCCCCCATCAAATGCTCCCAATGTGCCATATCAAATGCTCCCAATGTGCCATATCAAATGCTGCCAATGTGCCCCCAGCCCGCCGTCTGCACTTACCCTGTCTCGGTGGGACAGCTCCTCGATGCTCCTCGGTGTCTTCTCCCATCCTCTGCTATGATTGGATGCCCGATAGGCGTCCAATCACAGCGCCTGTCATTTCAGCCAACCAGTTGACAGGTAACAGATCCAAGTACCCGATTGGCGGAGAGGCGGTTTAGTGTTAGGGAAGCGAATGTTAATTTGCTTTTCTAACACAGCTGGGTGACCTGCAAGCGCCCAGCAAGGAGCTCGTAGGTCATCTTTTTTGACGCCTATTAGAGCCCATGGCACCAATCAGGTGCTTCATAAACACCCCTCCCCCCCCCTCACCGCTGTAATTCAGGTGCCCTGCGCCCGGAAAGGGGTCGGGCGCCTGAATAGGGGGTGGCAGCGGTGGCCATAGATAGATTCATGAAATGCATGAATCTAGCTATAGTGCACAGAGGGGGTGGCAGGAGAGAGGGGGCGGCGCCCATGCACCCTTTTGGACGCACCGCCACTGGTTTAATGACACCAATTCTGGGTTATTTTTGCATTCAATGAAACTAATGCCGGGGGTTTTAATTGTGTTCAATGACACCAATGCTGGGGGTTATCATTGCATCCAATGACACCCATGTTGGAGGTTATTATCGCGTTTAATGACTCCAATGCTGGGGGTTATTATTGCATCCTATGATATTACTGTTGAGGGTTATTATTGCATCCACTGACAGAAATGTTGGGGGTTATTGCACTCCAGGTTCTTCAGTGTGCATTGTGACATGCTGGCAAAAAAAAGAGGCAAAAAGAACAAAAAAAAACCCATCAATTGCAGCCTCACTGTACCATCAATCACAGCCACTGTGCCCATCAATTGCCGCCACTGTGCCATTAAACGCAGCCACTTTACCCATCAAGTGCCACCGCTGTGCCATCAAACGCAGCCACTTTACCCATCAAGTGCCACCGCTGTGCCATCAAACACAGCCGCTGTGCCATATCAAATGCAGCCACTGTGCCCCCCATCAAATGCTCCCAATGTGCCATATCAAATGCTGCCAATGTGCCCCCGCCCGCCCGCCCGCCGT
Source organism: Lithobates pipiens (assembly GCF_037356315.1). Classification (NCBI taxonomy): domain Eukaryota; kingdom Metazoa; phylum Chordata; class Amphibia; order Anura; family Ranidae; genus Lithobates; species Lithobates pipiens. Next base: position 10,555,857 of record NW_027507758.1, on the reverse strand, counting down.
CTGCACTTACCCTGTCACCAAATGTTTGAGCGTTGAGGTGTGAAAGCGAGCTGCTACTGTGCAGCCCTCTGGCATTGTCAGGGGCCCACACTTGAGATCCTCTATATTTTTCCAGTTGACCACCACTGGGTTAAAGTAATGCCACTAAATGCTTGTATAAGATGGCATCCAGGCAGCTCTCCCGCATCTCTGCATGTGTTATACTTGGGGTATAGCCAGGGGCGGACTGACAACTCATGGGGCAATAGGTGATTATGGGGCCCCCTAGCCAATCAGAGATTATGGGGCCATACAGTATACACACACACAGTATACAATCACACAGTATACACAGACATGTTTCTATTGGCTGAGAAGGTACTGGAGAGGCGGGGCAGCTATAATCTCCGGATTTTTAGACCAAAAGGATGTCGGTAAGGGACATTTCAGAGACAGATGTAAAAAAACACAGATTTTTACATACTGTCCCTGGTTTTACTGAGGCTGGCAACCCTGATGGGGCCCCCTCAGGGCCGCTGATAGAACTCATGGGGCCCCGTACAGCCTAACTAATGGCGCCCCCTTTAGCTCCACCCCTGGCCCCGCCCCTGGTCCCTCCTTCAGCCCCACTCGTGGCCCCTCCCCTGGCCCCTCCCCAGACCCGCCTTAAAACACAGTGCAGGTTTGTCTACAAGTGATATTTATTTTTCTCACAGCAACCCAGGAAGGCCACTTGCCCTCTGGAAGATTTACCCCCCTTCATGACCAGGCCATTTTTTGCGATGTAGCACTGCGTTATTTTAACTGACAATTGCTTGGCCATGCGACTCTGTACTTAAATAAAATGTATGTAATTTTTTCCCTCACAAATAGAGATTTCTTTTGGTGGTATTTGGTCACCTCTGCGTTTTTAACTTTTTGCTTTTCTAAACAAAAAAAAAAAACAATTTTGAAAAAAAAAAAAACTATATTTTTTACTTTCTGCAATAAAACGTATCCAATAAAAAAAGTAACAAATCACATTTCTTCAATAGTTTAGGCCAATATGTATTCTGCAACATATTTTATGTAAAAAAAAATCCCAAAAAGCGTTTATTGATTGGTTTGAGCAAAAGTTATAGCATCTACAATCTATTTGATGTATTTGTGTATTTTTTATTTATTTTTACTAGTAATGGTAGCAATCAGCGACTTGACAGCGGGACATGCCAATGCCATAATGTACTGCAGAGACAATGCTACCCATGCCATGCCACCAATACGATATTGTGCTGCAGACAGTGCTACCGATGCAGCCAATGCCATATTGTGCTGCAGACACTGCCACCCATGCCGCCAATGGCATAATGCCATTGGCAGCATGGGTGGCACTGTCTCTGCAGGCAGCACATGCGTTATGGCATTAGCATCATGAGTGGCACTGTCTGCTGCACATTACGGCATTGGCGGTATGGGTAGCACTGTCTCTGCAGGCAGGACTTGACATGCATTATGGGCCATAATGCATGTGATACCTGCAGACAGTGTCACCCATGCTGCCAATGCCATAATGTATAGATGCTGCTGCAGTAGTAGTAGATCTTGAAGCCCCAACCCCCCCCCCCCCCAACCAAGCACACACCTGTGTAATTGTTAGCAGGGCCCCAGGAATCACTTCCTCCGTGATCCTGCTGCTGCCTGGACTTGAGGGTCCACAAACTAGTTAGATGGGATGCCTCTGCCAATGACCTCTTCCGACTGCCGCCGCTGCTTGCCTTTTGCCTCCCTGCCAGTGCTACTTCTGCTAATTCTCATGCGGAGAGAGGTATCACTCCGCAGCACCACCAGGGGGGGGGGCGGCATGCACTGCCACTACAGAGGACGCACCCGAAATACAAGAAATAGTCCCTCCCCTGCCTCCACCTAATCAAGAACATGTGTATCAGCAAAAAAAAAGTAAAAGGTAATGCGTGGGGAGTGGGGGAGGGGGGGGGGGGGTTGTGTTGTGTTCTGTATGGCGGTAAGGTGATTGTCGGAGGTTTACTCTGATCGCAGATTTTTTTTTTTACATTAAAATCTGTTAAGGTTGCCTGGGCCCCCCTGCTGGTCGGGCCCAGTACAACAGGGCCAGTTGTACTGGCCTATCAGCGGCCCTGGGCCCCCTAGTGGCCCGGGGGACCTCGGGCAGTGCCCGAGTGGCCGAATGGTCAGTCTGCCCCTGGGTATAGCAGTAGGATTGCCACCTTTTCTTCAAGTCAAACCCGAACACTTTAGCGGCGCACAGCATTTTTTGATAGTATAAACTATACATATATTTTGCTATTAAATAACATTTCTAATCATTTGAAGTTAATAACAAGAGTCCCCCTTTACATCTGGATCCACAGAATTCCCCTTTTACATCTAAACTTGCAGAGTTCTCTTTCACTGTAAGGGGGGGACTCTGCAGATTCTAATGTAAGGGAGACCTCTGGGGACCCTAACAAAGGATGCTCTGGGAACCCTGATTTAAGGGGCAACACTGAGAGCTCTGATGTACGGAGAAGACTCTGATGTAAGGGGAAACGCTGTGGCCTCTGGTATGAAGGGGAACTCTGATGTAAAGGGTACTCTGAGAACCATGAAATGCCTTAGTGTACTTACAGGCAGGACCGAGATGAGGGGAGACTTGAGTCACAGACAGGGATGGATGGTGAGCTCACTCACCCCTTGGCAGTCAGCACCTCTCATCCAGATGTATCTGAGGCTGCTGGACATCAATCCCCAGCGCTGTGCCTCAGAAAAGGAAAGTTGGGGCTGAAAATTTGGAGTGTGGGCAGACACAGAGGAGTAGGAGTGGGGGGAAGAGGTGCAGATTGAGCACTCTCTCCTCTCCCAGCTATGTGTGTGTTGGGGGGGGGGGGGGGCTAGGTTTGTTAATGCTGGCTTTAGGCGCTGTGAAAAGAGTAACAGACACTCTCAGCTTAGACAACTGCAGCCAGCAACCTTGCTGGGAAGCCATAGTCCAGTCTAAATAATGTGTCCGGGTTTCAGGCAGTGTGAAACCCGGACGCATGATTCCAAACCCAAACTGTCCAGGTGAATCCTGGACAGGTGGCAACCCTATATAGCAGAGAGTAGACTTTAGAAGTCTGAGTGTTCAGCCTGGTCATGTGCAAGTGAACGGTTTCTATGCTCACCTCCATGATTTCCTGCACTGACATCACCACCTATCCGCCTCCTCCAATCAGAAAATGCCTTGCATTCATTGAGAAAACTCAAAGTGTTCTCTGAATGGAGCGATGATATGCTCAGTATTTATAACACGGGACAATTTGCAACACTGGGTTCAGGCTTTAGGATTTGCTTGGCCCTTTGTCATTAAGGGGTTAAACACGTCTTCATTATAACTTTACCAGACCAGAGCAGAGCGGCCATTACACATCTGATCACATTATTGATCTCCCAATAAACGTTCAATGAATGCCAATACAGGAGAGTTGTGAGCGGCTCATTTGCTTTGTTGGAGCGCCATCTTGTGGGAACTTTCAAAAAAGACATCTGAAAAAGATTCTACACGTGTTATGCTGCGTACACGCGACTAGGTCCGACGGTTTTCCCAACGGACTTTTCGGTGGAGTTTCGAGGGCTTTCCAAATGAACCGTTCCGTTTGAAAGTCTGTGATGACGTAAACTGGACTAAACAAGGAAGTTCAATAGTAGGGTTGCCACCTTTTGTTCAAGTAAAACCCGAACACTTTAGCGTAGCACGCCAATTTTTTTTAATAGTATAAACTATACATATATTTTGCTATTAAATGACATTTCTAATCATATGAAGTTAATAACAAGAGTCCCCCTTTACATCAGAGCCCACAGAGTTGCCCTTTTACATCTGAACTCGCAGAGTTCCCTTTCACTGTAAGGGGAGACTCTGCAGACTCTGATGTAAGGGAGAACTCTGGGGCCTCTAACATAAGGGATGCTCTGGAAACCCTGATGTAAGGGGGAACACTGAGAACTCTGATGTACGGAGAGGACTCTAATGTAAGGGGAACACTGTGGCTTCTGGTTTAAAAGGGAAATCTGATGTAAGGGGTGCTCTGAGAACCCTGATTTACCTTAGTGTACTCACTCAGAGGCAGGAGATAGAAGGGGGGAGACTTCAGTCACAGACTGGGATGGATGGTGAGCTCACTCACCCCTTGGCAGTCAGCATCTCTCATCCAGATGTATCTCAGGCTGCTGAATTCAAATTTTTCCAGCCCCAACTTTCCTTTTCTGAAGCACAGCGCCGGGGATTGGAGTGTGGGGCAGACACAGAGGGGTAGGGGTGGGGGGAAGAGGTGCTGATCGAGCCCTCTCTCCTCTCCCGTCTGTGTGTGTTTCGGAGGGGTTTAGTGGTGGCTTTGGGCAGTGTGAAAGAGTGTAACAGACACTTTCAGCTTAGACAACTGCAGCCAGCAACCCTGCTGGGAAGTGATAGTCCAGTCTAAATAATGTGTCCGGGTTTCAGGCAGTCTGAAACCCGGACGCATGATTCCAAACCCGAACTGTCCGGGTGAATCCTGGACAGGTGGCAACCTTATTCAATAGCCAGTAGCCAATAGCTGCCCTTTGCGTCGTATTTGGTCCATCAGACCAGCACACAGACGAACGGTTTTTCCGATTTTAGTCCGTCGGAATTGAGTCTGTCGGATAGATTTGAAACATGTTCTATTTATAGGTCCGTCGAAAAACGATCGGATTAGCCCGCACACGATCGGATTGTCCCTTCGGACCTAGTCTGCCGTAAAGTCCGGTCGTGTGTACGCGGCATCACTGTCACTTTTTGCTCAGTGCGGAGTGAACGATGAATGGCGGAGATTTATTGGCGGTGTGCAGCAATACCTAATAAATATGTCTCAACTGTAGTATTTGTAGGAGTGTGCAACCGATGTGGTCGATCGTATGTGCGTGTATAAGGGTGCGGGGGACTTTTATTAATTCCCGCACAGCGGGCTTACACAAGCATTTTAGATGGCTGGTGTCATTTCCCAGCACCTTCCTATGAATGGCCGTTGGCCACCGGTTTTCCTTGCTGGGACCACTTTTGGCCGGTCCTGACCACGGCAGACCGGGAATATCCCACAAGAGTTGCCGTTTTGGAGTTGCTCTCAACCCAATCATCCAGCCATTACAAGTTGGTCCTTGTCAAAGTCCCTCAAATCCTTGCGCTTGCCCATATTTGTACTTTTCCGACTTCAGGGACAACATGTTCACTTGCTGCCCAATATATCCCACTCACTTTCAGGTCCCATTGTAACGCCATAATCAATGTCATTCACTTAATCTTAGCTATAGTTTGCACTGCTTGCCCTCCGTCTATGCCTGCTTGATGTCTGCTACTGTAGAGCTGTTGCCTGTTATTCAGATATGATATACAGTAGATAAAGTACAGCTCTGCTAGGATCTTGCAGGAGTATCTACCTAACCCAGGGGGCTTAGGGGTAGGACCACCGGTCCTCCTTTAGGGTACACAGGGGGGCCTTGACAGCAGGGGGGATCGGTGGGGCGGGGGCAGGGTCAGGACAAGGAGTGGGCAGGAGGGGAGGCTGCCCTGGGCACTGTTGTATTATGTGATGTGGGAGGGCACCCTGAGGAGAATGGGGGGAGGGGATTTGTGTTGGAAGGCAGGTTTGGGGGAAGCAGGGGGTAAGAATTGTTCTAGGAGGGGAAATTTAGTGAGTGCTAGTAGTAGTAGTGATTTAGGGGGATCTGTGTTGGGAGGGAGGACGGGGGAAGAGGACTTGTGCTAAGAGGCAAAGTTTTATGGGGGGGAAGGATTTGTGCTAGGAGGGATGATAGGAGGGGGGGGGGGGTAACTGTGCTGCAAAGGGCAATATTTTTTGGGGGGGGGGAATTGTGCTAGGGGGGGGGATCGGGGGGGGTTTATTGCTAAAAGAGGTGATATGGTATTGGGTGGGGTGGAATTGTGCTGGGAGTGGAAATTTTTTGGGGGGAAGGATTACTGCTAGAAGGTATGATGGGGGGAGGGGGGAATTGTGCTGGAAAGGGCAATTTTTTTGAGGGGGGGGGATTTGTGCTGGGAGTAGGGGATTTGGAGTGGAAGGGAGTTGACATGTACTTGGAGGGGAAATTTTAGGTGTAGAGGATCTGTGCAAAGAGGGCTTTATTTTCATTTTTTTGGTGGGGGGGGGGGAGACCACGGCCGCTGAGACCACCGCCTGTGGAAGGGAATTCCACATCCTTGCCGCTCTTACACTAAAGAACCCTCTATGTAGTTTAAGGTTAAACCTCTTTTCTTCTCATTTGTGGGGTCACCAGTACGGTATTTGTATATTGAAATCATATCCCCTCTCAGTCGTCTCTTCTCCAGAGAGAATAAGTTCAGAGCTCCCAACCTTTCCTCATAACTAATATCCTCCAGACCCTTTATTAGCTTTGTTGCCCTTCTTTGTAGTCGCTCCATTTCCAGTACATCCTTCCTGAGGACTGGTGCCCAGAACTGGACAGTATACTCCAGGTGCAGCCGGACCAGAGTCTTGTAGAGTGGGACCAGGTCCTTTTCCATCCTAGATCCCCCCCAGAGGTTCTCCCCCCAGTCTATAGATCACATTCATATTTTTGCCACCCAAATGCATTATTTTACATTTTTCTACATTGAACCTCATTTGCCATGTAGTTGCCCCTCCCCCCATTCATTTGTTCAGATCTTCTTGCAAGGTTTCCACATCCTGCGGAGAAGTTATTGTCCTGCTTAGCTTAGTATCGTCCGCAAATACAGAGATTGAACTGGTTCCCCATCCCCATCCTCCAGGTCATTTATGAACAAATTAAATAGGATTGGTCCCAGCACAGAACCCTGGGGGACCCCACTACCCACCCCCGACCATTCCGAGTACTCCCTCATTTATCACCACCCTCTGAACTCGCCCTTGTAGCCAGTTTTCAATCCATGTACTCACCCTATGGTCCATGCCAATGGACCTTATTTTGTACAGTAAATGTTTATGGGGAACTGTGTCAAATGCTTTTGCAAAATCCACATACACCACGTCTACGGCCTTCCTTTATCTAGATACACCACGTCTACGGGCCTTCCTTTATCTAGATACACCACATCTACGGGCCTTCCTTTATCCAGATACACCACGTCTACGGGCCATCCTTTATCTAGATACACCACGTCTACGGGCCTTCCTTTATCTAGATACACCACGTCTACGGGCCTTCCTTTATCCAGATACACCACGTCTACGGGCCATCCTTTATCTAGATACACCACATCTACGGGCCTTCCTTTATCTAGATACACCACATCTACGGCCTTCCTTTATCAAGATACACCACGTCTACGGGCCTTCCTTTATCCAGATACACCATGTCTACGGGCCTTCCTTTATCCAGATACACCACATCTACGGCCTTCCTTTATCCAGATACACCACGTCTACGGGCCATCCTTTATCTAGATACACCACATCTACGGGCCTTCCTTTAGCTAGATACACCACATCTACGGGCCTTCCTTTATCAAGATACACCACGTCTACGGGCCTTCCTTTATCCAGATACACCACATCTACGGGCCTTCCTTTATCTAGATACACCACGTCTACGGACCTTCCTTTATCCAGATACACCACGTCTACGGGCCTTCCTTTATCTAGATACACCACATCTATGGGCCTTCCTTTATCTAGATACACCACGTCTATGGGCCTTCCTTTATCCAGATACACCACGTCTACGGGCCTTCCTTTATCTAGATACACCACGTCTATGGGCCTTCCTTTATCCAGATACACCACGTCTACGGGCCTTCCTTTATCTAGATACACCACGTCTACGGGCCTTCCTTTATCTAGATACACCACGTCTACGAGCCTTCCTTTATCCAGATACACCACGTCTACGGGCCTTCCATTATCTAGATGGCAACTCACCTCCTCATAGAAGGTTAGTAGTTTGGTTTGGCAAGAATGATTCTTCATGAATCCATGCTGATTACTGCTAATGATAGCGTTCTCTAAAATCTTGTATATAGTCCCTTATCACCCCCTCCAAGAGTTTACATGCTATTGATGTTAGGCTAACTGGTCTGTAATTCCCAGGGATGTATTTTGGGCCCTTTTTAAATATCGGTGCTACATTGGCTTTTCTCCAATCAGCTGGCACCGTTCCAGTCAGTAGACTGTCAGTAAAAATTAGGAACAATGGTCTGGTAATTACATGACTGATTTCCCCAAGTACCCTCGGGTGCAAGCCATCTGGTCCCAGTGATTTATTAATGTTAAGTTTCCCAAGTCTAATTTTAATTCTGTCCTTTGTTAACCATGGAGGTGCTTCCTGTGAAGTGTCATGAAGATAAACACTGCAGTTTTGGTTACTGAAGCCCCCCGATTACCTTGTGAAGACTGAGGAGAAGAATAAATTCAATACCTTCTCCATCTCCCCATCCTTTGTAACCAGATGTCCTTCCTCATTCTTTATGGGGCCAATATGGTCTGTCCTCCCTTTTGTACTGTTTACATACTTAAAGAATTTCTTGGGATTTTTTTTTTTGCTCTCCTCCATGCCTCTGTGTCTTTTTTTTTCTATCTTAGCCGTCCTTATTGCACCCTTATGCCCCATACACACGGTTGGACATTCCGACCACCAAATACATCTGATTTTTTCAGACGGATTTTGGCCGAAACTTGTGTTGCACACACACGGTCGCACAAATCCGATCGTTCTGAACGAGGTGGCGTCAAACACGTACGCCTGGACTAGAAACGAGCCAGCAGCCAATAGCTTTCGTCTCTCTTAGTTTGTTCTGAGCATGCATGCCACTTTGTCTGTCGGAATTGTCTACACGCGATCAGAATTGGTTGTGTGTAGACTGGTCTTTGGTAAAATGTCAGGGGGAATCTGCGCAGTACGGGGGTGTGCTCAGGCACACCCGGCACACCCCCGGCACACGCCTATGGTGTGCACAGTCTGACGCAATGTAAGAGCGATCCTGTCACATGCGTTGTATGGACGAGCGCTGTTCTGACAGGAGGGGAGAGCACAACACAGCGCATCTCCTCCCAGCTTTGAAGTGATTTCCATCTGTAAGGGGACAGGGAGAAGGTTTCCTGCTTACAGGGGGGAATATGTACTAGAAGGAGGGTTTGGGGGGATTTGAGCCATGTTTGTGGTAGGAGGGGGGGTGGGGTATTCATGCTGTGGGGGGGGGGGGGGGTTCGGGTAGGGAGGAAGAATTTGTGCTGAGAAGGGTAATTTGAAGGGGGTTGTGCTAGAAAGGGGGGATTCAAGGGAAATTTGTCGTAGGAGGGGGATTGGAGAAAGAAGATTTATGCTGGAAGAGGGGATGGGGGTGGGGGGGTTGTGCCAGGAGGCGGTGGGGGAATTTGGGATAGGTGAAGGGACTGGGGGGATTTGTGTTTGTTAGGAGGGGGGAATGGTGTGGCAATGTTTGTGATAGGAGGGGGATTCATGTGGGGGGGGGATTCATGTGGGGGGGGGGGGGTTTGGGTAGGAAGAAGAATTTGTGCTGGGAAGGTGTGACGGTATGCGAGGTGAGATGATGGATAATCGGTTTCTTTCACCTCGCATGTGTTTTAAGGTAAGAGACTGAACTGGAATCCGGCCCGGGTTTTTCCAGCCTCTGTGGCAGGCTTGGTTCCGGTCCGGATGTCGTGGTCCACATGAGTCCACGCTCGGGTGGACTTTAAATGTAGAAGGGAGAGAGCACAGCAGACCTCTGGTCTGAGACTCAAATCTCAGGGAATCTGAGAGAGAGGAACTCTGTTTGGACTTAAAGCGAAGGTTTGCTTTACCTCCTGTTTCGTGGGTGTCGGGGACCAGCCCCACACCGTATAGAGAGGAAGTCTACTGTATAGTTGCAGAGGCCGCCAGGGCTGGACTGGGACAAAAATTTGGCCCTGGACTTCATCCAGACCGGCCCACTTTAATTTTGCAAACACGCAAAAAACAGTATATAAACTGTATGCAATTGCACAAAAAAGTCCCTAGAGAGCCCCCTTTACATCAGGGTCCCCAGAGAGCCCCTCTTCACATTTGGGTCCCCAGAGAGCCTCCCCTTACATCAGGGTCCCCATATAGCCTTCCCCTTACATCAGGGTCCCCAGAGAGCCCCTCTTACATGAGAGTCCCCAGAGATCATCAGCCTTACATCAGGATCCCTAGAGAGCCAACCCCCTACATCCGGGGTCCACAGAGAGCCTCTCTCTTATATCAGGTTCCCCAGAGAGCCCCTGGCTTACATCAGGGTCCCCAGAGAGCCCTTCCTTACATCAGGGTCACCAGAAAGAGGGCAGGTAGTGGGTCGGGGACCCTGTGGTTGGGGACTCCTGGACTGACTTGGGGCTATGGGCCCTAGATTCAGGGCTATAGCCCCAAAAGTCCCCCCCCAGCGATGCCACTGGCTGTCACTGAAACTGGCCCACTGAGCCATCGGCTCACCGGGAAACTCCCTATAGTCCCCATGGCCAGTACATGCTGGAGGCCGCTGAAGCAAGAAAGGCGGCCCAGCAGGAGATGAACCAGGGGCTCTGGTGGAATGGAAAAAGGGGTTTGCACCTCCTGTGCCAGTGGAACCAAAATTGGTACGTGCCCTTGTACCACCTACAGAAGATGACACCTGCAGCCGAGGCATACCTTGCGACTTTTGAGAGAGTCGTTGTCCGCGAAGGATGGCCAAAACAACAGTGGGTGGGTCTGTTGGCCCCATTTCTGACAGGAGAACCTTCAAAGGGCCTATTTTGATCTGGAACCAGATAAGGCCCAGGACTATGAGGCTCTGAAGACAGAAATACTCACCCAGCGCGTGCATCAGTGGACCTACTCCAGCGACAAGCCACCCCGCTCTCAAATATTCAACCTGGTCCACCTAGCTAAGGAAGTGGTTGCAGCAGAGACCTTGACAAGCCCTCAGATCGTGGAGCGTGTGGTAATGGACCGGTACCTGCGTGTGCTCCCTGCTGCCCTGAGGAAGTGGGTTGCACAGGGGGACCTCAAAACTGCAACCCAATTGGTGGACCTAGTGGAGAGGTACATTGCTACTGAGGACTTGGCGAACCCGTCTACGCCCCCAACTTCAGTGTGTATAGGGGTACAAGATCATCCAGCGGTTCTGGTAAGACTGTTATGGGGTTCAAGAGCATAGGGAAGTTAGATAAGACCTTGTTCTTGTGATGTCCTGCTCATGGTACGAGAATATATGGAGTGAGTCCAGAAGGGTCTATGATCGGGGTGCTTTCAGCCCGGGGACAGAGTGTTGGTACTGGTCAGGGCCGTCTTTAATATTGATTGGACCCTTGGCAAACATTTTCTTGGCCCCCCTACATGCAATTTCGCTCTCCACATTGAGACATACAATAAATAGCAGCTAGACTCAAAATCAGTTTACTGAATGAGACCAGGCAACGATTGCTATTTGTTGCCAGAGGTTACAGTGTATCATTACCGCTCACTGACTGGCTGCTAGAGGTTACAGCACACATTATGGGTCACTGTTTATTTTCTAGAAGTTACAGCACATGACTTCTGCTTGTTGATTGGTTTCTAGAGATTACTGTGCATCAATACTGCTCACTGCTTGGTTGCTAGAGGTTACTGGACATCTATACCACCCACTGATTGGTTCCTAGAGGTTACTTCATATCCTTACCACTCAATGACTGGTTGCTAGAGGTTATAGCACATCATCTCTCCACTACATGCACACCATGGACTGGGGAGGTGAGGGGATCCATCAATAGACAGAAAACTCCTAGGACTCCTGGGATCAGTGGCAGTGGGGTGGGGAGGGGGTGGAAATATTTAGGAGTCAGTAACTGTGGCATATTCTGAATCATCTAGAGCAAAGCTCGACAGCATTAGTAACAGAACTTCACACTGAGCTATTGGGACACAGCACGGACTAAAACTTCAAGGGATAAGGGAATTTTAACTGGGATAGTTGGCAAGTATGAGGCAGCTGCTTTGGGCCCCACAATAATGATGGGGCCCAGGGCAGCTGCCCCCTTTTGCCCTACCTTAAAAACGGTCCTGGTACTGGTGCCCACGGTGAAAAGTACGTTTCTCACCCTTACCCGGACTGACCAAGGTGATCCAGCATGATATAGTGACGGAACCCGGGGTTCGCGTAAATATGAAGCCTTATAGAATCCCAAAGGCCAGGACGAGAGCAGTCACGAAGGAAATCAAAAATATGTTAGAGTTGGATGTGATAGAAGAGTCCCACAGTGATTGGTCGAGCCCAGGGGCGGACTGACAACTCATGTGGCCCCGGGCAAAAGGAGATTATGGGGCCCCCAGGCAATCAAAGATTATGGGGCCACACAGTTATACACAAGCACACACATTATACAATCACACAGGTTACACATACATGTACACACAGTATACACAGAAATGTTTCTATTGGCTGAGAAGGTGCTGGAGAGGTGGGGCAGCTATAATCTCAAAAGGATGTCGGTAAGGGACATTTCAGAGGCAGATGTAAAAAAAAACAAAAAAAACACAGATTTTTACATACTGTCCCTGGTTTTACTGAGGCTGGCAACCCTGATGGGGCCCCCTAGTGGCCCGGGGCCCTCAGGCAGTGCCCGAGTGGCCGAGTGGTCAGTCCACCCCTGGTCGAGCCCCATAGTGCTGGTCCCAAAACCCAATGGCACTATCAGGTTTTGTAACGAAATTAAGGAAACTCAACAGTGTGCCCAAGATGGATACAGGTATGCCTCGGGTCGAGGAACTCGTGGAGAGGTTGGGACAGGCCCGCTACACAACAACCCTAGACCTAACGAAAGGCTGTTGGCAAATACCCCCAAGGCCGCCATCAGGGGGGGGGGTACAGCCGTTACAACAGTAAGGGTCCCGAGGGGGCGCCCCCGGGCCAGAAAAAGGCAGGACCAGGTGAAAGGGACACCCCCTGCCAGCACAAATCCCTTCTCCTAGCACAAATCGCCCAAATACACCCCCCCCCCTACAATTCCGCTCTCCCAGCACAAATCTTCTTTCTTCAATCCCTCTTCTGATTACCCTTCCCAGCACAAATTTGGGTAGGGAGGAAGAATTTGCGCTAAGAAGGGTAATCAGGAGGGGGATTGTGCTGGGAGGAGGGATTTTTTTTGTCTCCTCCCCTCCTCCTAGGTGTCCAATAGGATCGCCTGACCTTTCAGCCAATCAGGAAACGAGTATCAGACCCGCCCCCTTCCTGATTCAGTGTTAGAAAAGCAAATATTCATTTTGCTTTTCTAAAATACCTGCGTGGGCTCCGAGGGCAATGCTTGTGCTCCGAGCCCACCCTATTTTGAAGCCTATTAGAGCCTATGGCTCTGATTGTGGTGCTTAAAAAAAAAAAAAAACACCCTGCCTCTGTAATTCATGCATCCGGCATCCTAAAGGGGCCGGACACCTGGGTGGGGGGTGGCTGCAGCGGCCGTGGATAGATTCATGAAGCATGAATCTATCTATCTATCTATCTATCTATCTATCTATCTATCTATCATATAGGGTGGTGGTGGGGGGGGGGGGGATGGGGTGTGCCCTTAATGGACGGGCCGGGCCGCCCCTGATGATTTTTATTTTTGATAATTGTAATATAGTAATTTTTTGGCTGATTTGTATTTAGAGCATTAGAGTGTCAGCTCTTCTCAAAAAAAAAAAGGGAATAGATTTCCTCTCTTCCCCTAGTGAAAGCAGCACACACACAGCACACACATAAACACTGGCTAGGCACACATTTAACCCTTTGATCGCCCCTGATGTTAAACCCCTTCCCAGCCAGTGTCATTAGTACAGTGACAGTGCATTTTTTTTGGCTCCGATCACTATATTGGTGTCACTGGTCCCCCAAAAAAAAGCGTCAGTTAGTGTCCGCCACAATCCTGCTAAAAGTCGCTGATGGCTGCCTTTACTAGTAAAAAAAAAAAAAAAAAAAAATCTATCCCATAGGTTTCAGACGCAATAACTTTTGCCTAAACCGATCAATATACGCTTATTGGGATTTTATTTATTTTTTTTACCAAAAATATGTAGCAGAATACATATTGGCCCTTATTTAATGAGGAAATTCATTTTTTCTGATTTATATATATTATGGATGTTTTTTAGCAGAAAGTATTTATCTATTTTTTTTCAAAATTGTCGCTCCTTTTTTTTTATTTTTTTTATTTATTTTATTTTTATTTTTATTTTTATTTGTTTATAGTGCAAAAAAAAAAAAACGAAAAAAACAAAACAAAACACAGAGGTGATCAAATATCACCAAAATAAAGAGCTATTTCTGTGAGAAAGGGACATGGATTTTATTTGGGTACAGTGTCACACGACCGCGCAATTGTCAGGTAAAGTACCCCAATGACGTATCACAAAAAATGGCCTGGTCATGAAGGGGGGATAATTCTTCCAGAATTCAAGTGGTTAATGATAATGACATAATAAAATTAAAATAATAAAATATTATAATAATAATATTGGTAATAATATAACACAATAATAAAAATGGTAGCAATTAAAAAAAAAAAAAAAAGTAAAGTAATAATATTGGTAATATCAGTGCTGTATTCTGCAAAGTGTCCGGCAGGGGAGCTCCTCCCTCCTCCTCCTCTCAGTACGGGACACGTGCGGTGTACATACATGGACTACATTTCCGGCATCGCTCAGGAATCATGACCTCCGCCTCTGATTGGCTGAAGCACCCCGAATGAATACAAACGGAGGGGTGGAAATGTCACGTGTAATACACAGAGCGGGGATTGGGAGTTCGGTGACAGAGGGGCGGGAATTATATAAGAAGGGGGCAACGGAATGTAGGAGAGACGTGAGTGGGGCGGAGCTTAGATAAAGAGTGCATAGCGAGGATTGGATGAAGCGTGACAGCGGGGCGGGTCTTGAAGGAGAAACAGAGGGGCGTGGATTGGATGCGGAGTGCCAGCGGGCCGTGGATTGGATGCGGAGTGACAGCGGGGCGGGTCTGTCATGTTGGTGACGGTAGGCGGGGTCTGGTGGACGGGGCGGGAGTAGGGGCTTCGGAGCTCCTGCGGTCCGGAGATGGCGGGGTGGGCTGCGGTCGGTGCGGGGAAGATGCGGCCTGTCCGGGGCCTGGAGGTCCGCCACTAGGGGGTGTGTGACCCGAGCCGCCCCGAGCCGGAGAGCCAGGTGAGACCCCTCCCCTTCCAGTACTCAATTCCCACACCCCCTTATAATATCCCCGTAATATTCCCCCCTCCAGAATATCCCCCCCATAAATATCCCACCCCCCGTAATATTCCCCCCTCCATAATATCCCCCCCCCAATATCTCCCCCCTCCATAATATCCCCCCCCTAATATCTCCCCCCTCCATAATATCCCCCCCCTAATATCTCCCCCCTCCATAATATCCCATCCCCCCTAATATTCCCCCTCTATAATATCCCACCCCCCCCCATAATATCCATCCCCCCCTCCATAATATCCCACCCCCCGTAATATTCTCCCCCTCCATAATATCCCCCCCCTAATATCTCCCCCTCCATAATATCCCCCCTAATATTCCCCCCTCTATAATATCCCACCCCCCCATAATATCCCATCCCCCCTCCATAATATCCCACCCCCCCGTAATATTCCATACCCTCCCAAATAAATCCCATGCCCCCCCAATAATATGCCATCCCATACCCCCACTAATATTCCCCCCCCCGATAGGATCCCATACCCCCGCCTGTAATATTCCACCCCCCATAGGATCCTATGCCTCCCCCCCTCCCAATAATCCGTACTCAACCATAGAATCCTATGCCTCTCCCCAGCCCCCCCAATTATATTCCATACCGCGCCAATAATATTCAATACGCCCCCCCCATAAGATCGCATGCCTCTCCCCTGCCCCCCCCCATATATTTCATACCTCCCCATATTATTCAAGGCCCCCCCCATAACATCCCATACCCCCCAATAATCCATACTCCCCAATAATATTTCACACCCCCCCCCATATATGCCATACCTCCACCAGTAGCGTTCCATGCCTCCTCCCCCCATAATATTCCATGCCCCTCCCAATAGTATCCAATGCCCCCCCCCCTTATAATATCCCATGCCTCATCCAAAACCCATGTAATATTCATACCTCCCTATTATTATTATTATTATTATTATTATTATTATTATTATGCTTTTGTTTTTTTTGGTAAGTAGATATTTTTAGTATTAATAATAAACGTTCGCTGGATCCTGTTTCTAACATTAGAGTGTTGGCTCCTCTGCAGAAAATGAGACGTATCAAAAAATAATTACAATAAATATAATAATAAATATAATAATAATAAAATATAATAGTAATAATGAAAATAATAAATAGGGCTGCATTGTGCGGAGTGGCCGGCAGGGGCGCTCCTCCTCCTCTCAGTACAGATCACATGTTGTGTAAATAGTCAGTATTTACATCTGAATAAAATCTGTATTTTTCCTCCTACCTTTTATATTTAAAAGTAAATGTGGCGCCGATATTGAAATGTGACAATCAATACCGATAACATAAAAGGAACATAAATGAAATGACGCCCCGGTGACAAGCGACGGTCACTGTGAACATTGGTGACAGAAGGTGACGCAAATTCAGGTCCATAAAATAATCCAAATTTTGACTCCGTCACTTCACACACATCTTTTTCTGTAGCAGTTGTAATATTCCAGATTTTCCACCACACCGAATAAGTCGTGATGACGAAACGCGTGGGCCATGGCTGTACGGCAACCGGCTGTGACATCTGAACCACGCCAACTATTACACTCACATAGGTCCAAATAAAGTAAGCATAAAAAACAATCCTCCTGTTATCAGCAAGGGGTGGTATATTGTGGTCACAGCGGACCCCCCCCGTGGTGTAGGATCTGCAGCTCACCCTCACTGACTCGTCAGACTCGGAGCGTCGGTTTCCGGTTTGACGTCAGATGTCACAGCCGTACAGACACGTGCCGACGCGTTTCGTCATCACGTTTTTTTTTTTTTTTTTTTAACCCCCTTGTGATCTTGACAGGTTTTCCAATCTTCCTGGTCTTGTTATACAGAGAATTTTCTCTCTGCTGTCAAAAAGTAAAGTCTGGGCAGTCTGCCAAATTTTAAAACCTTCTATCAGTCAGTGGAATGTTAAGTCTAAACATTGTATCGATTTGTCTTTTGCATCAAAAGAATAGAGTTCTGTATGTAAATTAGGAGCATAAAATTTTTTCTGTTTTTTCAATTTAAAATATTTTTTATTTTTTGCTACAATTGCTAGACATTACTTAGAACCACCCCAAAAAAAAAATAAAAAAAAAATATATAAATATAAATATAAATATATATATATATATATATATATATATATATATATATATATATATATATATATATATATTAAATAAATACATTTTTAATTTTTTTTATATATATATATATATATATATATATATATATATATATATATATATATATATATATATATATATATTATATTATTTATTATAAAAAAAAATGAATTATAAGTAGAGACCCTAGAGAATAAAATGGTGGTTGTTGCAATATTTTAATCAACCCAGGTATTTGCGCAGTGTCTTTCAAATGCAATTTTTGGGGAAAAAATGTATTTTAATGAACAAAAAAAAATTAAATAATAAAAAAAAAAAAAAACAACCAGTAAAGTTAGCCCACATTTTTTTTTTTTTTTTTTTTTTTTTTAGTATAAGGTGAAAGATTTAACGCTGCGAGAATCGTGATCCTTCTTTTTTTTTTTTTTTTCTAAGCAAAAATATCGTGCCGGCTCTATCATGGAGTCAAAATTTTGGATTCTTTTATGGACTTGAATTTGTGTCACTTCTGTCACCAATGTTCGCCGGGCCTCATTTCATTTATGTTCCTTTTATGTCACCGGTATCGATCGTCACATTTCAATATCGGCGCCACCATTTACTTTTACATTTTTAGTAGGAGGGTAAAATACAGATTTTATTTTGATTTATTTAAAGTGGCAGCTTTAATCAAATCTCAAATCTTTCTAAGGGGCGCAGTGGTGGGGGCTTCAGATGTGGGCGTGTTAAGCTCGCTGACCATCGGTTAGAAATATTTACATCTAATTGGCTGAGGGGAGGCAAAGTTCAAGTTATAATGCAGAGGGAGGGAGGGGGGGGGGATTGGTTGTTTCAGTGACGGAGGGGCGGGGATTGTTATGACAAGGAACAGCAGGAGGGTGAGTGGTTGTGAGGTTTAAATGCAGAAATGCATGGCAGGGATTGGCTGAGAATCTGGTTTGTGGCTGACAGGGGCCTCGGCGCTCCTCTGCTCTGGAGATGGCGGGGTGGTTCTGGTTGCGGTCAGTCCGGGGGAGAGGTGGTGCTAGGGGTGTGTGCGACCAAACCGGGCAGGACCCGGACATCCAGGGAAGACCCCATCACCCCCCCAATACTCTAGACCCCCCCCCCCCCCCCCAATAATCATACTGCAATACCTACCATCCCCTCCAATACCTCAGTAAATGTTGCTTTGAGTGTGGCTTATCTCTGTCATCCCTGCCCTTAGCAGTCCCCTGTAACGGGGGCTGCAGCATCTGGTGGTCTCTTGTACCGGGGCAGCAGCGTCTGGTGATCTCCTGTAAACGGGGAGCCCGTCTGGCGGTCTCCTGTAAACGGGGGCTGCAGCGTCTGGCGGTCTCCTGTAAACGGGGGCTGCAGCGTCTGGCGGTCTCCTGTAAACGGGGGCTGCAGCGTCTGGCGGTCTCCTGTAAACGGGGCTGCAGCGTCTGGCGGTCTCCTGTAAACGGGGGCTGCAGTGTCTGGCGGTCCTCCTGTAAACGGGGCTGCAGCGTCTGGCGGTCTCCTGTAAACGGGGGCTGCAGCGTCTGGGGTCTCTTGTACCGGGGCTGCAGGGTCTGGTGGTCTCTTGTACCGGGGCGGCAGCGTCTGGCGGTCTTCTGTAAACCGGGGCGGCAGCGTCTGGTGGTCTCCTGTCCGGCTGCAGTGTCTGGTGGTCTCCTGTTCCGGGGCGGCAGCGTCTGGTGGTCTCCTGTCCCGGGGGCTGCAGCGGTCTGGTGGTCTCCTGTCCCCGGGGCTGCAGCGTCTGGGGTCCCTGTACCGGGGCGGCAGCGTCTGGCGGTCTTCTGTAAACGGGGACGGCAGTGTCTGGCGGTCTTCTGTAAACGGGGGCGGCAGCGTCTGGCGGTCTCCTGTCCGGGACGGCAGCGTCTGGCGGTCTCCTGCCCGGGACGGCAGCGTCTGGCGGTCTCCTGTCCCGGGGCTGCAGCGTCCTGGTGGTCTCCTGTCCCGGGGCTGCAGCGTCTGGGGTCTCTTGTACCGGGGCTGCAGCGTCTGGTGGTCTCTTGTACCGGGGCGGCAGCGTCTGGCGGTCTTCTGTAAACCGGGCGCAGCGTCTGGTGGTCTCCGGTCCCGGGCTGCAGTGTCTGGTGGTCTCCTGTCCCGGGGCTGCAGTGTCTGGTGGTCTCCTGTCCCGGGGCTGCAGTGTCTGGTGGTCTCCTGTCCGGGGCTGCAGTGTCTGGTGGTCTCCTGTCCGGGGCTGCAGCGTCTGGGGTCTCTTGTACCGGGGCGGCAGCGTCTGGCGGTCTCCTGTAAACGGGGGCGGCAGTGTCTGGCGGTCTCCTGTAAACGGGGGGGGGGCTGCAGCGTCTGGCGATCTCCTGTAAACGGGGGGGGGCTGCAGCGTCTGGCGGTCTCCTGTAAACGGGGGCTGCAGCGTCTGGCAGTCTCCTGTAAACGGGGGCTGCAGCGTCTGGCGGTCTCCTGTAAAACGGGGGCTGCAGCGTCTGGCGGTCTCCTGTAAACGGGGGCTGCAGCGTCTGGTGGTCTCCTGTCCCGGGGCTGCAGCGTCCGGGGTCTCTTGTACCGGGGCTGCAGCGTCTGGTGGTCTCTTGTACCGGGGCGGCAGCGTCTGCGGTCTTCTGTAAACGGGGCGGCAGCGTCTGGTGGTCTCCTGTCCCGGGGCTGCAGCGTCTGGTGGTCTCCTGTCCCTGGGCTGCAGCGTCTGGTGGTCTCCTGTCCCGGGGCTGCAGCGTCTGGGTCTCTTGTACCGGGGCGGCAGCGTCTGGCGGTCTTCTGTAAACGGGGGCGGCAGTGTCTGGCGGTCTTCTGTAAACGGGGGCGGCAGCGTCTGGCGGTCTCCTGTAAACGGGGGGGGGGGCTGCAGCGTCTGGCGGTCTCCTGTAAACGGGGGGGGGGGCTGCAGCGTCTGGCGGTCTCCTGTAAACGGGGGGGGGGGGGGGGGAGGCAGCGTCTGGCGGTCTCCTGTCCCGGGGCGGCATCGTCTGGCAGTCTCCTACAATGAGGTGGCAGTAAAACCAGCTCTGTGGGTTGGGTGGAGTGGTCAGTAGGATGGGTGTGTGGGGGGTGTACACAGCAGGGGGCGCTCCTCTCCATGTTGGGGAAATCTCAGAACAGGAAATTTCCTGAGTTTTCCCCACAATCTCTGCAGAAACTTCACATTAGTCTGTCATAGGTCAGTCATATAATGTCTGTCTGTCCATGGAGCGAGCTACAGAACTTCCCCTGCCTAGTCTACCCCCCCCCTCCCCCCCACCTCTATGATCGCAGTCATGTGATCAGGATTAGTAATGGAGGAGGGAAGGTATTGTGTGCGGAGATTATATTCCTGTATTAGTTTTCATTGTTTGTCCATCGGATCACATGACGTCACATCGAATGTTATTCATTATTATTCCTCTCCAATCCCTCTCCGCCTTCACCTCTCATAACCAGAACCCCCCCCTCCCCCCGCATCCCTCTGATGTCGTCTCACACGGTCACTGGGACACGGCGTTCCGTCATGTGCAATGCCAGGTTCCTTCAGGCGTTGTCACCCTATAACAGGAAGTGCCCAGTCAAGGATCTTAATGGCAGGATCACCGGGGATTATTTTAATGGAAGCCGCAGATTTTTATAAGAGTGAGAATCACTTTAGAAATGTCAGTAACGTGTTACACTTCATATGAAATTTTCGGGATTGAGTGTACATCTGCAATAATGTATCGAGGTGTGATTGTAGCCTGGGGGGGGGGGGGGGGCATATTTGATTTGATCTCCTATTGGTTTATTGATCCTGGATTGGAAAGAGTCAATTGTACATCTGACACGGGGATGACCTGAGAGGTGGGCTGATCACATTGTAGGGAGCCGTCCCTCCAGTCCTATATATATAATTTTAGTATCTCACAAAAGTAAGTACACCCCTCACATTTTTGTAAATCTTTTCTTCTATCTTTTCATGTGACAACACTGAAGAAATGACACTTGTCTACAATGTAAAGTAGTGAGTGTACAGCTTGTATAACAGTGTCAATTTCCTGTCCCCTCAAAATAACTCAACACACAGCCATTCATGTCTAAACCGCTGGCAACAAAAGTCAGTACACCCCTAAGTGAAAATGTCCAAATTGGGGCCAAAGTGTCAATATTTTGTGTGGTCACCATTATTTTCCAGCACTGCCTTAACCCTCTTGGGCATGGAGGTCACCAGAGCTTCACAGGTCACCACTGGAGTCCTCTTTCCCTCCCCCATGACGACATCACGGAGCTGGTGGATGTTGGAGACCTTGCGCTCCTCCACCTTCCGCTTGAGGATGTCCCACAGATGATCAATAGGTTTAGGTCTGGAGACATGCTTGGCCAGTCCATCGCCTTACCCTCAGCTTCTTTAGCAAGGCAGTGGTCATCTTGGAGGTGTGTTTGGGGTGGTTATCATGTTGGAATACTGCCCTGCGGACCAGTCTCTGAAGGGAGGGATCATGCTCTGCTTCAGTATGTCACAGTACATGTTGGCATTCATGGTCCCCTCAATGATCTGTAGCCCCCCAGTGCCGGCAGCACTCATGCAGCCCCAGACCATGACACTCCCACCACCATGCCTGACTGTAGCAGACATCCCAAGTCTCCTGTGAGTCACGGGAGTCTCCCGCATTTGGCTGCGGGCTCTTGGACACCCGCGAGCACCGGGCGATCTCCCGGCTTGGCCTGTCACTCAACTACCGACAGAGGACAGAGCAGCTTGAGCGACCGAGTACGGACGTGGTGGCCACTCAGTCTGCCCTGTCTTCTGTTTATGGCAGGTGGATGTAATGACGTCCCCATCTGTGAGAGGTGGAGGACTAATGAAGTCCCGCCTCCTAGATAGACGGAACACTGATCCAACGATGCATTGAATCAGTGTGACGTGTATCATAGGAGACCGAAATTTGTTAGAATATCCTGGCGGAAACTGTAATCAGTTTCAGAGCTCTGTGGGATCAGGCTGTATTTCATGGGCACTGGTAAGGCTGCATTTAATATTGGGGGGGGGGGGGGTGGGGGAGGAGCTGGTGCAAAGCGTCACCTCCCTGAAATGAGTTTTTGTAGATTGGGGATGTCTACTGTAGACAAGACACACTTGTCTTTGTCCTCCTCACCTGGTTGCCCCCACACACGCTTGTCACCATCTGACACCAAATACGTTTATCTTGGTCTCATCAGAGCACAGGACATGGTTCCAGTAATCCATGTCCTTAGTCTGCTTGTCTTCAGAAAACTGTTTGCAGGCTTTCCTGTGCATCATCTCTAGAAGAGGCTTCCTTCTGGGATGACAGCCATGCAGACCAGTTTGATGCAGTGTGCGGCGTATGGTCTGAGCACTGACAGGCTGACCCCCTGACCCCTACAACCTCTGCAGCAATGCTGGCAGCACTCATACGTCTATTTCCCAAAGACAACCTCTGGATATGACGCTGAGCACGTGACCTCAACTCCTTTGGTGGACCATGGCGAGGCCTGTTCTGAGTGGAACCTGTCCTGTTATACCGCTGTATGGTCTTGGCCACCGTGCTGCAGCTCAGTTTCAGGGTCTTGGCCAAATTTCTTATAGCCCAGGCCAGGGATCTGCAATTAGCGGACCTCCACCTGTTGCAAAACTACAAGTCCCATCATGCCTCTGCCTTTGGGTGTCATGCTTGTGGCTGTCAGAGTCTTGCTATGCCTCATGGGAATTGTAGTTCTAGAACAGCTGGAGGTCCAATAAATGCATATCACTGGCCTAGGCCATCTTTATGTAGAGCAACAATGCTTTTTTTTTTTTTTTTTTTTTTTTTTTCAGATCCTCAGAGAGTTCTTTGCCATGGAGGTGCCATGTTGAACTTCCAGTGACCAGTATGAGACCAGTATGAGAGAGTGAGAGCGATAACATCAAATTTAACACACCTGCTCCCCATTCACACCTGAGACCTTGTAACACTAACGAGTCACATGACAAAGGGGAGGGAAAATGGCTAATTGGGCCCAATTTGGACATTTTCACTTAGGGGGTGTACTCACTTTTGTTGCCAGCGCTTTAGACATTAATGGCTGTGTGTTGAGTAATTTTGAGGGGTCAACAAATTTACACTGTTATACAAGCTGTACACTCACTACTTTACATTGTAGGCAAGTGTCATTTCTTCAGTGTTGTCACATGAAAAGATAGAAGAAAAGATTTACAAAAATGTGAGGGGTGTTGTCACGTTTTCAGGTGTGAGGCCGGGTTGCTGAGAGGGCGCCCCTTGTGGCTAAGTGCAGCACACCCCTGAGATGATACGGGGAGTGCAGTGCCCAAAGAAGCTCAGTTTAACAGAGAGCAGCTGGGGTGCGCTGGGTAAACTGTGTTGCCAGCCATGAAAGGTGGTACCACAGGAATAGAACAGCAGGGTGAACCAGGAACAAGTCGGTAGCCGGGCCAGGGGTCATACACAGTAGAATCAGTCTGAGATGGGTACAGGAGCAAGCCAGGTCCTACACTGTGGGCAGGAGATAGCAGGGTACCCAGCCAAGCCGGGATCCATCACAATTGGGCAGACAGAAGCAGAGGCCAAGACGTGAGCCAGGGGTCAAGCCAGAGGTTCAGGATAAATGGGTACAGCAAGCCGGGTCGCCAGCGGGAAGTCCAAGGATCCAGATACACAAGGCACATGAGATACATGAAGCTGAAGACAATCCAGCAATCTTCATGTGACAGTGGCAGGTTTTAAATAGGCCGGGGGGCACCAGCATCTGTCACGTTGTGCGCGTCCGCGTGCACCCGCCGACGCGCATCTACATGCGTGTGGGATTCGTCTGGCGCAACCATGACGAGTGCTGGCAGGATTGCCCGCTCTTCGGGCCATTTCTCTGACGGGTGTTCTCACTTTTGTGAGATGCTGTATATTGCGTTTGCACTAAAATTCATAAAATTCAAATTTTTTCCTAAAAATCTTGCGTTGATAAACAGCTGCGTCATAATCGTGGCAACATAAGAAATTGAAACAGCCTGCATTTACAGAAAATATATCATGTTTTGGAGGTTCTAATTCATTTTTATAGAAAAAAAAAAAAAACTGATTTAACTTGTGTGTAAAAATGGCCCTGGACAGCTTGGGGGTTAATGTGTAGAAGTAATCGGAAGCCGATACACTATAAATGGATTTCCTCTCTAATAACCGTGTAATCCGCTGGTCAAGCGTGTGTGGGGGAGGTAATCTCCGGTGTACAGGACACGCCGTGTCTGCAGCAAAATCTGGTCAGAAAAGTAATTTGTGACCCGGGGGAAGATGAAGGGGAGATCATGTGACCAATCAGTGTCGGCTCTAAACCAATAACAGGCTGTCGGTGATGTGTGAGAATTCCTGGAGACAGCTTGAGGTCCTGTGTGCCGTACCAGACTCAGAACATCCCAGAGGAGGCCTGGGACCTCCTTGGCCCGGGGGCTCTTGGTCTGGATCTCCTTGGCCCGGGGGCTCTTGGTCTGGATCTCCTTGGCCCGGGGGCTCTTGGTCTGGATCTCCTTGGCCCGGGGGCTCTTGGTCTGGATCTCCTTGGCCCGGGGGCTCTTGGTCTGGATCTCCTTGGCCCGGGGGCTCTTTGGTCTGGATCTCCTTGGCCCGGGGGCTCTTTGGTCTGGATCTCCTTGGCCCGGGGGCTCATTGGTCTGGATCTCCTTGGCCCGGGGGCTCATTGGTCTGGATCTCCTTGGCCCGGGGGCTCATTGGTCTGGATCTCCTTGGCCCGGGGGCTCATTGGTCTGGATCTCCTTGGCCCGGGGCTCATTGGTCTGGATCTCCTTGGCCCGGGGGCTCATTGGTCTGGATCTCCTTGGCCCGGGGGCTCATTGGTCTGGATCTCCTTGGCCCGGGGGCTCATTGGTCTGGATCTCCTTGGCCCGGGGGCTCATTGGTCTGGATCTCCTTGGCCCGGGGGCTCATTGGTCTGGATCTCCTTGGCCCGGGGGCTCATTGGTCTGGATCTCCTTGGCCCGGGGGCTCATTGGTCTGGATCTCCTTGGCCCGGGGGCTCATTGGTCTGGATCTCCTTGGCCCGGGGGCTCATTGGTCTGGATCTCCTTGGCCCGGGGGCTCATTGGTCTGGATCTCCTTGGCCCGGGGGCTCATTGGTCTGGATCTCCTTGGCCCGGGGGCTCATTGGTCTGGATCTCCTTGGCCCGGGGGCTCATTGGTCTGGATCTCCTTGGCCCCGGACCTCATTGGTCTGGATCTCTTTGGCCTGGGGCTCTGTCTGCAAACTGCTATCACATCCACTTCTACCTACAACCCAACTTGAGCTGCATAGTTAGGAGCTGCCGTACATTAGCTCTCTATATTACAAGAGATAGAGAGCGGGAACACCGGCTCAGGCCTACAGCCTCATAAGTACAGAGCTGTCCAGTTGGTTTGTTTGAGAACATGAAGTCCATATATCTTAGTAAAAATGAATAGTACAGTGATGGGGAAAGGGTACAAGCCCCACTCAAGAATTCAACTACCGGATCTATTCGCCTACCGGATAGATACAGACCAAACCAGATTGATTGAGAAAATGGCAAGAGACTGTTGGGTTGCAAATTAACACTTTTTTTTTCAAATATTTTTTATTGGTAAAACCAAACAAAGTAACATGGTGCATTTCACATTGTACAGATCGCCTCAACATAAACGGTACATTAACATTGGCTAAAAGCGTTCAGAAAAAAAAAAGAAACATCAATATCCAATGCAAAGAACCCAGCATAAGCCTTAATGTATTAAATTGGATCTCACGTTTTTTAAATTCAGGTGTGTAGTATGTGGGGTTACATGCAATATGCAGATTAGAGAGTCTCCGCTGCGTTGGGTGCAACAAGGCGTGACAGAGCAGGTAGAGTTATTGGAAATTGTCACTCAGCTAGGAGATCCTGCATGTGAGCTCAGGGTTGATTGGTGACTGTCTCTGTAGAATCAGGGTTTGTAACCTTTTGGGGGGTCCATGTGATACGTCGTGAGAAGTTCCTAGGTGCGGCATGCAAGGTGAATTCGTCATCATTAGGGTTGTCCTGATAACACTTTTTAGAGACCGAGTACAAGTACCGATACTTTTTTTTTCCAAGTACTCGCCAATACCGATACTTTTTTTTTTATTTTTTTTTATGTTATGTGACAGTTTTCAAAGCACAATACAGATGAGGTGGCACTGATATGCAGCACTGATGAACACTGGTAGGATTAGGTGGCACTGATATGCAGCACTGATAGATGGCCGGCACTGATAGATGGCATTGACAGGTGGCTGGCACTGATAGGCAGAACTTATGGGCATTGGGTACTGATAGGTGGCATTTATGGGCAGGCACTGTCGTGCCATGAGGAAAGGCTGCTGCGACACCCATCTTAGTACTTCTTGCACTCGGCCGCATTAAAAGCAGCAGCGGCGGCCATCTTGTTACACCCAGCCTAAACTATATAGGCTGGGTGTAATAAGATGTCTGCTGCTGGCTTACTGTAGCTGAGTGCAGGGTGTACCAAGATGGGCATCGGGATGTCCACCCGCTGACCTCAACACGGAGCGTCACTTGCGTTCCGCCCGCTGACTTGCGGTTGCGCCGAGTTGCTTAATCCTCTCTCCCAGGTATCCGATCAGGCATTGTACTCGTACAAATGCTCAGTATCTGTACCGATATTCGTATCGGTAACGGGACAACCCTAGTCATCATTTGTTTGATGATATTGGGAATGTTAGCCTAGGGATTATATAAAATAACTGGGGGGGGGGGGGGGGGAGTTCTGGCGGAAGGATATGAGCAGATGGAGGGGGTATTTAGGCAGCGAAGAAGAAAAGATAGGGGAAAGTAGGAGGAAAGAGTGGGGGGGGGGGGGGGGGTAAATGCCTATGTGAATGGTAATAGTACCCGGCTCTTGCTTCTCTCCCTAGCAAATTGAGTTAAGTTTTAGTGATCAATCTGGCTTTTCAGATTTGTGGGGGTTGGTCTTCTTTGGTGGTGGGATTCCAGTCTTTCTGTAGTAATTTTATGAGGGGGGGTGTGTATCTCAACTGAGCCACTCTTTCAAGCTCGCTGTCGTTCTAGTGTTTAAATTTGGTAAAGCGTTTTGCCGGGAAAATTCTGTTGTTTGGAAGTGTATCCAGCAAGGCCCACCTACCCTGTTTCCCCTAAAATAAGACCTAGCCTGATTGTCGGTGTTGGCTGCAATATAAGCCCTACCACCCAAATAAGCCCTACCCTGTTTCCTCAAAAATAAGCCCTACCCTGAAAAGAAAGACCTACAAGGACTTTAAATAGGGCTTTTTTGGGGGGTAGGGCTTTTATTGCAGCTATCACCGACAATCACACTAGGTCTTATTTTAGGGGAAACAGGGTAATTCCAAATTTCTGTGGAGTGTCTCGTGTGCTGTGAATGAGTTCTTCCATTTTTTTTTTTTCAGCAATTTTTTTTGGATTCTTCCAAACCATTCCTTGAGTGATGGGATGGTTTGGGTCTTCCAGTGGACGGGGATACGTTATCTGTCGCGTTGATCATATGCATCACTAGTGATTTTTGGTAAGAGAGGTGGGGTAGGTGTGTGTGTGTGTGTGTGTGTGTGTGTGTGTGTGTGTGTGTGTGTGTGTGTGTGTGTGTGTGTGTGTGTGTGTGTGTGTGTGTGTGTGTGTGTGTGTGGTGTAGGAGAAACTGAGTCGGGGACAATTTCGGGTCATAGGATTGTGAGGTAATGCGGTGTACTTCTTTTCAATAACTTTATATACGTGGACATGTCCACCAAATGTGTAACAGCGTGCCAGGATCCTCCTGACATCTCCAACAAGTCTCTGGTATGGCCGATTTAAATTTTGTGGAGTAAAGTTGGGGTGCGGTACCAGCGTGATTTGTATTTTGTAGCCATTCTCTTGTGCTGATACACGAATTGAGCCCTTGTGTATGTTAAGGTATATATATTACCCCGGTCCTCTGGTGACAAGAGGGTAGATAGATCCCTTTCCCTGGCTTTGCACATTGCGGAGTCATTGGGCTGACACTCCATGAAGAGGAGGGAGTGGGTTGCGGATATAAGATGGGTTTGGGGTGGCGTTTGTGTGCAAAGTCTTTCGAAAAGGTGTCGGTACTCCTAGAGCAGGAGGCTTTTTTTGTCCAATGTCCTTAGGAAGTGTGTGATCTGTAGGTATGTCCACGATGGGATAGGGAGTTCATCTAGAATTGTAGTGAGGCGAGAGGCTGAGCAAACTTTCTCATGTTCGTAGAAGCGATGTGCTAGGATTAGGTCTTGGGACCAAAACTGTTGGAGGAAGCTGTTAGTCATACCTGGGGGGAAATCTGGGTTCATTTTTATCGGGGTCAGGGGGCCTGGAATGGAAGATAGATGGGTGTGCTTGCATTTACTGTGGAAACAGGTTACAGTGGGCTTAATCGGGAAGTGTGACTGCTCTGCATCCATGGCATGGATTTAAGAGGCAGGGCCGTGAAGGATGCCTCCAAACCCACCCAGTCTTTCATTGGTGCATGTATGTTCCAATCAATGATGTGAGTCAGGTGGATAGCCATGTAGTAGATCTGGGAGACCAATCCCCCTAAGTGTTTAGGCAGAGAGAGATGTGCGTATGAACACCTTTTTTATATGAGACTTCTACTGTGCTACAGGTGATTGGTAGAGGCTGCTGCTGTGTGGTACTAGAGACTGGCAGGGACTGCCAACATGCTAAGAGACTGGTTTAGGCTTCTACTCTGTTAGAGGCTGCTTCTTTGCTACAAGAGACTGGTGGGGGGGGGGGGGGGCTTCTACCATTTTGAAAAAGACTGGTAGAGGTTGTCTGCTGTTGCACTACAAGAGACTGGTAGAGGTTGTCTGCTGTTGCACTACAAGAGACTGGTAGAGGTTGCTGCTGTTGCACTACAAGAGACTGGTAGAGGTTGCTGCTGTTGCACTACAAGAGACTGGTAGAGGTTGCTGCTGTTGTGCTACAAGAGACTGGTAAGAGGCTGCTGCTTTGCTACAAGAGACTGGTAAGAGGCTGCTGCTTTGCTACAAGAGACTGGTAAGAGGCTGCTGCTTTGCTACAAGAGACTGGTAAGAGGCTGCTGCTTTGCTACAAGAGACTGGTAAGAGGCTGCTGCTTTGCTACAAGAGACTGGTAAGAGGCTGCTGCTTTGCTACAAGAGACTGGTATAAGCTTCTACCGCGTTATTAAAGGTTGTTAGCGGTTACTTGCACGCTACAAGATATTGGTAGAAGCTGTTGCCATGCTACAAGTGTCTACTAGAAACTGCTCGTGTGTTACTAGAGACTGTTGCCATGCTAAGACTGCTATAGGCTTCTACCATGTTACTAAAGATTGTTGGAGGATGCTTTCATGCTGTGAGGGACTGATAGAGGTCGCTGCTTTTGCACTACTGAGACTGGTAGAGACTGCTACCAATCTAAAAGACTGGCATAAGCTTCTTCTGTGTTGCAAAAGATTGTTAGAGGTTGCTTCCACGCTACGAGAGACTAGTAGAGGCTGTTCTCCCCCCCCCCCCCCCCCCCACAGAAGACTGGTAGAGGCTACTGCCGCTGTTGCCTAACAAGAGGCTGGCAGAGGCTGCTGGTGTTACCAGAGACTGGTGGAGGCTGGTGGAGGCTGCTGACCTCCTGACACGCATGCTTTGTGCTTCTCGGGTACAGAAGATACATGATAGTCGCTGGGAGATAATAAATGTGGCAAGTTCTCTTCTCAGCTCGTGACTGCGCTGTGCCCGGTGACTGCACTGTCCGGTCACTGTCCGGCTCTTCTCTGGCTCCTCATCCAGTCCTCTGTACTGGTCTGTGACTTTCCAGTACCGCCCCCCTCTCCCCTCCAGCCTCACCCGGTGACCTCCGTACCGTACAGAGAGTCCGATTATATAAAAACAAACCCCCTTCCTCTGAGGACTCCGCTGTGTGTGACTGGTGCTCCTGGCACACAGGACCTTTGGATTGTAGCGCCTTGTATGTGGCACACTGCAGGTTAATGATTGTCAGCTCCTCTGTCCTCTGTAGAGGGGTGATCAGCCGGGAGAGGCTTTTCTGCTCTGCAGGAGATGAGCGCAGAGGCGATTTCTGCGATACTTTGTTGCGAGTGATAAAGATCCCAGAGATTGCAATGTGTGGGGAGATTGTGATCATTACTGTCTATTTCTCACCAAATATTCTGCCAGCTGATGGTGTGTGTCTGCGTGTAAAGCCAGAATGCTGTACCGGGGTGGGGGGGGGGGGCGCTCCAAACTGCAAGATTATGTGCGGCCCGCAGCCAGGGGCCCCTGTATACAGAGTGAGGGTTCAGGTCAGCAGAGAATGACTGTTTTCTCTGCGTCTCCCTCCAACCACCACCCCACCTTTCATGGGGCTCCTGATGGAATGGGGGACTCTGATGGGGACTGTAACACAAGGGCGGACTATGATGAGGGACCCTGTTGTAAGGGTGGGACCCTAATGTAAAGGGGAGGCTCTGATGGGGACCATGATGCGGGGGGGTAGACTCTGCTGGGCACACTGATGGAAGGGGGCACTCTGATGGGGGACCCTGATGAAAGTGTGGGGGAAACTATGATGGGGACCCTGGTCGAAGAGAGCGGCTCTGGTGGGAACCCTGATGAAAAGGGCTGGTCTATGGTGGGGACCCTGATGAAAGAGGGGGGCTGTGGTTGGGGACCCTGATGCAAGGGGGGGTGGCTCTGCTGGGGACCCTGATGGGAGGGGGACTGCTATGATGGGGACCCTGATGGAATGGGAAGACCCTGGTGGGGACCCTGATGGAAGGGGGAATGGGACTCATGTGGAGACCCTGATTATGGAATGGGAAGTCCCTGATGGGGGGGGGAGGGGGACTCTGGTGGGGACCCTGATGCACCCTCCCCTATGTCAGCAAGGACGTCCCATGGACTCCAAACCAGGCACACCTCCAGCTATCATTGGCCCTCTTATGACTCATTCCTCCTTCCTTGCTGGCAAACTCTCAGGAGAGCGAGAGAGAGCGAGAGAGAGAGAGAGGGAGAGGGAGGGAGAGCTTTGCATGATTTCATAAGCCTAGGGCAGTTATGGTGAACCTTGGCACCCCAGATGGTTTGGAACTACATTTCCCATGATGCTCATGCACTCTGCAGTGTAGTTGAGCATCATGGGAAATGTAGTTCTGGGGTGTCAAGGTTCGCCATCACTGGCCTAGGCTAATGACCAGACAAGAAACAGGAAGTGGGCTGTATAAGGGATTTACTGGCAGAAAAAAATAGTTTTACTATCCTAAGTTAAAACAATGGGAAGGGCAGAAGATTTTAATAGAAGGAAAGATAAAAAAATTACTGAAGTTCCGCTTTAGAACATCACCCTAATATTCAACAAAATCCACAGATACCCAATACAGCAAACATAAAGGTTGGATCCTAGCATATACAAGTAGAACATTTTGTTAGATCTAGGTAGTTGTATCTGTATAGGAGAATATGATCCAAAAACTCCTCCGCGCTTGCTTGTCAATAGGGATGAGCCGAACACCCCCCCGGTTCGGTTCGCACCAGAACTTGCGAACGACCCCCGCGTTCGGTACGAACGTTAGAACCCCATTGAAGTCTATGGGACTCGAACGTTCGAATTGGAAAGTGCTCATTTTAACGGCTAATATGCAAGATAGTGTCCTAAAAAGGGTTTGGCGACCTGCCTCCTGCCTCAGGGGACATGGGTCACTGCAAAAAAAAGTTTTAAAAACTACCGTTTTGGCGGGAGCACTGATTTTAATGACGATTAAAGTGAAAAAAAAAAAGTGAAATATTCCTTTAAATATGGTGCCTGGGGGGTGTCTGTAGTATGCCTGTGAAGTGCCACGTGTTTCCCGTGTTTAGAACAGTCCCTGCACAAAATGACATTAAACGGAAATAACACCATTTAAAACTGCTTGCGGTTTTAATGTTATATCTGGTTCCTGTAATATGGTTGAAAATCATTGAGAAACATGGCATGGGTAGCCCTCCCTGCCCATTACCAGCCTATTTGGGTCTTGTACGCATATTAAGGGGAACCCCGTACCCATATTAAAAAAAGGAAATGCGTGTGGCCCCCAGGCCCTATATACTCAGAACAGCAGTATACAGGCGGTGCAAACAAGACAGGGACTGTGTAGGTTTGTTGTGTTAAGTTGAATCTGTTTGTCATTTTCAACCGGTACATTTTTAAAGTGTAGCTCCAGTCAAAAAAACTATCTTTAAGCTTTTTGGAAAACATAGGGAAGGGTTATCACCCCTGTATAATTTGTTTTGTCGTCCATCTTTTTTCATCTCACTTGCTGCTGTCTCCTTGCGTTTGCAAGTAGGAGATGTTTGTAAGTTGGATGTTTGAAAGTAGGGGCCTGCCCTATATTATAGCGGTATGTACTGGGTACAGAGCACGCAGACAGCACGCACTATCTCCTAACACTACTGACTGCAAGCTCTATTATTAACCACTTGTTAGCCCAATGTTTGCATAAAGTGAAAGATGAAGTTATGCTGAGTAAATAGATATCAAACATGTCACTCTTCAAAATTGCACATGCCCGTGGAATGGCGCCAAACGTCGCTACTTAAAAAATCCCCATAGGCAACGCTTTAAATATTTTTTTACTGGTTACATGTTTTGAGTTGCAGAGGAGGTCTAGGACTAGAATTATTGCTCTCGCTCTAACATTCTCGGCGATACCTCACATGTGTGGCACATGCGAGCACATGGGGACATGGGCGCTTTAATTTTTATTTTATTTTTTTATTGTTCATTTTACTTTATTTATTTTAGTTTGACATTTTTTTTCCCAAAAATATATTTTTGATCACTTTTATTCCTATTACAAGAAATGTAAACATCCCTTGTAATAGGAATATGGGGTGACAGGTCCTCTTTACAGTGAAATCTGGGGGGTCAATATGACCCCACATCTCACCTCTAGGCTGGGAAGCCTGAAATAAAAAATAAAAAAAAGATTCTGGCTTTGATCGTACTGGCGAGTTGGTAGAAGCACCGGAGGGCGGTGAGGGGTGGGGGGCGTCTATGGCTGGGTATTTCAGGGTATCACCGAGTATGGCTGGGTATCTCTGAGTATGGCTGGGTATGGCAATTTATGGCAGGGTATTACAGAGTATTGGCGGGGTATTGGCGGGGTACTACAGAGTAATAGCAGGGTACTGCACTGCAGAGTAATGGCGGGGTACTGCACTGCAGAGTAATGGCGGGGTACTGCACTGCAGAGTAATGGCGGGGTACTGCAGAGTAATGGCGGGGTACTGCACTGCAGAGTAATGGCAGGGTACTGCACTGCAGAGTAATGGCGGGGTACTGCACTGCAGAGTAATGGCGGGGTACTGCACTGCAGAGTAATGGCGGGGTACTGCACTGCAGAGTAATGGCAGGGTACTGCACTGCAGAGTAATGGCGGGGTACTGCACTGCAGAGTAATGGCGGGGTACTACAGAGTAATGGCAGGGTACTGCACTGCAGAGTAATGGCAGGGTACTGCACTGCAGAGTAATGGCGGGGTACTGCACTGCAGAGTAATGGCGGGGTACTGCACTGCAGAGTAATGGCGGGGTACTGCACTGCAGAGTAATGGCGGGGTACTATAGAGTAATGGCAGGGTACTGCACTGCAGAGTAATGGCGGGGTACTGCACTGCAGAGTAATGGCGGGGTACTGCACTGCAGAGTAATGGCGGGGTACTACAGAGTAATGGCAGGGTACTGCACTGCAGAGTAATGGCAGGGTACTGCACTGCAGAGTAATGGCGGGGTACTGCACTGCAGAGTAATGGCGGGGTACTGCAGAGTAATGGCGGGGTACTGCAGAGTAATGGCGGGGTACTGCAGAGTAATGGCAGGGTACTGCAGAGTATGCACTGGTATTGCAGAGTATTGGCAGGGAATTGAGGGGATAAATTCGGTGAGCAGCGATGTGGGCACTGCAGATGCAGCCCACATCGCTGCTGACACCGATCTCTTTCCCCTCCGCTGTACCGATCGGTACAGAAAGGGGAGGTAGGAACAGGCGTCATAACATGACGCCGGTTTGTTTCCAAGTGATCACTCCGTCATTTGACGGAGCAATCACGTGGTAAACGGCCGCTATGAGCGGCCGTTTACCGTGATGCGCCGGGTCCCATGGACCCGGCGGTCACGGATGCTCTCGAGTGCACACACCTCGGGGCACGCGAGAGCAGAATTCTGGGAGGCCGTTAATTAACGGCCTCTCTGAGTTAAACAACCGCCCTGAAGCCGTTAATCGGCAATGGGCAGTTGTTAAGTGGTTAAAGCTAGATCACTAGCTATATAGGTGAGGTGAATATAGTGGTGTATACTGCAGTCAGGGCACAGACAACAACCACTACACAGCAGCAAGATAGGAAATCAGCCAAAAACGATTGGTGTGTACTGTGTTGAAGGTACACAGAACACCCACTGCTTCAGATGCAAAGTAACACACTACAGGAGGCCGCCTTAAAGGCGGCCTTATATAGTGTGGGGCGTGCACTACACAGCCTGAGCTATGATTGGCCACAGGCAGGATGCCTGTGGCCAATCATGGCTCTCCTCGCTGCCGGCGCTGCGATTGGCCAAGCATGCGGGGTCACAGTGCATGCTTGGCCAATCATCGGGCAGCAATGCACTGCGCCAACGCAGTGCATTGTGGTCCGCGCGCGCATCACTCGAATTTTGACGCGAACGGCCAAAACGTTCGGAATTCGGCGAACGGCCGAACGGCCAATGTTCGAGTCGAACGTACGTTCGACTCGAACACGAAGCTCATCCCTACTTGTCAACACGTTTCACGATTTAGTAGCTTCCTCAGGACACTGGGTAGGGCTGATATACAATTAAAATATAAACGGAAGAAAAAGAACGTCTAAATATCCAAAATAGTAAATGTGAATGCACAAAAATGTTAGAAAGTACGTATACGTCTTGGGAAGTAACATACAGTGACTTGCGAAAGTAGTCGGCCCCCTTGAACTTTTCAACCTTTTGCCACATTTCAGGCTTCAAACATAAAGATATAAAATTTATATTTTTTGTGAAGAATCACCAACAAGTGGGACACAATTGTGAAGTGGAACGAAATCTATTGGATTTTTTAAACTTTTTTAGCAAATAAAAAACTGAAAAGTGGTGCGTGCAAAATTATTCGGCCCCTTTACTTTCAGTGCAGCAAACCCACTGCAGAAGTTCAGCGAGGATCTCTGAATGATCCAATGTTGTCCTAAATGACTGATGGTGATAAATAGAATCCACCTGTGTGTAATCAAGTCTCTGTATAAATGCACCTGCTCTGTGATAGAGCTGTAATCGCAGCAAAAGGTGGCTCTACAAAGTATTAACGCAAGGGGGCCGAATAATTTTGCACGCCCCACTTTTCATTTTTTTTATTAGTTAAAAAAGTTTCAAAAATCCAATAGGTTTCATTCCACTTCACAATTGTGTCCCACTTGTTGGTGATTCTTCACAAAAAATATAAATTTTATATCTTTATGTTTGAAGCCTGAAATGTGGCAAAAGGTTGAAAAGTTCAAGGGGGCCGAATACTTTCGCAAGGCACTGTAGTTGTATCTGTATAGGAGAATATGATCCAACAATTCCTCCACGCTTGCTTGTCAACGCATTTCACGATTTAGTAGCTTCCTCAGGACACTGGGTAGGGCTGATATACAATTAAAATATAAACAGAAGAAAAAAAAAGTCTAAATATCCAAAATGGTAAATGTGAATGCACAAAAATGTTAGAAAGTACGTATACGTCTTGGGAAGTAACATAACACATATATGTTTACCTGATGGACCTTAAGAGTCCATTCACACCGCTGCCGCTCGTGAGTGTGGTCCACAGCCAGGACCCCAAAAGGATGATTTCCTTCTTCTACAATCACTTGCTAACGCCTGCGGCCACCTCGCATGCGTACCGGCTCAAGTCCAGATGGGAGGCGGATGTTGGGGGCGCTGGAGGACGGGGATTGGGAAATCACGCTGGCTGCCCCCAGGACGGTCTCCCCTAAATTGTCGGATAGGCTCACTCTTCTTTATATGCTCCATAGATCCTACCTAACTCCCATCCGCCTGTCCAGATTCAGACCCAACTACAATCCGGCATACCCCAAGTGCGGTGACCCCCAGGCCACGTTTTACCACCTGCTATGGTCATGCCCCAAGCTGCAGGACTATTGGCTTCAGGTTGTCAAATTCCTCCATGACCAAAATGGGCTCCCCACTGTCACTGTGCCCCCGCCAATGCTTACTTGGCATCCTCCCTGTATCTGAAGAGGCAAGGAACCTAACCACCTTCCTACAAGAAACTTTGTTCCTCGCCAGGTTGCAAATTGGCCGCACCTGGATCAGCTCGACACCCCCCCACCATCCAGAAATGGAAGGCGGTGGTCAACGCCACCTTTCCCTACAAAAGGGTGTTGTACAAACACAGAGGCTGCCCGAATAAGTTTAACAAGATATGGGATAGGTGGGTGGGGGATTCCAACACCTGCACGGAATAAGTACGACCCGGGACTACCCCGCCACCATCTTTTTAGAGCCTGCGTGGCACCATCCCTTAGCTCTCACAGGCGGACTGGGGGTCGCCAGCCACAACGGGCAGATCTCTCCCTGCGCCCTCGAGGCGGTCCTATACAGAATATACTAAATGATCACCTGTGGTCCCCATTCTCTGGACTCCTTGTTTCATCAAGCACAGTGAAGTACAGTCTATGCACTATTCGTAACACAATGTT
Source organism: Lithobates pipiens (assembly GCF_037356315.1). Taxonomy (NCBI): domain Eukaryota; kingdom Metazoa; phylum Chordata; class Amphibia; order Anura; family Ranidae; genus Lithobates; species Lithobates pipiens. The sequence goes on along the minus strand of NW_027507758.1, from coordinate 10,518,900 downwards.
ATCAGCTGCTATATCCTTGTATTTGGTGCATGTTGCACCCCGCACTTGTCCTTTTTATTATGCTCAATAAACGTTTTTTTGAATAAAAAAAAAAAAAAAAAGAGTCCATTCACACAGGGGCGACTTTGGATCCGACTTGAAGTTGCCCCAATTTGCCCCTAGTCGTCTCAAGTCACGCAACATGATCAAATCAATGTAAGTGAATGAGAGCCGTCTTAATGCACACTACTGAAGTTGCTCCGACTTCAGAAAAGGTTCCTGTACTACTTCAATCCGACTTCTAGGCGACTTGTACCCATAGAATTCAATGGAGGTCGCCTCCAAGTCGGATCCCCTGTCTTAACTGAAGCAACTTTCCAGGAAGTAAAAATGGTTTCCTAGGCAAACCCCTCCCTCCCACAGAGCTGATTATAATGTGATTGGTCACTGGCAAAGTCCCCTGTCCTGGAGGCAACTTCAAGTCGCATTGTAAGTTGCCCCAAGTCGCGCTGTGATTCATACTCAAGTCGTGTCCAAGTTGCCTCTCAGTCTCGCTGGAAGTCGTGTTGCCCCTCTGTGAATGGACTCTTAAAGCGGGATTGCACTGTGGAAAAAAATATTAAAAGCCAGCAGCTACAAATACTGCAGCTGCTGACTTTTAATAAATGGACACTCACCTGTCCCAGGGTCCAGCGATGCCGGCAGCCGAGGCCGATCGATCACTCGGCTCTCGGCTGCTGCCGCCACCATTCTAGGTGAGGGAATCAGGAAGTGAAGCGCTGCGGCTTCACTTCCCGGTTCCCTACTGCGCATGCGCTAGTCGCGCAGCGCAATAGGAATTGTCCGCGCTGTCTCTGGGACCCGTGTGTGTACCAGCAGACAGCGCGCAGGGACAGGAAGAGGCATAGACTCCCGTGGGAGTCTGTGCCCGGAAGTGGGTGTAAATACCTGTCTTTGACAGGTATCTCCACCCCCCTCCCCCCTGAAAGGTGCCAATTGTGACACCGGAGGGGGGGAGGGTTCAGATCAGCGGAAGTTCCACTTTAGGGTGGAACCCCGCTTTAATCACAATATATGGGGACACCGCGCATCACAGACTGTGACTTCATAGACAATCTTGCCGGGGACCCGGTTAGGCTATTAAGGATGGTCAATAAATTTATATGACCCCCCCCATTCGAGGACAAACCTTAGGAGTTTCAATGTGTATGCAATCAGGCAGGCCCTTCTACTACATGGTTTTGGTAAATCTGAAGGAAAATCTCAGCAGATAATCTGATAGTGTGTATGGGGCTTAAGGAGCATAGCTCCGCAAACGCGTCGCCTATTTGTCCATTCGCTCCAGCACCCGGAAGTGACGTCTTTCCCCTGGTTGTTGGCATGCGTTCCACCGACCGGAAGTGTCGGCAGTGCATGTTCCAGCTTGTTCTACTGAATACCACCGTCCTCCAGTTCACAGAATGAATCCACTCCGTGGATGTTTGGCAGTTTCTTGTTTACACGGCTATTGCTAGTGTACTTTTGTGAGTACCAAATTTTTAGTTTTTATTAAAGCACTCTTTTAATACTGCACTTAGAGTAGCGCCTCCGTTTTCCATTTCCACTTACGCAGAAAGAATTCGTTCTTTGCTCAGGTTAGAGCACACGGACGGAAATAAAAGAAGACCGCCAAATTCCAGTCGCTAATCCAAAAGTAGATATCTGGAAGTACACAATATATACCTCCCATTAATTACATCAATTCATATGAAACCATTGCCAGGCACAATACTCTGTATTAGAAATTCACAACACATTAAAGTGCTCACCAGGAGTATAATATGTATCTCTCTAGAGTAGTACTCTTGAGATCTATTCATAGTTAGGTTGGAAAAAAAAAAGACACAAATCCTTCTAGTTCAACCATAAAAACAAAACAAAAAGAAAATTATACAATCCCATATAACTACAGTTGATCCAGAGGAAGGCAAAAAAATACAGGATCCAGAGGGAGGCAAAAAAAAAAAAACCCCAGAAAAGCATGATCCAATTTGCTACAGCAGGGGGAAAAAATCCTTCCTGATCCCAGGGAAGCAATCAGATTTTTCCCGGATCAACTTTACCTATAAATGTCAGTACCCAGTTATATTCTGTACACTTAGGAAATAATCCAGGCCTTTCTTAAAGCAATCTACTGAGCTGGCCAGATCCACCTCCGCAGGGAGTCTATTCCACATTTTCACAGCTCTTACTGTGAAGAAACCTTTCCGTATTTGGAGATGAAATCTCTTTTCCTCTAGATGTAAAGAGTGCCCCCTTGTCCTCTGTGTTGACCGTAAAAGTGAATAACTCAGCACCAAGTTCACTATATAGACCCCTTATGTATTTATACATGGTGATCATATCCCCTCTTAATCTCCTCTTCTCAAGAGAGAGTAAATTCATTTCCTCTAATCTTTCCTCAGTCAGGGTTAGCACTCATCAACTGGTGAAAGGGCATATAAAAGCAATGAATACACCATGTGAGAGATATATATGGGAGTAGCAAGAGTAGCGGGATTGCATCCCTATGTGTCAGAAACCATGAATCGGACTGAGACAAAAGTACAGTTAAATCACACTTGTTTAATAATAATAAAAAAAAGGTAAACAGAGTAAATGTAGTCAAAACACAGCCAGAGTTCAGGAAACGGAACGGATAGTCAGACAAGCCAAAACATCAGGGAGCCAGAGATGTAGTATAGTAGAACAGCAAACAGGATCTGGAGCCAGAAGGAATGTCAGCCAAGCAAGTCTTTTTAACAGGAAGGATTGCAGGAGACAGTCTATGTGATGTTGACCAAGGCGAAGGCAGAGATCATCTGGACTGGACGGCTTAAGTAGGCAGGACTGACGAGCAGGATATCATCAACAGGCGAGTCAATGTGGAGAGAGATGGAAGCTGGCAATTATCTGACAGCTGAGCAGCCAGCTAAGACGAGGAAGGTCTGAGCCCAGCCCTGACCGTATACTCCTCAATAGTACCCACCTCACAGCAGGATATAAAGCATTCCTCGTTTTTAGGGGTTTTGCTGGTAAAGCCTGAAACCACATACCCTCAATAGGGTGAAGGAGCCTAAAAGTATGTGAACAAAATACAGCAGAAGTACAACAAAGCCAATGTTTAACACATCACCAAAATTCTCCCATGTGCTCAAAATTGTCCTCATGGGCCTTCATGAACTAGATTCAGCTCTCCTTTCCTCCCGAGTCGAAATAGCACAGGCGTCCCCACAGCATATCAGAGAGACAGCTGTATCTGTCTCCCTTTTTAGAGTCCGTTTTGGAGCCAAAAAACATCAAATGGAGCGTATGTCGTGACGTCACGTCTGCGTCATCGTGCTTGCCCAGTATCTCACACCATCATGAATAGCGTGTTCCATGTGAGGGGGCAGTAACTGAAAGGAGCGTCCAATAGAATGACGCTCAACAGTGTGAAGTGGCGGTGGCTCGAGACGCGTCCACGTGATGACGCTTCCTTTTCAGGCCAGTGTGATCCCCAGCATGATAGGATAATTGTGATGCGTATATACAAAGCGTTAACGGCAACACTTCAATAGCATAGGCATCCCCGCACATAGGGAAAGAGGAACATTATGAGCGTGTTATCACCAAGACAAGAAGATAAATATTAGGTCTTTGGCTGTTTGTGTGTGAAATAGAGACTGTGTATTGATTTTAAAATGTTGAATCAACATTGGGTTAACAAGTCAACAAGCAGCCATCGTGCAACAAACAACAAAAATTGCACAATTGTATGCAACATAGCCAAGGACTACACAGTATACCAAGACCACACGGTATATACAGAGGGCAAGCAAATGGACCATAACGTTATTAACAATAGGACAAATGGATATGATGGTCCATATAAACAACACATCATATACTGAATGGAGCCCCACATCAACACCTCCTTGATGAACTAATTATCATCATAAAAGTGGTTTATAGCTCATGGCATCATTTAGACCTGGGGGGTGAAGTAGCTCTCAGGGCTTGGGTCCAACGTATTTCCCTTTGCTAAATTTTCTTATCAAAATCGCCACTTCGCGGATCCATTGGAATATGTTCCAGTGCTGCAGATTTGATAACCATATTGTTTGCGGAGTGCAGAAGGTTTACATTACGTATTACTGGCGTATATAATAAATTGCTGTTTAACATAATGCACGTGATCCTTAGTTCTACGCCAAAAGGCACATTTTAGTTTTGCCAATATAAAAACTTTCCACAGTCGCACAACATAATATACACCACGTCAACCGTTTGACAGTTGATACTGTGCATAATGGAGTGTAGTTTGGCATTGTGACGGGAGTCACTTTTGGTGGGGGGCTTGTGGAGAACATCTTACCTTGGAGAGCTCTGGAAACTCCTTGTCCGGCTCCCCTGGTGCCTCTTATGTGTGAATCACCCTTTGTCCATTAGGGGCACAGGGTGACCGAGAACCCCACTATGATCTGTGCTAGTCGGACTCGCTGTACAGCCACACTGGAATATTGTGTTTGTCTCATTGTTTTATATCCTCTGAGTTGTGAGAGACGCAAGACTCTGGTCTGGAACAACTGATGTTTATTTCAACATGCAACTCAGGACAGGTACATCTTATTATGCTTCCTTACATGTGCTCTAAGATGGCTACTATGCCCCTTGACCTTCGTCATCACTCCTGGGTGGAGCCAGCCTTAAAGTGACATACCTGAAGGGTTCCACATGTACTAACACTAATGCTGTTGGACTCTTTGCTGGGATCGTTTGGATTGTGGTTGTGTCCCATTGTTCTGGTGTGTCTGTCTGCCTTAGGAGAAGTGTGTTAGGGTATGGATGTTTGGTGTTCCTGGCATGTAAGCTGGTTGCAGGGCAGATAGTTGAGGAGGGGAATTCCTCCATCCATCAGCCCCCCCCCCCCCCCCCGCTGATAAGGTGGTCTTTTGTTCAAATGTTTCAGTGTATTTGTGTTCCTTATTGCTAATTGGACAGTTCACCCTGCCCTGAATCCAAGGGAGCCCCGGAGCCCCTCAGTGTTTTTCTCAGAGGCAAATACATGGTGCGGTTCTCAAAAATCCATGGACAGAAATTAGACGAGTTGCATTTCCAGGTGCCTCTGAGTTAAATCCTCCTTTTTCTGAGTCTATAAAATGACTTTGTGTAAGCCTATCTTCTCGAGGATCTAGCTACGTCTGAAGTTAATGTTGGGTCTTTCGCCGGTATATTTTTTAAAGTGGAGCTCCACCCTAAAGTGGAACTTCCGCTCATTGGAACCCTCCCCCCCCCCCTCCGGTGCCACAATTGTCACCTTTCAGGGGGGTGCAGATACCTGTATAATACAGGTATTTGCACCCACTTCCGGGCATAGATAGCCCCAGATTCTGCGGCTATTTACACCACTTCCTGCAGGGCCCCCGCTGTCTGCTGGGAAACACACGGATCTCAGAGACAGCAGAGACCATCCTTATTCCGCAAAGCGCGGCTCGCGCATGCGCAGTAGGGAAGCGGGAAGTGAAGTCGCAAGGCTTCGCTTCCTGACTCCCATACCGAAGATGGCGGCGGCAGCACCCGAGAGACGATCGAGAGATCGGCTTCGGGTGCCGACATCGCGGGCGCGCTGGACAGGTAAGTGTCTATATTTTAAAAGTCAGCAGCTGCAGTATTCGTGGCTGCTGACTTTTAAAAACAAAAAACGGCGGAACTCCCGATTTAAGGATGGAGTCATTAGTAAGTAAATACCAGAGCTTTTTAAATATTTTGCAAACAGATGAATGTTGACGGTTATAGGTTATTATAACCCTGGTAGTATCGGCATACATTTTTTTTTTTTTTTTCTGATTCTTTTAGATAAGGCTTCTTGTCTAGTTTTGTTTATAGGCTCTTTTAACCACTTTCAGACTGGACCATTTTGCTCAGGGGTGTCCAAACTTTTTTCAAAGTGGGCCGGATTTGATGAAGTGAACATGCCTGAGGGCCGACCATTTTGCCTGACATTCTTTGAACCATTGAAAATTCGGTCTAAGTGTGTCCATCCGAGCTCTAATACACGGCCCAACAAGAATTCTCTTGCCTTTGTCGCACTTGTTCCTGACACACAGACGAATGCTCTGCACTTTAGGGGGCACCGTTAATTCTTAATGGTACCCCACACATTGGAAAATGTAGGGTGCTTTTGGTGCAGTGCAATAAAAAAAAAAAAAAAAAAAACACACAGACACATGTGCACACACACATACAGACACATGTACACACACACACACACACATGTGCACACACACACACACATACAGACACATGTGCGCACACACATACAGACACATGTGCGCACACACATACAGACACATGTGCACACACACATACAGACACATGTGCGCACACACATACAGACACATGTGCGCACATACATACAGACACATGTGCACACACACATACAGACACATGTGCGCACATACATACAGACACATGTGCACACACACATACAGACACATGTGCGCACACACATACAGACACATGTGCGCACACACAGACACATGTGCACACACACACATACAGACACATGTGCGCACACACATACAGACACATGTGCACACACACACACATACAGACACATGTGCACACACACATACAGACACATGTGCACACATACATACAGACACATGTGCGCACACACACACATACAGACACATGTGCGCACACACACACACATACAGACACATGTGCACACACACATACAGACACATGTGCACACACACATACAGACACATGTGCACACACACACATACAGACACATGTGCACACACACACATACAGACACATGTGCACACACACACATACAGACACATGTGCACACATACAGATACATGTGCGCACACACACACAGACACATGTGCACACACACACACACACACACACACACACACACACGTGCACACACACATACAGACACATGTGCACACACACACATACAGACACATGTGCACACACACACATACAGACACATGTGCACACACACACATACAGACACATGTGCACACACACACATACAGACACATGTGCACACACACACATACAGACACATGTGCACACACACACATACAGACACATGTGCACACACACACATACAGACACATGTGCACACACACACATACAGACACATGTGCACACACACACATACAGACACATGTGCACACACACACATACAGACACATGTGCGCACACACATACAGACACATGTGCGCGCGCACACGCATACAGACACATGTGCGCACGCACACGCATACAGACACATGTGCGCACGCACACGCATACAGACACATGTGCGCACACACACACATACAGACACATGTGCGCACACACACACAGACACATGTGCGCACACACACACAGACACATGTGCACACACACATACAGACACATGTGCACACATACAGACACATGTGCACACACACACACATACAGACACATGTGCGCACACACACATACCGACACATGTGCGCACACACACATACCGACACATGTGCGCACACACACATACAGACACATGTGCGCACACACACATACAGACACATGTGCGCACACACACATACAGACACATGTGCGCACACACACACATACAGACACATGTGCGCACACACACACATACAGACACATGTGCGCACACACACACACACACACATACCGACACATGTGCACACACACACATACCGACACATGTGCGCACACACACACATACAGACACATGTGCACACACACACACACATACAGACACATGTGCACACACATACAGACACATGTGCACACACATACAGACACATGTGCACACACACAGACACATGTGCACACACACAGACACATGTGCACACACACACATACAGACACGTGCACACACACACATACAGACACATGTGCACACACACACATACAGACACATGTGCACACACACACATACAGACACATGTGCACACATACAGACACATGTGCGCACACACATACAGACACATGTGCACACATACAGACACATGTGCGCACACACACACATACAGACACATGTGCGCACACACACACACACACACATACAGACACATGTGCACACACACATACAGACACATGTGCGCACACACACACATGTGCGCACACAGACACATGTGCGCACACACACACAGACACATGTGCGCACACACACACAGACACATGTGCACACACACATACAGACACATGTGCACACACACATACAGACACATGTGCACACACACACATACAGACACATGTGCGCACACACACAGACACATGTGCGCACACACACATACAGACACATGTGCGCACATACAGACACATGTGCACACACACATACAGACACATGTGCACACATACAGACACATGTGCACACACACACACACACAGACACATGTGCACACACACACACAGACACATGTGCACACACACACACAGACACATGTGCACACACACACATACAGACACATGTGCGCACACATACAGACACATGTGCGCACACACACAGACACATGTGCGCACACACACATACAGACACATGTGCGCACATACAGACACATGTGCACACACACATACAGACACATGTGCACACATACAGACACATGTGCGCACACACACACACACACACACATACAGACACATGTGCACACACACATACAGACACATGTGCGCACACACACACAGACACATGTGCACACACACACATACAGACACATGTGCGCACACATACAGACACATGTGCGCACACATACAGACACATGTGCACACACACATACAGACACATGTGCACACACACACACACACACATACAGACACGTGCACACACACAGACACATGTGCACACACACACATACAGACACATGTGCGCACACATACAGACACATGTGCGCACACATACAGACACATGTGCGCACACATACAGACACATGTGCACACACACATACAGACACATGTGCACACACACACATACAGACACATGTGCGCACACATACAGACACATGTGCGCACACACACAGACACATGTGCGCACGCACACACACAGACACATGTGCGCACACACACATACAGACACATGTGCGCACACACACATACAGACACATGTGCGCACACACACATACAGACACATGTGCGCACACACACATACAGACACATGTGCGCACACACACATACAAGCACATGTGCGCACACACACATACAAGCACATGTGCGCACACACACATACAAGCACATGTGCGCACACACACATACAAGCACATGTGCGCACACACACATACAAGCACATGTGCGCACACACACATACAAGCACATGTGCGCACACACACATACAGACATACATGCACACAAATACAGACACATGCATAAAGGCCTTTTTAACACGAATCTAGCTTGTAGTACAGTACCTTTGCAGCTTCCTCATTCAGCCGGGTACTGCACTGTAGGGGGAAGCAGAGAGCACAGCACAATCCTCTGCACTTTACTTTCACTTTTGAAGCTCACGGAGCTTCTCACAGTGCCGGGGATCGGCTGATCTGACAGCCCTGATCCCGCAGCACAATAAATTGAGAAAGAGCAGGCGGGCCGTTCAAAACCGGACCGCGGGCCGGACTTTGGACATGCCTGATTTTGCTGGTCAATGACCAGAGGTCTTTTTACAATTTGGCACTGCGCTGCTTTAACTGGTAATTGCGCGATCATGCAATGTTGTACCCAAACAAAATTTGCGTCCTTTTCTTCCCACAAATAGAGCTTTCTTTTAAAGGTATTTGACTGATTCTGCGATTTTTATTTTTTGCGATATAAACGTAAAAAGGCCGCAAATTTTGAAAAAAAATGATATTTTCTACTTTTTGTTATTAGAAAAATCCAATAAACTCAATTTTAGTCATACATTTAGGCCAAAATGTATTCAGCCACATGTCTTTGGTAAAAAAAAAGTCAATAACTGTATATTTATTGGTTTGCGCAAAAGTTGTCACATCTACAAACTAAGGTACGTTTTCTGGAATTTACGCAGCTTTTAGTTTATGACTGCCTATCTCATTTCTTGAGGTGCTAAAATGGCAGGGCAGTACAAAACCCCCCCAAATGACCCCATTTTGGAAAGTAGACCCCCTAAGGGGCGGTTCACACTGCAGGCGATGCGAGGCGACACCAACTTGCCTCGCCGCGACCTGCCGCGACCTCAGCGGCAACTTGCAGATGACTTCTGTATAGAAGTCAATGCAAGTCGCCCCGAGGTCGTCCGAAAGTAGTACAGGAACCTTTTTTCTGAGTCGGAGCGACTCGAGTCACTCCTCTCAGAACGGTTCCATTGTACAGAACGGGGGCGACTTGTCAGATCGAGGCGAGGCAAGTCGTGTCGCCTCGCATCGCCCGCAGTGTGAACCGGCTCTAAGGAAATTGATAAGTGGCATGTTGAGCCCATTGAATATTTTATTTTTTTTCCGCAAGCGATTGAATAATAACAAAAAAAAAATTTTTTTTTTTTTTTTTTTACACAAAGTTGTCACTAAATGATATATTGCTCACACATGCTATGGTTATATGTGGAATTGTACCCCAAAATACATTCTGCTGCTTCTCCTCAGTACGGGGATACCACATGTGTGGGATTTTTTGGAGTCTAGCCGCGTACGGGGCCCCGAAAGCCAAGCACCGCCTTCAGGATTTCTAAGGGCGTACATATGTAATTTCACTCCTCACAACCTATCACAGTTTTGAAGGCCATAAAATGCCAAGATGGCACAAAACCCCCACAAATGACCCCATTTTAGAAAGTAGACACCCCAAGCTATTTGCTGAGAGGCATGTTGAGTCCATGGAATATTTTATATTTGGCACAAGTTGCGGGAAAATTACAAACTTTTTTTTTTTTCACAAAGTTGTCACTAAATGATATATTGCTCACACATGCCATGGGCATATGTGAAATGACACCCCAAAATAAGTTCTGCTGCTTCTCCTGAGTACGGGGATACCACATGTGTGGGATTTTTTGGGAGCCTAGCCGCGTACGGGGCCCTGAAAACCAAGCACCGCCTCCTCACTACCTATTACAGTTTTGAAGGCCATAAAATGCCAAGATGGCACAAACCCCCCCCCCAAATGACCCCATTTTGGAAAGTAGACACCCCTAAATTTAGGGGTACACTAGTGAGACTCACAGGTAAAAAAGCACCTAGGCTGTCAGTGACTGTATCAAAACGCTACAAGAAAAACTGTTAGCGATCGCAGGGATCAGGCCTGACTCTGCGAACGCTGCAGTTATGTGCGTTGTGTTTTGTAAGTGACAGTGATCGATCGATACTGCACTTGGGTGGGCTGGGCTGGGCTTGGCGGAGGGGCTAAACGAAGGTGCTAGCAGGTATCTGGGCTGATCCCGCTAACAATGCGTTTTGGGAAAACTAAACTGCTGGCGACGCTAATATAGATCTGATCAGATACTATATTACTAAGGGAGGTGTATGCTTTGCGCGTGGGTGTTAGCGGTACTGGCACTAACCTGACGCTGCCTGGGGCGACGCAGACCCTATCTGACCCTCAAACTTATATCACCCGCCGGGTGATCAGGGGGTTAAACCTTTATTAGGTAATAAATGGCGGGTGCCCTGAAACTATAAAAAAATAACTAACCAACCAGCGTCACCTGTAACAGTTATATGGTGATCACTGGTGAAAGGGTTAACTAGGGGGCAATCAGGGGGCTTTATGCGGTAGTATATGGGGGTCCCTGGCGCTATAAAAAGCTGCGGCGAACCTAAATACCTACCTGCCTAACTAGCGTCACCTGTGACACTAATACGGCGATCAGAAAAATGATCGCTTATTAGGCTGGGTTCACACTGGAGCAATGCGGAAACGCCACAAATCCGCGGCGGGTTCCCGCATCGCATGCCTCCCGGCGGCAGTTCACACTGCCCTATGCGAACTGCTGGGAGTGTCAGTGAAATGTTACTGACACCCCCAGATCAGTTCGCATATCGCAGTGCGATCTGCAAACTCGGATCGCATGGTGTGAACACCCATGCGATCCGATTCTGCTGCGGGCCAAAAAAAGGGTCCCGTGTGAGTTTGCGGCGGGTGCGGCGGGTGCGATGCGAATTCAGCCATACTATCTGTATGGCTGAACTCGAATCGCACAGAGATCGGATGTGATTTGCACTGCAGTGCGGTGCGAATCACATCCGTTCTCATAAACCGCTGCAATGTGAACCCAGCCTTAGTGACACTGGCGACGGGGGGTGATCACGGGGTTAAACCTTTATTGGGGGGGTTAGGGGGGTACCTTAGAACTAAAGGGGGCTAACCCTAACTGCCCTAACAGTTATTACAGTCACAAATGACACCAATGCAAAAAAATAAATAAAAATGCAATTGGTGTCACTGTGACTGGGGGGGGGGGGGGGCAGGGGTAATTGGGGGGGTGATCGGGGGGTAAAGGGGGGGTGTGAGTGTGCCTGGCATGTTCTACTGTGTAGTGTCGTGTTGGTGCAACTCACCGATCCTCTCTCCTCGGTGCCGGAACGAAAAATACCGACACGGAGGAGAGATTACATCTTTTCCTCTGCCTGTGTTTACATTACAGGAGAGGAAGTGATGTCACGGAGCATTTCCATTCGTCAGGAGCGATCGCAAGGGGGCGGCCATGAACAAATGGCCGCCCCCTCATCCCGGATCGCTCCTGAACGGATACCGACCGCCGCTGGCACCGGGGGGGGGGGCCCGATCGGGCCCCCCACCCGCGGGAAGGCAGGGATGTACAGGTACGCCCATATGCCTGCCCGTGCCATTCTGTCGACGTACATCGTCGTGCGGCGGTCGGCAAGTGGTTAAAGGCCTTTTGTAAGCATGTTTTAGAATATCCCCGACGGGCTAGCCTTTCCTGTAGACTATCTGTCAGGGAATCCCTGTGAAGCGTTTCCCATAGAACGGCTAACAGACGTGCACATGAGTCTGCAATCTCATGTGCGCACGCACGTGGGCACAATTCCTCTTGGTGCCAAACGGCCTATTTAAAGGGAGTCTAGCCTCCTATCCTTTGCTGACCGATCTTCAGCTGTCCTGTATCCTGATCTGATCATGTGTGCTCTCCTAGTTGCTGACCTGGCTTGTTCTTTGACCTTGGCCGTGTATCCTGTTCCTGTGCTGCTACTCACCTCTGACCCGGTGTTCTGCCAAGAAATCTCCCCCTATCGGATAGTGTCCGCCCTGTACTGCGCAGACACAGCGCTTGCGTAGTACGGAGGACAAGGAGTTGCTGCCCGGGGTTGAAATACCTTTTTTGCCTTATTTACCCTCTTTCTGAACTTGAACTAGAAATCCTCCGTCATTACATCGATGAAAGCTTAGAGAAAGGATTCATTTATTGAACCTTCCACCTTAGCAGGGATGCCTGTGCTACTGAAGGGTTGGCGATGACGCTTGTGTATGTATGTCACAGGGCTAGGGAAGGGGCTATTGCATGCAATACCGCATGTGGCCAGACGGGGGGGGGGGAGCACACCGGGGAGAGTCTCGGAAATACTCGGGGACAGCTTGGCTGAACTCGGTAACCAAGTGATTCCGAGTATTTCCGAACGGCTCTGAACTGTTCAGAGTGTCCCCCGTTGCCCCCCCCCCCCGGCCAAATGTGGTACTGCACACCCCATTAGCTTGAATTCTGCTTGTTTTTCGAGACAACACTTGCAGACCGAGTCAGGATTTTACCCACTTGACAACTGGGAACTTGAACCCCCCTCGTGACCAATTTTCAGCTTTCGGTGCTCTCACACTTTTTATGACAATTCGTCATGTAACACTGTACCCAATGATTTTTTTTTGTCCTTTTTTATTTCATACAAATAGAGCTTTTTTTTGGTGGTATTTGATCACCTCCTGGGTTTTTATTTTTTTGTGCTATAAATTAAAAAAGACCGAAGATTTTGAAAAAAAAATAATAATAATGTTTTTCTCAGTTTTCTGTGATAAAATTTTGCAAATTATTATTGGTAAAAATAACCCAAATTAGTGGATATTATTTGGTCTTTGTGAAAGGTAGAGAGTCTACAAGCTGTGGTGCGAATCATAAAAAATTGATCACATCTGATGTACTGGTGGCCTATCTCATTTCTTGCGACCCGAACAAGTCAGGAAAGTACAAATACAAAGTACAAATACCCCCCAAATGACCCCTTTTTGGAAAGTAGAAATTCCAAGGTATTTAGTAAGAGGCATAGTGAGCTTTTTGATGTTGTCATTTTTCTCCACAATTCTTTTCAAAATGAAGATTTTTTTTATTTATTTATTTTTTCCACAAAATTGTCATTGTAATAGGTTATTTCTCTCACATGGCATGTGTATACCACAAATGACCCCCCCCCCCCCCCCCAAAACACATTCTGCTACTCCTGAGTATTACGATACCACATGTGTGGGACTTTTCCACAGCCTGGCCACATAGAGAGACCCAACATGCAGGGAGCGCCATCATGTGTTCTAGTAGTATAAATTACACATCTAACTTGTTGACTACCTATTATACTTTTGAAGGCCCTGGAGCACCAGGACAATGACACGTGACACTGACGTGGCATTGATGACAGATGGCACTAATACATGGCACTGATGAGACGTGATACTGATGACAGATGGCATGTGACACTGATAGGTGGCACTGATGACACGCACGTGACACTGATGGCAGATGGCACTAATAGGTGGCACTGATGACGCGTGACACTGATGTGGCACTGATGACAGGTGGCACTGACAGATGACACTAATAGGCGGCACTGATGACCGATGTCACTTATATGTGGCTCTGATAACAGATGGCACTTGTATGTGGCAGTGGGGACAGATGGCACTTATATGTGGCACTGGGGACAGATGGCACTGAGATCTACAATCTGCCGTAGGCACTTTATTTTCCCCTTTTTTTTATTTTTTATATTTTTTTTACCTTGAAGCTGCAGCCGTTCGCTCTCCCTCCTCACACGCTGTCTCTGTGTAAAGAGGGAGAGCCGGTGTTCTGCCACATAGTGTCCGGTCATCATATAGCGTCCGCCCCGTACTGCGCATGTGCAGTACGGAGCAGACGAAGCTTCAGAAAATCTCCGAAGCCGAACGGTGCCTGCGCCATGACTGGAGGTGGTAGCCCCACCATCCAAGCGGACATAGGGTTGTGAATATTAGAGGGCCCCTCGAGGGCGAGCTTCGCTCATCACGCTTCGGGCTCGGCCTCTCTGCGCTCGGCTCTTTTTTATTCCTACTCTATGTCCACTTGGATGGTGGGGCTAGAACCTGGACTCACGGCGCAGGCGCCATTCATCCTCGGCAATTTTCGAAATCTGTGTTGCTGTGTACTGCGCATGCGCAGTACACAGCGGACACTATCGGATGGGGGACTTATATGATAGGACACCGGCGATGAAAGATCATCCCATATGTTTACATATGAGATCATCTCTCACTGGACACGCCGATCGAGTGCTATATGGCCGCTGTGATTGCCCATTTATGACGATCTGTGATTGGCTGTGTCCCCCATGCGCGTCCCCATTCTTTCGACTATAGCACGGATGCCGCGTGGTAAAAAAAAAAAAAAAGTCTTTCAAAACGCTCGTTAACCGCGTTACTCGTAAGCTAAGGTTCCACTGTACTTTTTTTGAATTAAAAAATAAGACAACAGTAAAGTTAGCCCAATTTTTTTTTTTTTTAATATTGTAAAAGATAATGCTACGCCGAGTAAATTGATACCCAACA